>NC_042521.1:10943831-11285331 GCF_900963305.1 Echeneis naucrates
TTATTGTACCTCTTTGTCCATCTGGAGCTCTGTTGCTGTCTCTGAAGGTGTGTGTGTCTGTGCAAATCCATATGCAGGAGATTATTTCAAGTGTCAGCTCATGTTCCAAAATTTCCCCTATCTTTATGTATTACATAATACCAAGTTTCTTCAAAGTCAAAGAAAGCAGTACCCAACTGGTCTGTTTGTGATTTTTCTGAGGTTGAAAAAGATATTAGTATTTGAGTTTTTTAAGTCATTGTATTTACTAATATTCATTCATTTTTAACATGACCAAACAGAAAACAGTGATAAGCACCGAAAACATGTTTACTATGGCCCCCTTAGATCTGTTCACTTTATATCAGAACGTAACAAATATTAACATTGATAGCGGTTTACTTACCAGTTGAGAAGCAATGTTGTGTGTTCACAATCATACTTGATTCCTTTACTCACTAATAGATTTGTCCAATGGTGGAAAACAACAGCAAGATGAACTGTTATATATGTGTGTGTATGTATATATATATTATACATTATCTAACCCTTTCCTCGACTGAAGTTAGCACACTAACCAGCTACTCCTGGCCCATCTGGTCACTTTCTCATAGCAGTTCACTGTAGCCTTAGATCTGCCCTGAAGATATAATGGTGCTCACAGGCTGCATTTTAACCTCTTACATTATAAAGATGACAATTGCTGTCAAGCCACAATGACTGTCAGCCACTCCTGGCAAGAAACTGCATTTAGTAGCAGAAAACAACTTAAAAACAACTAAAGATTTGTGAGCAAAGTGAAGTAGAGTATACGGGAGGGAGAAGGTTTATAGTTGACAAGTAACTTTTCATTGCTATTGGGAACAAAAATGAAATGGCAGTACAGTTTGTAAATTATCACAGATATATCTTTGGCATTTCTTCGCTGTTATTTGTTGACATACAAGTTCACTTACCAAAACATAAGCTACAGTAAGTCTTTAGTATCAGCCCTCAAAGAGTTTTGACCTTGCCCTCTTTTGTGACATGTTGTTTGTCTGATTTATTTATTTTTTTTCCCCAGGAGGCAGTAGGGCGGGTTTGTCTGAAGGAGAGAGGACGGGACGTGTTAGTGTTGCAGAGAGTGACATCTTCAGTTACGTCGCCGTCGGACAGGCCCTCACCCATGTCATCAGGGGGCGTGTCTAGAGAGGAGGATTGCGACAAGAGGTCAGTCCCTCCTCCTTCATAATAAGAGCCCTCCAAACCAACAGTAGAAACAAGAGATGTAATCATATTTTTTTTTTTTTTTTACTTTGGGAGCTCAGGCTACAGCCTCACACACTTGGATATCAGCAGTGCTGTCAACTTGTGTGTATACATGTGTGCATGTTTGTGGTAATGTATGCCTTAGCTTCTGGTACACAGCAGGAAGAACAGAATGGCTTTTTTGTTTTCAGCTGAAAGGGACACCAAGATGACACCAAGAATGCTTTACATCCCTCCACAAATCAGTGAATGTGTTCAGGATCATATGTATGGGTGTGTGTGTTTGTGTGTGCATTTGTGCATGCCTTTCCGTGCAGTGTCTTTGTGTTTATTTAAGTCAGCCGAGACCTGAGGCACAATGTAGGGAGTGTCAGTGACTGGCAGGTTAAGTGTGTGTGTGTGTGTGTGTGTGTACAGTGTTCAGCATTATCAGTGGCAATCAGTTCTCTCAGAGTACTACTGTAGAAGCTGTCAGAAGGATTTAATCTTTGAAGCTCTCATCTGACGGACAGACAGCAAGGCTGTTTACCCCACAGGAGAGCACCCTTTCTGGGTATGCAAAGCTTGGGTGAGGGCTGATCCTCTGGACCTGTGTAGATATGAGAATGACCTCCGAGCTAGCTACGCTTGCAGAAGCAGAGGAGGACCTAGATGAAGAAAATGATGATGAGGAGGAAGATGAAAATGGGGAGAGAAATGATGATGAAAATGCAAGCGGTTCAAAAATCTGTACATTTGATGTTCCCTACTTCCACTACATTGATGAAGATGACGTGGAAGAGATTAAGGAAGAGGAGAGAGGAGGAGGACGGAGGGATGGAAGTTCCCACACTTTTTCATTTCCTACAGAAGGAAATTATCACAAATCTGCCTCTTACAGGTATGTGGTTGTGTCGGGGACGCCGCTCAAGATTTTGGAGCACCTACTAAGTGACCTGCGGTTGGATGACCAACGAGGGGCACCAGAGAGCAGGGAGAGTGGTAAGCACAGTGCAATCAAATCTATGACAGTCCAGGCATGCACATAATATGGCTGTGTTTTCATGAAAAGAAGCATAGAAAAACGGCATAGAATTAGATTGAAATAAAAGTGAAACTGTTTGGTATATAAATAAAGTAGCTGAGCTGTTTATCTCTAGCTTTTTAGCCAGAGGCATATTAACAGTAAGCTACGCAACCACCTCTCATTCCAAAGGTTTTCATTTTTTGTGTCACACAAGTTACAACACAGCCCAGACTATACCCTTCTCTCTCTTTCAGTTCCCTGAGGTGGCTTGAAAGCCTGGAGGTCTACACTTCCATTTGATTGCATTACCTTTGTTTGTGTCTTTCAACGTGTATGTATCTGTGGACACATGAGTTAGTTAACACCACATCCAGGTGTGTGTGTGTGTGGTCATTCAGCCATGTCATTGCCCGTAAGAATGAGGAGCATTCAAGTGATTAAATACTCTGAGTTTGTGAAATGATTCCCTTGGGCAGTTTGTCGACATTTCTGCTCCAAACAGGTTTAGTGGGCTATTAACCGCCATGTCTCATTTTCACAGTCCTCGTGTACTTAATAGCTCATAGCTTCTTTGACAGTGCAGCAGTTACAGCACGACTATACTCTTTTGCCTTTGGAAATGTTTTGTTGTATGTTTTATATCAGCTCAGTGATTGCAGTTACATAGCCAGTTACTCAATTAGACTACAGTGTTGATAGCAACTATAAACTGATAAGGTGACACAATGCGTGAATATGTTTTTGTGTGACAAAAGTCCCAAAGATATTTAGTTTACCACAAGCAAAGACAAGAAGGGGATGCCCATGCTTTGAGGTTAAAATTAACTTCACAAACCAAAATGTCAACAATTATATTGTACTGACAATGTGTCATGTTTGTCTTAAATTATAGCTAAAACAAGATTTGGTTTTTCTATATAGTTAAAAATCATAGATTTTAGTACAAATACAAACACATTTTTTATTAATCTTCTGATTAAATTGAGTGGAATCCTGGAGCCCAGGTTTAATAAACAAATAATTTATACTTAATTCTGGGATATTTGGGTCCAACCTGTGTTTTATAAAACTCTGCGCTTGCTTGTTTGCACTGTTTCAAGACAAGGCGTCTTTATGTATCGACTCCTCAGCACCACCAGTTCCCATCAGTCCACAGGGAGCCATCTCACTGAATTGCAGGAAGCAAAGGAAGAAAGAGGGAGAGGGAGGACTGAGATGGTCTTTGTGGAGGAAAACCCGCCTGATATTCAAAAGAGACACTTTTTTTTCAGGTTTCAGTCGATTTCTTTCTTTCTGTCTTTCTTTCTTCTTTCTTTTTTTTTTTTTTTTTTGGGGGGGGGGTGTTTTGATTTTTACAATGGAATGGAGGGAGAGTTAGGGGCAGTGATGCAGAGTGTACATGCGCTTTTGTCTCCGTATATCTATCTGTCGTCGTGTGCGTGTGTGTGTGTGCGTGCGTGCATAGGTGCGTGTGTAGGTTGGTCCTCTGGAGCGGTGTTGAGCATCAGTGTGCCGTTTTAGTGGGCTTAACTGTGCAGCATGTTGAACAGGCTCAAACACGCTTCTGCAGAGCGAGAGAGAGATTACCCAAACTACCCCTCCCCGTGTACACATAAAAAACACACACAACAAAAAACACAGCAGCAGATTACTGCGATTAGTTCAGCACACACACATTTTCTCTCTTTTTCCTCTCCTCTTGCAAGAGATAAACTCCCCAAGGTCATGACTGAATGAGTTATTCATCAGGGGTGCTGTGTGCATTTGTGTGTGTGTGTGTGCATGTGTTTGTGCGTTGCTGTGTCTATGAATGCATGTGTTTGACATTGTGTGTGCCAGCAGGCAAATGCAGAGGGCATATGTTGAAGACGAAAATGGATATTTATCATTCCAGAGAGCCAAGAGAGAGCGAGCATATGAGGAGAGTGGTAGCAGGGGCAAATGTAACTGGTGAAAGGGAGAAAATGAAAAATGGGGGTGTAGTGAAAGGAGTGTGAAGTTTGAGAGTGAGAGAGGGAAACAGAAAGCTGGGAAAAGACTGATAGTTGGTCAAATCAGTCCTTTATATCTACAGCCTGTAGCGATACTGACTCAGAAAACAAAAAATGACAGGAGAGTAAGTCACAAGTGTTTTGACAAAGTAATAGGCTCAGTCAGACTGGCCTAAAAATATCCCTTCAGCAAAGTTGTGTTTTTATTTCTAAAGAGAAGACACTTGCTCAAATATTAATGCTGTGGCCTCTGCTTGGTCTTCTATAATTGATTTCCTTGCTCCCTGCTTGACAGAGCCATATTTGGGTCACACATTTTTCCAAGGGAAGAGTTTGACACCACACACAACAAACACACTCTGCCCCACACCAACCCCACACCACACAATGGTTCATTACCCATTTGCCATGAGTACTTTTTATGTTCACATCTTACCCCCTTTTCATTTGAAGTTACAATCAAGCTCTGTAGGTTTGACCAAAGTGTGTTTTAATGTAGCAAACATTGGAACGGTTGTCTATGTACAAAGACAACAGACACAGGCTGCATTAGCATTCAGCTCAGCTAGCAGCTGTTTGGTACTAGGTTGGTATCGTACAATGGGTTTTTTGAGGTTTTTCACCACAATTTCCATGCTATGGGCAAAAATAAATTGTGTAATCTCTGTTATTCAGGTTTCAGCTGTGAAAGGTTTAAAGTGCTTTTGCAACGCTCGATCATGTCCACTAAGTCATAATGTAGACAGAGAAGAGTTGGTATCAAGAAAAAAGGCAGAAAAAATACATTCCATGTGAAAGTAAGACAAATGATTAAGGGACTCATCGGGTGTTTACTGTGTTACAGAAATGTTGCTGGATGATTTCCTGTTGACCTACCTGGTGTTCATGTCCACCAATGACCTCTGTCAGGCTCTTTTGGGACAATATCCTTTTGGCAAACACATTCACAAACATAATCACTTCATTCTTCAAGCCTCCACATTAATCTGCAGTTGTGTCCTTGACCACTCTCACCTATAGCAGCGCCCGCTGCAGGGGTCAGGAAGAGGGGAAGGATGCCCTCTTCAGGAAACGTAAGGTGCTGCAGCTGGTGTCCCACTGGAGCAGGCTTTACAAGGACTTCCTCAAGGAAGAAGAGCATGTCAGGAGTTTCATGAAGGTGCATCACTAGTCTTTCTTCGCCACATCAGATTCTTTTCTCTCTCTCTCTCCTTTTATTTATTTAAAGGGATCCCCTGGGTGTCCTTTCACATGTGTCACTGAAGGACATCAGAGGTCTCATTTATCTTCACACATCTCCCTTGATCTAAACTGTGGTTGTCCTCCCTCATATTTGCCAAGACAGGAAATTTTAGCTGCATCATATCTCCTCTGTTAAACTGAACAGTATTTCAATCAGCACGGAAACCTTTTTATCCCTCTCACAAACAAAATGAATAAGCAAGAATAAAAAAACCCAGACACTTTCATGATGTATCGTTATTAGATGATTTTAGTCTTAACTATCGCAATAAGATAAAATGTTATAAGATAAAACTGAAGAACTGTCCCCCTGATCAAATGAGCAAAACATCGTATGTACACAGGACAATGAGTTGATGACAATACAAACTTAGAGATTCCCAGTGTCACATCGTTGTCATGTTTCTCTCTACAAATGCTTCTTGTATTTGCTGTGCAGTTGCTGTATATTCTCATAGTGAGCCAACCTTAACACAAACACAAAGATAATCATACATGCAACCACAATAGCTGCATACATTCACCATCATTCGTCCCTCTGTAACCTGACAGCTCCATTGCTCAGTGCTGGGTTGCCATGGAAACCAAAGTGCGAGGGTTGGCAGGGGTATAATCTCATATGGACTGCGTAACCCAGGTGATAGTTACCTAGTAACAGAGGAACGAGAGGGGAAATGAGATGCAATGCTATGGTGGGTCAATGACAGCGATAAGCAGGTGGATATGTGTGTCTGTGCTTACGTGTGCATGTTACTGTTTCTTCCCCCTGAGCTTACTAATGCTGTACAGTGCACACACTCTACCACACAGACACAACAGAGCGTGTCTTGTCACCCATTTAAGTACAAGCAACAGCAGTTGTCTCATGTATTTTTTATGTAATCTACCTACGCAGCATAATTTACACTTGACAATACTCAGTAAATGAGCTACACAGAGGTGAATGTTAATGCCACATAGTTGTACATGTTGGTTCAGAGAAGAGAGAATCCTCTTAACCTTGGTTGCATGCCATACCTTACAGTAGCATAAAAAAGCATGGCTGCTGATCAGATCTATCCAAAGATCAAAAGGAATTTTGCACCATGATTCAAAGCTGCCTTGGTGCAGCCATATTTTTATGATGTCTGGGGTGAACCTCTGGTTGCTGCTGATTCACAGGACCTCTTTAAGCCAAGTTCATTTTCTCAGTTTGAAGTTATCCTGTGATAGATTTACTTTGATGTTTGGGGTGGTTGTACTGCTGCATCATCCAGCTTCTACTGAGCTTTAGTAGGATCACAGCCGTGCTAATATTATTCTGTCACATACCTGGATAAACTTGATAAATTCATTTGCCCCCCATTAGTTAAGTTGTCAAGGCCTGCTTACAGTAAGCCTACTTAGTTAAATTTTTCCACAGAATATATTCCTAGTAGTGTATTTTGACTTTTGCTTTTGCTTTGGCATCTACTGACATCTATCCCCATAGCTAGGCTATATGTTATATGGCTAGCTTTTGAGATATCTGGCATCCCGTTTCCCATCACGCCATCCTCATATAATAAAATGTATGGTTTTAAAGGATAGGGTTAGGGGTTTAAAATGGGTTGAAAAACACATGCATTGTTTTAACCATAAGAACTCTGGTATATAGACATTTTTATGAAATTTGTTATAGTCGTATAAGTGTCTTTTCATTGTTGTAACAAACAGCATGCCAGATAACTATTGGATATGGAGCAGGATGGTGATTAGTGTCTGTGATGTGTGTCGTATCAGTACAGCCATAATCCATGTCTCTATGTCTGTCTGTCAGACTCTGTACAGGTGTGTTTTAGAGGATCTGTATGAGTTTCCCACACTGGAGAAAGATCTGAAGGAGTTCCAGAAACTTCTGCGTCGCAGACAGTAAGTGCATTTGTCTTTGAAAAAGGCCTCTTTTTTTTCCCATACCTACCTGCATCTCCCCTAACTGCTGTGCCTGTTTCTTTAGCACGGTGGATGATTGTCCTCCAAACCAAAAGGTAAGACTGTTTCTGATTATTACTGTAGATGTTGAGCAACATTTCCAGTACTTAATTATCAATTGTATACCACAAATTTAGAAAATTAGGAGACTATCATCATTACAATTTAAAGAAGGACACTAATGATTGAATCTGAGCTCATGATACAGATAAGATACAGAAGTATCAACACAATATGATACATCTTCATGATTTTTCTGCTCTCTCTCTCTGTCAGTGCAAGCAAATGTATCAGCAATTGAGTTTGAAGGAAAACTGTTTGTCACTCCGAAGCCCGCAGATTGAGGCTAGAGAGGGTGAGCAAGAGACATAAAAACATTCACACCCATCTACAGAACACACTTCCCAGGACTGTACACAATTATCACAGTCTGAGTTTTAACTTTGGTGTGCACATGCAACTGCTTTAAATGCAACACATTCAGTTTCTATGTGTGCTTGAGTACTTGAAATGGACTTCATACATACTTGAGTCTCTTTGCATGTGCTGTATTATTATTTTGAGTATTTTCATGTTAACATTCCCTGTGCACATTTCTCAGTAATCTGTTGTGTGTACGTGAGCACTGATTCCTACCTGAGTGTCCACACACATCCATCGCTGGAGGCTCATGAGCTGCTGAGGATTGTGGGTCTTAAGATGGAAAAAGCAGAGGAAGACATGGTACTCGCTGTGGTTTCGCACAGTGGAGGTACACACCCAAAGCTACACAATGCATAGTGAACATTCATTCATTCATTCTTTCATCTTCTACAGCTCACATTGGGCGAGGGCATGGTACACTCTGGACAGGTCACCAGTCCATCATAAAGAGACAGACAGACATAGACAAACAACCACTCACACCTACATGCACTTTGTAGTCACTTAGCCTAAACTTTCATGTATTTGGACAGTGGTAGGAAACGAGATTACCCAGAGGAAACCCACACAGGTGCAGGGAAAACATGCAAACTTTGCACAGATAGGCCCCAAGCCCAGGAAGCAGACCCACAAACTTCTTGTTGTGGGGCAACAGCACTAACCACCCTTTCCACCGTGCTGCCTGCATAGTGAACATACAATTTTAGAACACATATTCACTTCCCTCAAGACTTAAAATTTTCTACACAAGTGGTTCCTACAACTCTATGCCTGAGGTACTTCCTCATCTATACCATCCATCTTCTTTATCTTCGCTGTGTATAGAGTGCTTTACTGCAAAATATTTAAATTAAAAAGCACTTTGTGATACATGACTGAACGGAAAAAACACCTCTGTGTTTAATATTAGTCTCATCTGTTTCGTCTGCCCTGGCTAACCCTAACCTCTGTCCTCCTCCACAACCCCCACATCTGTTAGCTGCTGGCCCTCTGTGACTTAGTGACTTTATTTGGACTTTTAGTTTGTGCCACGTGTTCTGCACAGTCTGGTTGCATCTTTGGACCATAGCACTAATAACGGTTAGTTGCAGGGTATCTGAGGACAAGTTGAAATGTACTCTCAAAATATATTCATATGTAAATGCACATAAATTATATTGTCAGGAATTGAACTGTCACACTTGATAATTTAGCGGTCACACAGGGTTTTGAATAACTTCTGTCAAGCCCCTCCCCAGGCCTTAGACTGGGATCATCTGCTCTCTTTGCTGCAAATCATTGTTCTAACTTTGACCCTTTGCTTCTCTGCCCTTTCCTTTATATAGTCGTCTCTGCAGAGCGGAGGATCTTACAGCCCAGTGACTGTGTTTATTCAGAGTCTCTGACTCCACAGGGCAAACTTGTGGCCTGTCGCAGGGATCTCACTGAGATCTTGGTATGTAAATGCAGTATTCTCTTTCTGTCCCTTTGTCACATTCAGTCTTTCCATGTTTTTGCACATGCTGTTAGGGGCGAATGGTGTGCAGCTTTAAATCAAACCACAATCTCTCATTTGGACTTGTGCTATCTCTGATCTTAGCTGCTTCTATATGATCACTCAGCTAAATCAGGCATTAAAATAAATATTGTGATATCCCAGCTGACACATTTTCAGTGTTACTGAGTCACACTTTTTAAGCAAAACGGAGATGAGCCAGGTGATTGTTATTAACTTTGACTCAATAGGAGGGAAGAAGTGTGAGCAACAGCTATTTTGCAGGCCAACAGTCATGGTAGTATTGAAAGTGCTGAATCAGGCCAAAGAGCTGCTCTGTACTGTCACGTTTTTCAAAGTGAAGCTTTAAGTGTAAATGATTAAATCAATTTATGCTACTGGGCATGAGACAAACCACAGTTTTAGGGATTCTGCTTTTTTTGCCTGATATGTATATTTAGCAGGCGGCAGAATTGTAATCAATGTGTTGATCTGCAAGCAGAATTGAACACAACAAATGTGTAAGAATCATGGCTTCTCCCAGAGCTTTCAGTCTCTCCCTACTGGTTCTGTGTGATGTTTCCTCTGAGTGACGCGTTGTTTGAGTCCTACACCAGCCTCACTGTTTTGTAGTTCATTATAAATGTGAGACATTGTTGCTGCTGTTTATAATTATTACTGATATCCTTTATCCAAACATATAGATTACCTGTGCTTATAAATGTGCACTGTGTCGTATATGCTGTCTTTTCTAACGTTTCTTTGTCGATATGCAGCCTCCTTTATCAGACAATGCTGAGCTCACCAGGAGGCCGGTGCGACTCTTAGGCATCAACACCTGGGATGTGGCAGCGGCTCTCACTCACCTGGACTGGAGTCTCTTCAAATCCATCCATGAGGTACAGTATACACCCTCACATAAAGTCAATACCTGTGCTGTGTATACATGCAGTAGTTAATAATAAATTTGTATTCATGGGAGATTACTAGGACATAGGCATTGAAGATGCAAATGTTCTAAAGACTTGGTTGGATCATGAGTATAAAAAGTCTTTGGCCTTTAGTTAAAGCTGAACATTTGTTATGAAAATGGTGAGGCAGAGCATGGATAGGTTGTATGTTGCTAACTTATCCCTAAACAATGTTTTGTCTTTCCTTAAATTTCCTTTGGGATTATCAAGGTATCTATCTATCTATCTTGTGTTAGAGTAGATAGAGTAGATATTTTTGGATGTGAACCCCTCAAAAGCCTGATGTGTCCCACTCACAGTCTCTCCTCCTTCCCCATGCAGCAGGAGCTGGTGTATTACACTCTCAGCCGTGCTCCAGCTACCAGCCACACGGCAGCGCTCTCAGTCCTGCTCCAGCGCTGCAACGAAGTCCAGCAGTGGGTCATGTCTGAGGTGCTCATGTGTGTTTCTCTCAATAAAAGAGTGCAGCTGCTCAAGAAGTTCATCAAAATTGCTGCTCAGTAAGATCTTTTGTACACATGCAAAGGCTGACAATTAAAAGAGTATTTATCGAATACACCAAAAGATCTCTGCATTGATTTATTTGTTGCTCTTTTGTGTTTGAAGTTGTAAAGCCCAAAGAAATTTGAACTCTGCATTTGCGATCATCATGGGTCTCAACACAGCAGCTGTGAGCCGACTCAACCAAACCTGGGAGGTGAGTGTTTGTCATATTGAGTGTATTTCCACACACACTTTTTGCTTTTTATCTAATTCTCACTAAACTTCTCCTTTCAGAAATGTCCAGGAAAGTTCAAGAAGCTTTTCTCAGAACTGGAGCTCATCACAGTGAGACAAACACAGAGATGAAATACATGCTGCATGCTGCTGTTTCAATTTAATGATCAAATCTTGAAATCTCTCTCGCACTTATCTTTTCTCTTTTTTCTCTCCCATTTTTCTGCAGGATCCATCTCTGAACCACAAAGCCTATAGAGAAGCCTTCAAGCGGATGAAACCTCCCAAGATCCCTTTCATGCCTCTTCTCCTGAAAGGTATCACCTTTAACCCCCGACACACACACACACACACAAAGACTTAATTGCTTTTTTGATGAATGACACTTAAATACAGCTGTCCTCTGTTCTTAGATATCACCTTTATCCATGAGGGGAATAAGACCTTCCATGACAACCTGGTCAACTTTGAGAAGCTGGTGAGTTCACTGTAATCTTTTCCAGTGTTTCTAACTGTTTTAATTTCCCTTTAAATTCTGTCACCAGTGAATTGTCTCTGATAAAATTTAATTGGTTAATCAATCAGTCAAATAAGTGGTAAATGCAGTCATTTGTAATGCACTTTTTACCTCTCATTGGCACATTCACATTCATAAATGGCAGCCATTGAACTGCAGTCTCCTCCTTATTTCTTGATTTTACTTTATATTTTATTTATAATTATTTAAAATGACCACTGACTCATCTGTTTTCCATTTAATGAGATTGGCCTCATTGTGATAATGAAGAACGGTTCCAATGTAATTTACTATGTTATTTATTGCAATGGAGTTGGACAAATCTGCCATAAAATATTAGATCTTGACAGTTTGTCATGGCTCTGATACAACATGTCTTATTCCTGACAAACAGCACATGATCGCAGACACAGTGAGGATGATTCGCCACTGCCAAAGTGACCAGCCAGGTGAGTCTGGTGCAGATGGTGCAAATGCTAAATATCAAGTGACCCTCACGTCATTTGTCCTGCTCTCTGACAAAATGCTATAATATTGAATGAAGTGTCAAATGCATTTCACTCCAGTCATTATAAGGAATCTGCTGCCACCTACAGTGGAAACAGTACACTTCACCTGTGGCCCAATTTCCTGTTACAGTTTCTAAGCAACCATTTTCAGACAGTCTTTGAGTTTCTCTATATGTCTATAATAGAGTCTAAGTTTGTACCAAATGTGTGTGTTACTCAGTCTGGCAGAAAACTCTGCTTGAATAATGTGCATGCTTTGTGTCCGTCCGTCTCTTAGGCAACGAGGTAATCGGGGTCGACAGTGCGGAGGTGAGAGCAAGTGTTAACTACCTGCACATCATCGACAATCAGCAGACTCTTTTTGAACTGTCACACAAACTGGAACCACGTGCTTAAACACGCACACATGCGCAGACACACACAGGCGAGAGCAATGGAATTGTCATGGAGGAAGCTTTGTACAGCAAAATGTCACATACTCACACAGACACTGCAACATCACACTACCAGCATTGGTGCGACGTGGACGATGAGATGCCATGTGGTCTGACTGAACCCATGAAAGACACAGAGCTGCACTCTGCCCCTCTCCCAAAGGCTTTAGAGCACTGAACACGTGTGTACAAAGGAAATCTAAACGCCAAACATGCTCTGGACTGTCTCCAGGAAGAGATTCTGCACAGCAAGATCAAGATTTGCCAAACTAAGATGGAAAGAAATGGAGTTTGTAATTAGTTTGTACAGTATCTATTTGACTGAATATACCCTTGGTTTTGTTTTTGTGATGAGCTTTTGGTTATTTAAGATCCTGATCTGCAGGTTGGATGTTCCTTTATTTATGTCAAAGTCTCGTCCCTCTTACCCGCTCTCCTTGAGGTCAACAAGGACTTTATTTCCCTGTTCTCGTTTCAGTTAGAAACACAAAACAACCGTAGAGGAGTTTGATGTGTTTATAACCTGATGGCTGAAATTTGTCCCTTCCATAGTCTGTTATTTCATTTGCGTATCACATATCTGCCTCGTGATGCATGTATGTGCAAGGTACATGCTATAGTGACGTAGGTGTATGATGTGGAGCTTTATTTTGGTTCTGGTGCCGTAGCATATAATGTGACACAAGCAGTAGCCAGTGCTAAAGCAGCGTAACACTTCATACCTACACGTTGGAACCTTTACTCACTGAGTGTTTTGACTAGAAATGATCAGCCTCCGTGAGAAACAAAAGGTGCACAGTTTATTGCACCAGCCGTGTGAAGGAAACATTAGAGGTTTTCACTGACTGACTGGGTTCTGAAACACTATGAGTTCAAAAACACTCCTCGTGCACTCTTCTCTATGACGCTTTTGTGTGACTAGATAATGATTATTTTACCTTGTATATAATATGGACCTATACATTTTCCGGTGCCAAATGTCACATTAATTGTCACTGTACTGCTCTCAGTTTGTTTCTGAGTCTTTTTTAATGGCAGAAATTTTGATTACCTTGGAATGAGCCCTGGAATGAAGTCTTCGACTCCTCTCAGAAATGCTTTTTGACATTATGACAACGGGTATATACGCACTTGTTTTTGAGTGTGGAATTTGTGTCTGGCCATCATCCTAAATTGCTGTGGAAACATCATAGTTTTTTCCCCTTCTTTGTTAATCCTTGACTTCTATATATTAACAACCACTGCATCACGGAGCTTTTAGAGCTAAATTTATTCCAGTAAATCATGTTCCTTCGGAGATTTTGATGCTCATGATTTTTTATGACTGACTGAAAATATAATTTCATTGATAAAGTGGTCTTGTTTAAATTGAATGAAAAACAATACAGGTGGAGGACAGAATAATGGAAGCAGGCCAAAACACCCTCCATTACAGTGAGACTGTCTGCTGAGATTTTTACAACCTTGGTTCATTAATTATTTATCACTATAACCTGTTTTTTGTTTTTTTTTTTTTAAATATAACTTATTATTATTTTGGCCCTCCAACTCCACGTTGGCAAGGGGAATGATCCTCATCTGTACCCAACCTAACAACATATTGCCCTTGGGCAGCATCTATTTGTTATTCAAATCCGAATAAAGCCTTGCTAATACAGCCATGATCCTGGCTCAATTTGGATCACACAAACTATACCATTGATGATGATACATAACAAGACAAGAAAGACATCTTTCAGAGCCTTGAGCAGCCTTTATGTTTGGAAAGTTTGTATTTATTTGTCCTTGCCTGCATCTCTTCATTCAGTCACTTCAGTGGTACAGGGTGAGATTCCTAAATGTTACCTAGTGATGCATGACTTGCATTGTTTAGATTGTTATAAAGCATGGGGAATAATGTGCAATACAGCAGAAATGCTGTTGCCACAAGTGTTTGTTGTATTGTTTCAACGCTAAGCCTTTCATTGCTCAGAGCTGTTTTCTCTTGCAGACTATAATGGGTCCGTTACATAAAGGAAAAACTGAATTTCACAAACTGTACTTGTGCCAAAAGCATCTTTGTTTCATTACAAGGAGAAACTAAAAGAGTATCTCTAGGGGAAGACTTACTAAAAGCATATTTTCTAAATTGGAGTGCTTAGTCATTGCCTTTGCATTAAAATCTCTTTGAAAGTCAAACAGTAACCTGTAACACTTACTGCAGATACCATAATGCTGAATGTGAAGTCAGTTTGAGTCAAATTGATCAATTCAAAGCTTACCTGGACCATGTGAGATGGGTGGTGTAATATTATGGTGATATAAAATTTCAACAAATCCTGAACCCTGTTTATTGTGATACTGATTTTTATACATTTGCATTTTGAGATTGTTATTGTCACAAAAAATGTTAAAAGTGCTTCTCCTTTAAACTGAGACTCAGCTCCTATTCAGTTAACAGTAGTGGATGCAAACATGCATTCATAAATTTAATTGAATACATTTTCATGTCAAATTATTATATCATTTTAAATTACTCCTAAATTTGGATAGAAATAACTTATGGGATAATGCTAAATTACAGTTTCATTGGCATTTTTTAATATATATATTTGTTCTTTAATCAGATTTATGAACCTAAAGTTTGGTAAGATCAGCTATTGGTCAACCCAGAAAGAGTACAGCCGTACTTTGTGATTTAGTTCTTGAGTTAAGCTTTGAATTTGTAGAAGGAAACGTGTCTTATTGTCAAAGTTAGACACATTTTAAAAGATGCTTTCTGTGAAACCAAGTTAATGATGTGTGAGCTGTGGTCTGTTTTCAGTGTCATATAAAGGCCTTGTGGTAGTTGCTATTAACATGAACACAACACAAATGCACAAACGCACCTCTGCTCGTTGCGTCCTTAGAGCAGAGTAATAGCGCTATATTAGTTATTTATTGTCATATATCGATTATTTAAGTATTTCGCAGTGGACAAAAATGTTTTTCTGCCAGAGGTTCAAAAATGTGGAGGTGCAAATGTAATGTTGGTAGTTTAAAGCTGCAACACTGAAATGTTAAAGTACTTGTCATATTTTGTGGTCGTTTGAGGGCAGCAGACGAGCTAGCGAGCATGATGATGCTCCTCTCTTTCTTCTGTTGTCAAACGTTAAACAGCAGAGAAGTCAGCAGTGTTTTATCAGCCATGGTCCTGACTGTGTAAAGTGTTTTGGTTTTTTTTGTTTTGTTTTTTTGTTTTTTTTAAGCAATGTTGTTTAAATTCTGTTAGCATGTTATATAATCCCTAAAAAAAATTCAAACAAAGTTGACATTTCAAGGGAGGAAACATTGAAGGCTTTGTATGATTGTAATATTGTTGATGTGTAAATACATGCTTACGTTGATATGTTGTTATTTATGTATCTGTTGTAAATGGAAAAAAGGGTTAGGGTTAACCACAAAGCAATAGCCCCCCCCCCCCCCCCTTCAAACAGCTGAAGCCACATGTCTTTTCTAAAGCTGCATTTTACTATGTCAAAATTTTACTGAAAATGAATAAATTATAGGTTTTATGTGACTTCTCCGGGGTAGACGTTTTCTTTTTTCTTTGGGTTTGGCCAGATGTTGTTTGAAATGAATGAAATTGTGCATTTCGCTAATGATCCTTACTCTCCAGCCTACAGACAGGGCTGGGGTCAGAGTCTAAATGAAGGGGAGGCTGTAGTGAGACTGAGATATGACAAACATCACATTTCAGTTATGCTTTCCAGGAATTTCATAAAATTTGGTACAACTGTTCACTTGAACACAAAGATGAGATGTTGGAATTTTGGTGGTCAAAGGTCATATTATTTGCTACATCTCAAGAATTTATAAATCAGTCATGATAAAATGTGACAGAAAGGTTGAATAGGAAAAAGATAATGTGATGGCACTTTATGGCCAACGTGACATCATAAATTGCCATTACATTTGGCACAAACATTCACATGGACTCAAAAGATGGCCTGAATAGATTTTTGTTGTCAAAGGTCACAGTTACCCAACAGACGTTTCTCAGTGGGACCTCTTAAGACTGCCTTTCAAAGAGCAGCAGGTACATTAGATTGGAAGACTGGAGGCATTTCGATGGAACACTTTGGCCTGTTTTGTTTCACACTGTAATAATGTTGATAAGCTTCTTTATGATGCAATAAAAGATTGTTAATCTTGATTCAAGAAACAGACAGTTCCTCTGAACAACTGAAACAACTTCTTTTTTCATGGTTAATTTTTAGCCAAACGCTCCTCATGTACACTTCTTACTAGACAATCTTGTGCTTGCATCAATAGATAGTAATACTTTTATATTATTCCTCGTAGATACATCTTACTGTTCAAGTGTAAATTTGACCTCATGATCATAAACCCAAGCTTGCTCCTCTTCTTGGTTTGTCTGACTCTGGGTGCTGATTCTCCTTCAGACGAACATGCAGTGACTCTACAATGTGGAAACTGTTCCATGTTCTGGTACAGCTGATGTAGAGCTCTACGGTTCCACGGAGCCAACCTGGTGTCTATTCACAGTCAGAAAGAACATGATTTTGCCAACACTCTGATTAAGAACTTTGACCTTGCTTCAGAATTCACCTGGATGGGGCTCAGTGACATCCCCAAAGAAGGATGAAGGATGGTCTGAAGGGTCTGCATTTCACTTTTCAGTATGACAGACACATCAGCCAGATATTTATGATGGACATGAATGTGGTGCAAACATCAACTATGACGAGGCCTGAAGTGGAATGATATTCTGTGTTCAAATGCTTTCCATTTATTTTGTGCATCTTGCATACAGTAGACTGTCCCCCCTAACTGGGATGCTTGTATTGACTTCAAACTGTTGACTTTCCAACTACTAGCCTTGTTAATTTTCACTGGAATATAAATATACACATTAAAGCATGTGCTTATGTGTTTAAAGACTTAATTCATTCACTGCTATTTTTACTAATGTTTAGTAATTTGTTAACTGTAAAAGTGTAAAAATTTTCCTATGTTTGAATAATCCTGATAATAATAATAATAATATAATTACAAATTTAAGCAGAAATACAGACCGTTTCAACTTGCTGTCAACTTAAAGGCAAAGAGTTTGTGGTGGCAGTTGAGGAACAGAACGATTTTTCAATGTGTGAACTGCATGTGCAAGTCATAAATGTGTGTGTGTGGAGGGGAGGTACTGGCGGTGTTGGTTTCAACCTAGGGTACAGCAGTGCGATTTCCTGATGTTCTTGACCCCTCTCATTTTCTGCCAACTAAACAACAGTGGAGGACAAAGAAAAAGTCCGGGAGTGGGCCAACCAGCTCTCAGGTTTCTCAGGAATGCAGGCTCTGTGTAATCACCAATTCGACAGAGTTCAATGAGTGGAGATTGTGGAAAATTTGATCCTATTGATATTAAAGAGAAGTGTTTTAGCATGATTGCCTTTGGCTGCTAGCGGAAGGAGACGTAGTTCAGTCATTATAGTCTACTTTCTGGGCAAAAACTCCTTTGGTGGTGTTTGAAAATGACACCCTTGGCTGAGTGTAATTAGAGAAACCATACCACTGACCACAGCTGCTCCTGAATCTGCTTTGATGAGATGTAAAAGTTGTGCAAGTCCAGGTGTTAGACTAGGACTGTCAAAAGATTTTTATCTTGATTAGAGAAAAACTAAAATAATAAAAAAAGAGCACAATAAAGGAAACAACAAATTTAATTTAGTTAAAATTAAAGACTGTAGTGAAGTAAAGGAATAAGTTGTGTACTCCTTCAAAGTGATTCCTGCAGCAGTGTGTTTCACACACTGTGTTTTTGTGATTGTATCATTCATACTACTACAGGAAGTCTGTTCAAACTGATAGTAGTGCACACATTGTTGTGTGTGCAGCACAATGTCAAGTTCACACAATCGCCACAACAAAAGTGTAATTTTCCACAGCGTGAGCAGGAGCACCTCCTGCGTCACAGGGTGACCACGCCCACATCTCGTTTTCGCGCGAAAGTATGGATTGTACCAAAATAGATGTGGGGGTCGGGACATAGAAGAGAGAATGCCAATAAACACAAACAAGGTGCGATTTCTTCAAAAATGTTAATGAATTAAATATTTACATAAAACAGTCGTTAGTGACCTCATAAAACTACAATTACTAGACTTAACTATAAATTTAACCACAGGCCCTCCAAGGGTCAAACCCCTTCCTTTACAATCACAGAGCCTCTCTAGCGGTTAATTTTTAAATCCACCTCAGCGCGTTCGTGTTCACGTTGAAAGGCGAAACTTTGTGTTGGACTGGAAATCTACCACAACAACGGAGATAACATGACCCTCACATCCAAGGTAAGCGGCAGAGCAGCGCGTTGAGACGTAGCCATCGTTTGTGTGTCGAAGCGAAGCCATTTGGAGTGAAACTGAGCACCATTGTTAGCGGAGCCGAGTCCCCTCTATTGTCAGAGTGAGACGGACTCTCTGACGATTAACAGCGAGCTCGTGCAGGTTGTACCGTTGTTACCACGGCAACCGGGCCTGGCCCAGCCCGATGGAGACTTCTCCAGGACCCGGGTCTTTGTCTGGACCTGGTTCGGCAGCGGGCTCACACGTGGTGCAGTTCGCACAAAAGTGCTCACTTTTCGTGTTGTTGGCGGAGCTGTGTCAAAGTGAAGCTTTGGTGTTTTGTCAAAGAAATAGAGAAGGATGTCCGATCTAGGTCAGAGGTCAGAGGTCAGAGGCCAACAGCCCCGAGGCTGACAGGGCTGGTGCTGAGATATTCAGTTTTCCATATGAAGTCATGTAGACTAACGTAATACTCAGCCCGGGGGACTGTGCATCCAGGGCCATTTCAACACATTTCAAACCTGACAGAATTGTTTATAAAGAGGAGTTTGCACAGAGCACCACAGAAAATTTTAGAATCATTGGATTTCTTTATGCTCTATGTATCAGTGATGCTCTGGACAGCACCTTTTACAAAAACAACAAAAACAAACCCAAAGCTATCATAGGTATTTATCCATCCATTCACAGCCCATCTCTTATTTTATGAAAACAAACCATATGCTAAAATCCTTTCTGTCTTATTTATTTGTTATAGAGGCAGCATTGAAATCTGCGGTAACACTGATGAAATAATAATGTCAGGTCCATTTTTCACACCACTGTTACACTTCATTGGTCTCAAATGGCTCTGTCCTGCTGTAACCGAGGATTTTGCACAGGCCTGTGCTGATAAGGATGTCCTTGTGTTTACTTTGGTACACTGCAGTATGAACTCAAATACACAAATTGACTTTGTTAGCTAAGCAGGCCTCTGGGCAGTTACTGTAGTGACAGAGCTAAGCTAAATTTATTCTTCACACAGTTTTCACTTAGTGGCCAACTGTGTTCACTGATGGAGTGGTGCTCCCTCTGGTGTAAAGTGTAAAACTTTGTCTAATACCTCATCCATCTTTTATACAGCAGGCATTTTATGTCCTGACTAACAAAAGGGTTAGACTGTGCTGCTCTTTGTGTCTCTTTGATATCTGTAGAGCCTTCATTATTGTACATAGGAGTGTAAATATTCATTTATTTTCAATCGCAAATAATACCGACGTATTTCTGAATTAAATTCAGACTTTTTAACAATATCCTACATATAATGCATAATTTATGAATCATTTACACATTTAATAATTTCCTCGGGTCCACTTTAGTTCATGCCTAATATGTCTCCACGTTTCAACAGTCTCCACGTTTCAAGTCCAAGTTCATCACTGCTGAGCTGGCTCGTCTGTTCAGCCAGTCAGACAGTGAAGAGGACTTTGAAGGTTTCAGTGAAGAAGAGGACAAACAATGTTACAGCAAACGGCTAAAGGCCAAGGTATGAAGTGTTTTCCTGCATTATTTGATGAAAATGTGTGATGCTGCAGCCTTCGTCTTATTGTTTTGGATTTCTCCAGATGGCGGATTCAGAGGAGGACAGCGATGTGGACACAGGCTTCTATTCTGATGGTGAGGAAGCTCCCCCACCAAAGAGGAGGAGTCTTTTAGTAGCGCTGAGGTGCGTTTAAAGGGCTGTTGGATATGCTGGATTGCACGCGTTATAAAAAAAAAATAGTGGATAAAACTCATTCGTTCTTGTACCACCTTGTGCAATATTTTTTTTTTTTTTTGGCCTAAAAAAGTTAATTGGGTCAAGATCTAATACTGGACTGTTTACAGTGTATTGCCTTTATGGCTCATCTAAACAAGTGATCATTAACATTAGCGTTGATTCTTCAATGGTTGAATAATAATCATTGATAAAACTTGTTCCTCAGGTTTCCCATGAAAAGACTGTCTACTCCCAAACGTGAACCACAGAAGAAAAGTGTGATAAAGCCTATTGAAGGAACAACTTCCTCAAGGAGAACCAGAAGACAGCAAAGGCAGAACCGAGAGGAGGAAGAAGAAGAAGAGGAAGAAGAAGAAGAGGAGGAGGAGGTCGACGAGCAGCCAGGGGGTGGGGGGGGGAAAGATGAGGTTCTGTCTCAGAGTCTAAGGAAACGAAACAAAAACATCCAGGAAAATAAGGCCATGGTAATGATCCTTTTACTGTAGTTCTGAAAATCGATGTGATCTGTGTCCTCAAATTTGGTCAGATCGCCTTAGATTCAGGTCTGCTTGTCTTGCAGCTGGCTAAACTGTTTGCTGATCTGAGCACTATGGCTGACCTGACTCTGCACACCACTCCTCAAGTGAGTAAACAACACCTTTTCACAAGCATGGTATTATTAATCACTGGTCATACAACATTCATTTTGTGGACTAAAACAAGCACCCTTAAAAGAAGCAAATAGAATTTATACAGTGCATATTGTATATTTGTATTATATTATATATTGTAAATTTTTTAGACATTGTTTTTCCCATTCTCACTCATAAACACTATCTTTGTTTTATTTTAGCAGAAGAAGAAGCAAATACCGCAAAAAGCAACACCACGGAAGCGCAAGTTTGAACCAGAGATGGGGTCAGAGAGGAGGAACCCATCTCGTAAGGCCCGTCCTCCTGAGAACTTTGCGGTGGAGGAGAAGAGTGAACCAGTCACCCAAAGAACTCCCAGGACTGTAGACATCAGGAGACTAGTGGAGGTTTGATCTGCCCTGCACTCTTTTCAGCCAGGTTTCATTTAATTTTGAAAGCACTTCAGTAATTTGTGCCCTGAAGATGCACCATTGCAGTCATCAGTTAGACATCTAGTAAATTTTAAAATTGTAAAAGAAAACATAAAAAAAAACCTTGAAATTCCTACATAGAAATGTATTTTTCTATATTTGAATGTACCTGCTCTCCTTGGTTAGGTGGATGAGGAACATGTAGGTCAAAGACAGAAAAAGAGGAAGAGTAACTCAAGGAGGAGCCAGTACATTAGGCCAGTTGAAGAAATCACTGAAGAGGACCTGGACAACATAGCCTACCGCAGCAAAGACAAGATCTGGGACAAAGAGAACGTGAGACGCATTAGACTTTATCCCTGTTAGTGCTGTCTGTTGTGTGTTTTGTCTTCATGGGTGTTTTTCGTCATCCAGGGCAGCTCATGTCACCAATGCAGGCAGAAGACTCTGGACACCAAGACGGTGTGTCGCAGTGGTTTCTGTGTCGGGGCCAAAGGTCAGTTCTGTGGGCCGTGCTTGAAGAATCGCTATGGAGAGGATGTACGGACCGTGCTGCTCGACCCGGTCAGTGCTAATACGTGTGTTAAACTTTTGATTTTCAATTCTTGCACTGGGGGTTTGGTAAATTTGAGGTGACCGCAGGATCTTCCAAGACTGAAGAGACCTGAGAGAGAAAAAAAAAGTTGGCGATTTGCTCTTCATCAAATCAAATCACATCAGGCTTTATAGTCATTTTCTCGATGACTATAGCATAGTACAGACAAAAAGAAAGTCTTTCTCTACGGGATCACAACCAAATATAAGATTAAAAAAAACAAGATAAAACACAGGAGCACATATATACATAAGGTGCAGAGGTGGCACATCTCTTTATTTATGGTGTTTTGTTGAATTGTTGACTTTTTCACTCTTTCTTTCTTCAAATCCCCTGAATTCATTAGAAAACGGGTATTTTTAGATCGGTTTTAGATTGATGTTTCTCTTATTTGGTGTTGTTTTCAATGAAAGCTGTGGTCAACTAAAGCAATGGGGGCCAACATAGATGAAGACAAGCAAACAAGGAAATTAAATTTAGAGACATGACGGGTTAAGATGTCTCCAAGCCATAGAGTTGTTTTGTCAGTGTGTTTTCATTAGTGTATACCATTATTGCTGGAGTTTAAAAACACTCAGAACCTTTGTCTTTCAGTGGTCAGTTAACAAGTGAAACTGAACAATGGAGGGGGAGCTGCTGTGCTAGACAAAACTGGCACATTAAAAAAAACACATTTGATGTATTTTTTAAATTACTTTTATCACAGTCTCTGTTGATGCAGTACTTGTGTTGTCTTGTGTCCATATGTTTGGAAGCTATGGGAATGTTTTTACAGGGAAATGCCTCTTATCGGGAAATATAAAAAAGAGGGAGGCGAAATCTCATAAATCTAACTGAACTCTCTTCAGCCAAATGTTTATTTCCTGAGGCTTTAGAGACAGGTGAGATGAATGTTAAATGAACATTAAACTCAGACAATTGCTTTACAGACTTGGTCATGCCCCATCTGCAGAGGGATGTGCAACTGCAGTCTGTGTCGTAAGAAGGAGGGCCGCTGTGCTACTGGCATCCTGGTGGGATTGGCTCGTTACAATGGCCATGACAATGTCCATGAGTATCTGAAGAGGTAAGCCATTTTGTTCTCATTGTGCAGTTAAAAGTTGTACGCTGGGATGGGAAATCCCTGAAACCAAGGTTAGGGAACAGACCAGCATGGCAATAATCATTAGCTGCAGCCTTCTTGAGAAGTATGATGACAGCAGATGTAACTTGTCTTGTTTTTCTCTGTCATAGTATTCAAAAGGAACTTCATTAGATCCAGAGTTTTGACCAGAGAGGAGAAGCTGCTGTACAGCCTGTACCTGGAGGAGGTTCTGGTGTTGACAGTACTGTAGAACCCTTTTACTGCACATTTTTAAGTTTAGTACCTTTTTCTAACTAGAGAATCAAAAATATGTTTGTTTTTCAGTTTACCACCTTAAGGCCTAAGGCACATATACTGTTTATATGTTTTATATAACTTGATTTATGATTTCAGAACATAAAAGGTTTTTTCTTTCGTTTTAAAGCCAAGACTCAGTTTTTGTTGTAAATGCTCCTTGGTATTCGTACTGTTGTTCATTGGAACAAATGTAAGTTGTTAATTCTGTGTTACGGATGCAAACCATTTTATACCAACAAGTTTTTGTTTTTTTTTAGGAAAATTTAATAAAGAATGGCATTATCTAATTGATTTGCCATGTTTTTTTTAATTACATCCATTCACACGTTTTTAGCTGTCGGTTCTGTGTTTCTCACAGGTTATGTCTTTATAAAGGCAAAAAATATAAATCAAGCACTTTATTGTACATATAGGGGAGGTCCATGGAACGTTTTTTTTTTTTTTTTCTCACAGGTTGCATTTAGCAGATGAATGTACGTTAAAGTCCTGTCCTTATTGTGTGGGGTCAGATCTTGGTCAGCTGTTAACTCCTGAGGTGATCAGGGAAGCAGTCAGCTGGTATAATGACCAGGCACCTCGGGGGAAAGCCCCGTCAGAGGTCAAATTAGGGCTAGTGGATCTGTGAGGCATCGTCGTCATGAAATGTGCGCGAAATAGAAAATTCTATCACAGCTGTCCAGTGGAGCTTTTATCTCATGACAAATGTCTTAGTTATCTGATGTCAGTCTTAGACTGCACACTCAAGACTTATGTGAATGTACACATAACCTGCAAATAGGTTATAACCGTTTACATAGTCCCTTTTCATTATATATCTACCAATGAACGCTGTACTCTGAAATCAGTATCTATATTTTCTTGATTAAACTGTCATTAAACAGCCAAAGTGTTCAACCAAAAGTCCTGATTCTGATCCTGCAAGTGTTCATTACTTTATCTTTTTACCGCAAATCGCCACTTGAAGCACATGAAGGTGCAGAGAGGTTATAAATTCAACTGTTTTGAACTTCTTCAAAGTGACAGAGATGTCAGAGGTGTGCGTGAGCTGCCTACTTTCTGTAACATGACAGAATGACCTGCAGGTGATCTCATTGCCTCAAGTCACACTTTGGAGTTTCACCTTGATGTTTTGTAGGTTGTGTTCTCTGAAGTAGGCAGATTAGTGGCTAATTATTGTTGTGCACAAAAACAGAAAAAAATTCTTGCTCAGAGCAATTGTGTGTCGTGTAGCTCCATCATCACAGGTTTCAGTCTCACAGCTTTATTTTAGATTCTTGCAGCATCAACAGTAGCAGTTATTACTCCCAAAGAAAGCTGAGCGACTCCGTTATCACTGCTGTCACTACCCAGTAATCAGGAGGCAGGACGAGTTACACAAACTGAGTCCTGTTCAAGACACATGAACACCAGAGCATCAGAGAGGAGTTTTAGACAGTTTTAATCACTTTATTGTCAAGTGTTATGCAGGCAAACCATTTTTTTCTGCTTGAAGTTGTCTTTTTTTTTTTTCTTTTTCTTTTTTTATTGACATAACACATTTGTACAAACCAGTTTTTAAAAATATCAATAAACTGAAGCCTTTAAGGCTAACCTGGCAAAAAACCCATTATCAAATGTCATGGAGACAAACAAACATCTTTAGAAAAAGATTTACAAATGAGATGTCACTACAAAATATCAAAGAAAAAAAAAATTGGTTGTCACACAAAATATTACCAAAAACATCTAAATTTGTTTGGTATCAACCTTTTCAACTTCAAACAATATTAACTTTTTTGCTTTCTTCTTCTTTTGTTATTTACTTACTCTCCAAAAACATGTTATGGCGCAAAGAGAAGATAAAAAATGAACAGCAATGGTCAGACAGAGAAAAAAAAAAAACAGAAGCACAAAGAGTAAAGAAGAGAGAGAAGCAGCACTACGGCAAAAAACTGAAACATGCTGTACACAACCTCAGAATCAACGCTCACAGATACAAGTCCAGCAAAAGGCAAATATTACAAATCAAGGATAAATAATAAATTAGCCATACACAGTGGGGTCCTGTGTGTTAACATACTGGGGAGGGGACTTTTTTTTTTTTTTAAACGATCAATAAAATCTTTAAAATAAAAGTTTCTTAATTTAAAAGTATGTACGCACTGAACTAACACAGAGCAACACCACCAGAAAACATCTCAAATATCCACATAGCTAAATAGCCCCCCCATCGTTATTTCTCTGTGCTCTCCAAGATGCCCCTGAACAATGGAGGAGAGCTACCATCTTCTCCATCCACCTCACTCTGAAGTTCCCCCTGTACTACAGCTTGTGTTAAGGCAATTGTGGTACATTGGTCACAGAGCAGGGGCAGAGGTGGAGGGGGTGGGGGGGTCGTCACCAGAGCACAAAAAGCAAAAAGCGACGTCTGTGACAGTGTAGCCATCCAAAAAAAAACCAGGTACCGTCTGATGGTGATGGCCGCTGCTATGCTGAAGCCACTCTGCAGCATCTGCACAGTAACCGGCTTGGTTCAGACGACGGCACTGTTTTCAGATGGGTTTCCCAAATCTTCAAGCAAACTGGCTTCTTTTATTAACAGAGAAAACTTCCCCTTACAATGTAAACATGGTTTCACTAGGATTGTCATTATAGTATTGCTTTCACTACACAAACAAAGTTGTAGAAAGCTAGATTGTTTTTCTCTATAGAAACCTTTTTTTTTTTCTAATGGCCACTGCACCTCAATAGGAATGCATTATTTATAAATCTTTTCATATGTGCTTTTTTCTACTCTTTTTTTTTTATTTTATTTTTAGAATCATCCTCTCTTTTCTTCAATAACAGTTTATCTGTTAACTGGTCTCGAAGGAATCAACACCTGAATCTGATCTGAGGACTAAACCTGAACCATGAATAAAACTCAAATTAGGTAGATCCTCTCCATGACAGCATGGGAATACATACACACACTCAGCCGTACGCACACATACAAATGCATACCATCCCAAGACTGTCCCTGCTCTGTCACTGCTCTGCAGCAGACCGATACCTTGATTGACCCTCAGTACTGTCTGACAGGTATGAAACAGGAACACAACTTTGTGCATAGAGTTAGATTCTTTTGCGATTAAGAAAATGTCTCGATGTTGGATGGTTTTAGATTCAGCAGGTCCCTCTGTCTTGTGCTACCCTAGATACTACTTACATTCCTTTCCCCACCCCACAATGGAATTATTATAGACTCATTTTATAAAAGCCAAACTAATCTGTCATATGTTTAGGCTAAATTTTTATTATATGTGTTAGTTACTTTTTGGATTGTAAGTTAATATTTTTCGTTTTTTGTTCATCGCATGATTCTGTCTCTTTTGAGTCCCTTTTTCATGAGAGAACAACATTTTTAAAATGCTGTAAGATTAAAAGTAAAAAGAAAGAAAATATAACAAAACAAGAAAAAGTAGCCTCCCTTGCAGTCCCTGCAAAGACTCCCAAAAAAACAGGAAGTCAGCCCGCCACAGAGAAACAGCAGTTTGCCTATTCAAACTCCTCCTCCTCCTCGTCCTCTTCCTCCAGGTGATTGGAGGTAGTGGGTGTAGCAGGGTCAGAGTCACGTGAGAGGGTCGCCACGGCGACAATCTGAGGGGAGGTGCCCAGACCTTCGGGGGCATCTTCCTCCATGTCATCGGTGGTGATGATTGCCACTGCAGCCCCGCCCTTCTTGTTTTGGTGGGTCTTGATGTGCTTGGACAAGTGGTCACTGCGCATGAAGCGTTTGGAGCATTCAGGACACTCAAAACGCTTCTCTCCTAGTCAGGAAAAGAGAAATAGAGATAACATCAGAGTCAGAAGAAACCGGAACCACAGCTTTATATAAATACAGAGAAATAGCTTTGGTTGTTACTTTCTTGGAGCTCTGTTACAGAAAGTATTTGCTTCTCACCACAAATATATATTTCTGGATATAGGTAAGTTGTGTTTTATAGAACTTCAAAATATATTCATCAACTATCAAATATAGAAATTCTGTGGGGTTATAAGGATATAGCTATAACCACTGCATCCTGTACCTGTGTGTGTTCTCCGGTGTCTCTGCAGCTCATCGCTTCTGGTGAACCTCTTGCCACAGAAGATCCAGTTACAGACGAAGGGCCTCTCGCCAGTGTGCCAGCGCAGGTGGGCCCTCAGGTGGGATGTTTTTCCATACACCTTCCCACAGCCCTCCATGTGGCAGATGTGCTGCTTCTTCTTTGTGGGGTCCCCGCTGGCCCTGCAACATGCACAGATTCAGGGCCGTTTAGGAGTTAGCTGGAGGATGTTTAAAACAGAAAATAAAAAAAAAATTAAAAGACCCATTTTCGCTACACTGGTTTACTACAAGGCAGCACAGCAGCCTTTCAGTGTGTTCTCCCCATGTCTGCGTGGGTTTGCTCTGGGTACTCTGGTTTCCTCCCACCATCCACAGACATGCATGTTTGGGTTAACTGATGACTCTATTATAGTCCGTAGGTTAGGGTTAGAGTGTGAGTGATTGTTCTTCTCTGGCTGGCTCTGTATGTTGGCCCTCAAAACCACTAGACTGGTGATTAGACGGTTAACCCTATTTGTCCACCTGCAACTGTGCGTAACACATTCTTTTGTGTCTGTACCTTCCGTCTCCATCCCTGCAGTTTGGACAAGAGCAGGCGACACGTCGAAGCCTCTTGCTAGGGGGTCCCTCCTGGTCCGAGGAACTTTGCACAGAGCCCAGCTGGTCTGGACTCATTGATGAGCCTGATGCCACATTGCCAACAGCAACAGTCAAGGGAGATGACTGAACTTTGACCCCATCTTGACCCTGTGGCTGACCTGAAAGGTAATTGTAAATGACAAAACACATACTCTTATTCTTCATAAAAGTACTGCTGTATTGTCCGTTTGTTAGTGTGAAGAAAATTATTTTGAAAGATCAAGATCCAAAACAGTCCGACTATCAGGTGTAATCAAACTGTGAATGATATATGTATGAGTTAGTTATGAGGGGAATCTCATTAATTCCCCATGTTTTCTCAGTAACTAATAGGCCTCCCTCTGTACAACAGTCCTGTGCCTGACACATTTTTTTAATTGTAATAATTGAATCGGTTTTGGATTAGTCACTGAACATTCAGAATATATTCTTAGAGAAGTCTTACCCTGTAGACCAGTGATGGTGAGGGGAACACCCTGCACCTGAACCCCAGCAGTGCCCAGCCCAGCGATGCTGACCGTCTGTACTCCAGACCCTGGGTTTATCTGGGCTGCGCTCAGCGTGAGTGGAGCTCCGCTCAGGGAGACCAGCCCTCCACTCCCCACGGTTGTCCCACCAGCCACTGGGGCCAGTGTCAGCTGTTGTGGCACAGCTGTCCCCAGACCGCCCTGGAGGGAGACTCCACCTGGCAGCTGCAGCGTCTGCCAGGTGATCTGCCCAGAGGGGGACAGAGTTGGGGTACGAATGAGGACCTGGGCTGGGTTCTGGAAAGCCTGGATGGGCTGAAGGGTTTGTCCTGGGGCTAACTGGAGGGTTTGAATGTGCTGAGGTTGCTGCTGCCCCTGGGTCTGAGCTTGACTCTGAGCCTGGGGCTGCAGCTGGATCTGCTGCACTAACTGGTGCCCAACCTGACCCACAATCACTTGCTGTATGGTTCCTGCTGTATCTGTCTGATTCTGAAGTCCGTTGGCCTGGGTCTGGGTCTGACTTTGAGAATCCGCTTCACTGCTCTGCACTTGGGTGTCAGCTGGTCCACCCTCTGCTCCAGTCGAAACCACTTGTCCATCAGACACACCGTCACCTTCAGCTACTGCTGTGGTCGAGCCACTTGATGCTGTAGGAGGAGCTGCCCCTGGTACTGCTGTTGTTACCAGCTGGTTGCCATTGGCAACAGAGAATGTGCCATCTGCTGATTGGATAAGCTGCACAGCCCCGCCTCCTCCGACATTATTGATCACAGGCAGAGCCAGCGTCATGCCACCAAGGTTTATGGGTACTGTGGTCATGACAGGAGTCTGGGAACCCTGCAGAGTCTGCAGCTGCAGGGGGAAAGACTGCGCAGGGCGGATCTGCAGTGGGACTGTCTGATTGGCTGTACTCGTCAGGATGGCCTGCTGGCTGCTTGGCTGAAGGATGGCCTGGGTCTGACTTGGACTCGGGGTCTGGATGAGCTGAACCTGCTCCGGTAGAGCTCCTATGGAGGCCGTCTGAGCTGGACTGATATGGATCTGCTGTCCATCTGCAGTCTGCAGGTGAGGAATGACCTGATACTGGACCCCGCCCCCTGCATTGGGAAGGTTCTGAACCTGGATAATCTGGAACTGCTGCTGCTGATTGGCTGCAACACTGTTGGTCCCGCCCACTGCCTTAACCTGCCCAACAAGAAAGGAGCAGTCATATAGTTTAGAAGAGAAACAAAAAAATACTAATTTCGTCATTGTGAAACCCATCATATCCCCTCCTTCCATCACCTTGCGTCCACCAGGTGAGCTGTCATTAGCCAAGGTGGTGGCCACTGTCACTGCAACAGGCTGATTGGTGTTCTCCTTGGCCATAGTAGGTGCCGCTGTAATAATCTGCCAGCCGTTCCCAGTGAACTGAGCTGGGACCAGTTCCAACTGTTGAGGTACAAGGGCCTGACCCCCAGCTGTGTCCACCACTATCTGACCCTGGAGCTGACCTGCCTGTAGCTGGATCTGACCGGCCTGGACCTGGATCTGCTGGGCCCCTGCCTGGGCCCCCTCTACTCCCCCCTGCCCTCCGATCTTACTGCAGGTGGCTGCTAACAGAGCCAAGGGAGAGGGCTGAGAGGAATCCTGGAGGAGACAGGGAAGGAAAGAGGGCGGTGGAGGGATGGAAAGGAGGGGCAGAGATATGGTTAAACGGGAGTAGCGAGGGAGGGAGGGAAAAGAAGCATGTTAGGGTTAGACGAATGGAAATTAGACCTCATATGCATACACAAGCAACATGTAAGTTAAAAAAGTGAAGGGGAAGGGATAAGCAGGTATGATTATTCAAACTTATAATAAAAAAATTGAAATGTTGAAGAAAAGGGGTATAAGAGCAAGGGGAGGGGAAAACATGGTGCGGAAACAGGAAAAACAGAAAACCTGAGAGAAAGAGAGAGAGCTGTCAGTGGAAGTGGGCGGTATTACAGGAAGTGAGTGGGTGGGCGTGTGAGAACCACATTTCTCTTTTCTCAGAACACTAGAAGAAAATGCCGCCTTCTTGCTCTCCTCCCTTTCAAAGGAACTAGGTCGCAGGCAAATTTTTAATGCTATACATCTCTCAACAGTGCACAAACAGCCTGATTTCTGTATCAACTACCACAGCGTGGGAAAGAACAACTGCAGCAATGCTTGTCATACACATTTCACAACAAAAGATTAATTCAACAATAACTGGCTGGGTGAAAATAATCTCTAAGAAACATTCAACATCTTAAAAAAAAAACAAACAGACAAACAAACAAAAACCCCTGGTAATTATATAAAATCCACAGTTGTGGAGCCACATACCAACAATTCCAGTCTTTAAAAGAAATCCATATGCAGAATTAAAACATTGTGAGGTTATTTCAAACAGACAAGTCAGAAGTAAAAGTGTTGACAGCCATGTAAGACTATTCATGAGGCTCTGGGCTGGCTCTCAGCAGGGCTGCACAGAAGCAGGAAGTTGAATTCACCAGAGAAACGCCCCCAGAGGTGTCTGTCTGGCTGGGAGGGAGGGGAGGGAGTACATTTTTGGCCTGCAGGCAAAGCAAAAGTATTGAACTAGAATAAACTCTTATTTCTTTTTGGTACCTGTGATCCAGAACTTTTCCCCTTTTTAGATGGTTTCCCTCCTTCAGTTCCAGATGATTCCCTCTTCGAGTCTGTGGAAAGAGAGACAAATACGTAAATATATTATAATATCCTCACATGAATATCTATGAATGTTACAAAGTCCCGGGATGGGCAGACAACTGTGAAGTGAGGCTAAAATCTGATCATAAGGCAGACACAGCACAACAAAGGTGATCAATAAAAGCAGACAAACCAGTAACCTCATCATCAATATCAAAGGGGCGCAAAGCCTCCTATCTATCAAATGTAGAGAGAGAGAGGGGGGTGGGAAGAGGGGAGGGTACCTACCACTCATAACGCATTAATATACCGAGAGGGAGAGGGTGTAGTTCACGGTAGAAGGCCGGCCGGGTACACAGGCGGAGGACGGCCTATATGTTCGGCTCTGGGCCGTGGCGGATCTGCCCGTTTGACGAAACCACCCACCGGCCAGGAAGGGCGGTGCCAAGCGCAGGCACAATCGAGCTGCCCCCGAATAACGGAAACAACGGAGAACACGGTGACCGGCCCCGGCCCGTCGGCCCCCCACGCAGCCCCGTCGTATCCCTCTTTTACCGGACAGACAGACCATAAACGAGCAAATTGGCGCCTGTTAGAGTGATATCCAGAGAGAAGTTGGCGGTGTGTGACCGTAGAGGCCCACCCACTTCCATTTAAGCATCAGGACAACACCCTCCGCTCCGCTGCTGCCTGTCGCCGCCGTTTCTCTCGCCGCACGACGCGGGAACGCCTCGTCGCCGTCTGTCGTGCACCGAAAACAAACCGTCACCAGTGTTTGTATTTTACGCGTATTCCCCTCTTTTCGTGCACAGTTGTTTTTTTTTTTTTTTTTTTTGTTTTTGTTTTTTTCACGGGGAGATACAGGGAGATAGCTGTGGCTTTTGTGGGCGGACGCGCTCCTCCCACATATTCAGATTGGACGACGGGGCTCAGCGTGCGAGGGTCGAGATGGGAGTTGTATTTTGGTGAGGCCTCGCCTTCTCGAGCTGGATTGGGCAAACGGGACTACTAGTCCCATAATGCCCCGCGCTGTCGTCGTTGGTTGGAGTGGCTGTGTTGGTAGTCATGTTGGTGTGAGAGCGAGAGCGAAAGGAAGGGCGGTGACTTCTGTGCTGTGGGGGGTTGGGCGACCGGGAAAGGGAGGCGGGCGTGTGTGTGTGTGTTTCCACTCTGGTGTCACTGCATGTCAGCCGCAGTTCAATGAAAAAGAAGAGGAACAAGAAAAAAAGTAGAGGAAGAGAAGTGTATTTTGCTTGTAATGACTATAGAGAACAATTGCAAAAAAGTAATGATGTAAATGATGCTTCTATACTGAAGTCCTCAGTATTCCCCTCCATCAGCCCCTCTTCCAGTTGTTCACAGCCAACAGTAGCCACAGGTGATTAAACAATACCCAACTAATTTACTTATGTAAGCACAAATGCTCATTATTTACTAATATCAGCCTCTCCGCTGATATTTTATGAACTAAATATCTTTGGATTGTGGAGAAAAAAAAACACTTCTTTTGGAGATACATCATTTAGCAACACGTGACAATTCATCACTCACAAATAGTATTTGATTTAGATAAAGGTTATCCAAAGCTCAAGCTTTGGATAACCGTGCTGCTTGCATAGTGAACATATTTTTTTTTTTTTACATTTTAATATCGATTAATTATTATTAAACTGTTGAGTAAGATGACAGATAAGTAGTAGAGTAATAAGTAGTGGAAACAATCAACTTCAGCCCTGCATTGGTATCTGAAAAATACCTGAAAATTTAATTCCTGCAGTTTAATAAATGCATCAGACATAGTGTAGGCCAGAGGGAACAGGGGGTTCGTTTATGCTTAAAAACCAGAAGAAGAGCAACATAGAATGTGGCCGATTAAAAGTTATTTGTTGCAGTGGTAGTGATTGCACACAAGTTTCTTGCTTGTGTATCAGACTGGGACAGTCAAATAGTCCCCACCCACACACCAAAACCTCCTTCCATCACCCAAAGGGAAATTATATGTTCAATTTGTCACATCAAAAGTGCTAGGCAACATGTTGACATACAGTAGGAAGCCTGTAAACCCCCAGGCAGGTCGCTTTTTCTTCTTCAGAGAAACCCCTCATGGGTCGGGAGTGACTTTAGCCAAGTGGAGTCACAACCCTGGTTCACTGAGCAGAAAACATAATTAGCAGGCCAACTGAGGATGTGCCCCTGGCACACAAGGGAAATATTTAGGCACCTAGGCTGTGTACCAAGGAGTCACTGCCTCACTAAGATACGCCCTGTCATATTAACACTGAGGACAGTATTTAAAATTGTTCAATACTGGTATTCATCTTTGTGTTAACTGAAATGTGCATGATGTGAAAGTCCAATTAACTCAAACTATTTGAGACTAATATGCATCATGAACATTTTATAAATTACAGTACATTAGCTCATATGGATTTTTGTATTTGGCCATATTAGTCAGTGTTGTCATACTGAGACATCTTATCAATAATAATGTGATTTAAAATCTGGCCTTTCCTTGTCCAAGGCCAAAAATGATAAAGAATATTGAACATGGCTGCCAACCTCAGGCCTGACACACTTGCATATCTATGCTTTCTGTCATCCTATTTGCTTGCTGGAGAGCTGGTACCCTAGTGATGTTTTCACAGTTAAACTACACACACACCTGTGCTGACCCAGAAACATACACACACAAACACACAACATGCACTGTAATTACTGCGTAAGCAAAGTGCCTCGATCCCGCCTCCTAGGCCACTTGGCAGAGTGTTGCTAGGCAACGAGGTCTTCTCTGAAGGGAAGGGGTGTTGTGTATGTCAGTATGTTTCAGTGTGTGTGTGTGTGTGTGTGTGTGGGGGGGGGGGGGGGGGGAGGGGGAGAGGAGGCCATGCGCCTCAACTGCAACATGCATGCTACAACTAAGGAGCAATATCTACTGTTTTCATGCTGTAACTTATAGAGAGAAATGTATTCGCTCAACAATAACTTGCATTAAACTGTGATGGTTATATTCAGAACCATCAAACTCAGGAAATCAGAAAATCAAAAAGTAATAAATACATTTTTTCTACGTTGCACAGAAAGTGGAAATGGCTTTAACACTTAATTCCCAGCGCGTGCCAACAGATGGAGCTACATACCAGCTGGGCTTCATGGTCACTGTACCTTTAGTATCCACAGAGGTTACTGGAGTGACAGTGGGAATCCCACAATGAGAAATACTCCAGACAGATAGCATTAAAATGTATCAGTGAAAGTACTATCCAACATGCAGAGAAGTTTTTTCACTATGCATTTTAACACCAATGTATTAACATGTAAGCAGCAACATTGAGCTATTTTTAGACCACCATATGTACATAACATACTGTACTGATGTACTTTGACTGGTAGGCAAACTAAAAGAAAACTGTTTACGTAGAGTAAGTGATGAGAAGGCAGATAAAAAAAAATTAAACGTGGTTTTTGGTTAGCGTAACATTGTACCATTGCCATAACATAGATACAAAAACTAGTTCATAGATCTTCATCTAAATGTGTCTAAGGAGAATATATTCACATTTTATTTTTTTTTTTACTTCAGAGCCACACAGGCAAACAAAAACACACTACTAAAGTCAAACTTTAAAAAACGACGGATAAGGCCTGAAAAAGTTTTTATAGAGATGTGTGTTTTTAGCCATGCATTCTAACTGTATCAGGCAGTGGGATATTCTCACTATCTTTAAGGCACTGCCCTCTCACTGTTGGCCGTTTGTGTATTTGACATGTGACCTCCAACTGAGAGCAGAGAGAACTATTGTGCTGATGCATGTCTAGTGTCTGGAAATAGCTTAACTATAGAGAGATCAAATCTCAAACTTAACATGCAGATGAACTGACACTGTCCATCTAGTCTATAGTGTATCCAGTATACTGACCAATGAAGAAATGTGATATTTGTTGATAATTTTCTATTTTGTCTGAAATCCATGTGGAAAATAACAGTTTAAGCATCAAAACACGATCCCAGTGTTTCAGACATACAGTAATGCCGGCTCCTGTGTGTACAGGTATACATAGTGCATGAGCACACCAGCATCTTTGCGTGAGTCATTGCGCTTTTCTGTGCATTTTTTACTTTTTTTTTGCATGTCATCGCTAAGCTCTCTGAACATGCGTATGTGGAGGTGTGCCTGCGTCACACGTAAGCTTGGCGTCAAGATGTCTCGCTTTGCTTAAGGTTAGGTTGTAAAGGAAAAGAAATTTATGACCTGTGCCGCTTGTGAGCATGTGTGGGAACATGCTGACAAGTGATAACAGACATGCTTTACATAACTCTGCCATTACAAGCTATAAGCATCTGGTTGTAGGCAGATGGATAATTAAATGGTTATTCATAGACATGGATCAGAGCATACTCATCCTTCTGTACCTGTAACTATTAATGACAATATGTCAGTCTTCTGTTAGATGTTATCATAACCTTCCTACTGTTCAGCATTATGCTACAGCAGATACACACACACACACGCATTGTTGAGCAATAGACCAAATTTGACTGTTACCAGAGTGCTTTCATCATATCGTTACTGTTCCATGAATCTTAAGGGTGTATGAAAACAGTAAGCAGAGTATAAGTGCAGCTGTAACCTTGTGTTATAGTGAAGAGCTTTTCTTTTTATACATGTACACATGTACACACACAGCCCATCACACTGAACAGGACTTGCATGCGGTTCTGTGGAAGCTGGCAGATTTATACCTGAATGACGCCTCAGTGATTGATGCTTCCTAGTGTCTGGATTAAGTGAAAAACAACCGGTGTGTCAGTGTCTCAGTGGGCTTGGTGCCAGCTCAGGGTGTGGATAGGATGCGCGTCTGACTTGTGATGAGAAAAATGTTCTTTCCCTCCCTTCTCTTTTAGCTCATATGCCTCGATATGACTTCACAGTGAGTCACTTGTTTTTGTTTTGAAAACTGTGAAGCTCCTCATGCTGTGCTTTACAACCTTTACGTCTTGGAAAAGCAGCTTGAATGCTTTTCTCACCACCTATCTCTTTAAACAAAGACATTTGCATGTTTTTTTTATTTTCAAAAACGTAACTTTATGGAACAAATCAATAAATTCTTTATAATTATTCTGTAAACCATCTTATATTCCCTGCAGTTTTACTTCCCTTACCTTGGTTGCTACTGAATTTTTATGTTTTTTACTAAACATAAGAACAAATTTTTTTTCTGTTTTATTTTTTATTTTTTTATATAGACTGTTACTCTGTCCCTAATGTGCTTCAAATGCTTATCTTCATCAGAAATCAAATTTTATTTTCAATGAAGATAATCTGAGCCAATTCTCCACATTAACACTTTTAATAGTTGCTCTGCCTGTGATATTGTTCCATGAATCTTACTGACCAAAAAGACACTCTACGGGGCATAACAGGATATTGATACCAAGCAATGGCTGACAAAAATGTTTGTAGTCCAAAGTGTGTGGGTTTTGTGTTTATGCATTTACATTTTAGATTTGTGTGTCTGTGTTTGTGGGTGAGAGTGAGTGAGTGTGTGAAATTGTGAGGGTTGTGCTAAAGTGAATGCAGAACTCGAGTGTTTCTAAAGAAATGATTTAATAATTACCCATAATACCAGAGTACAGAGCAGAATGTTTACCATGGTTGTCATGGTAGCGACAAGGAAAACATCCAGTCAGGGCCTGGACAAGAACGCTTCCCTGATGCTGAGCAGCAAGGCCATCACTGAACTCAGATCCCACGGACATTTCCATATTCACCTGACAGACGAGCTGAGGCCATCTGTGCTTTAACTCTCTGAGAAATATGTACGTCACATTTGGAGCAGATTTCCCCTCAATCTTTACCGTCAGTAACTTTAAATGGACAGTGAGTGAAGTAATGAGTGAGTCAGGGCTCTCTGCATTTTGAATCGAAATGTTTTAATTCTTTGACTATCTGTTTGAGGACAGGGATATCTGACTTGAACTCTTGTGGTTAGATGTCACACCCTCACTGGACTGTTGGAGGTAAACAGAATATGTTTCATTTAAAGTGGTGTCTTTTTTGTGCTACTATTTATGTACATAATACACATCTTATTTTTACTTGTAATGTAATGTACTGTTGGCTTCCACTGCAGGTGTTTCAAACTGTCCAGGTCCTGCAGATGGAGACTCCATTTCTTTGACGCCCTGCAACAGGACATATCCTCTGTTCTTCAGCAGAGGATGGAACATTATCGGGATGACACCCAGACCAGCTGTCCAGCCAAAGTAGTGATGCCACGCACAAAAAAACAAAACAAAAACAAAACAGGTACGGTGTCAATTGATTTTGCAGTTTTTGAGAAAATCATAGCAAAGATAAAGACAGAAAAGTGTTTTAATGTTATTTGTAGGATTTGTTAGCTCTAACTATGAGTTGATCAAAAAAATTTGCATCATTGGTTATGAATGGCTTGTTAACTACATCTTGTTGTATGTTTAATTGCTGATATAGTTCGTTTTCTCCAGTGTGTGTGTTAATACAAACAAAAGACTGGTGTGCAAATTGTAGCAAACAGTCCATCTGAGAAGTGAATATAATTACAGTCCTACAACTCAGAGGGCCTTCAAAGACTGTCTGAATGGCCAGAATGTGCAGAATGTGCATGCTAGTGACAACTGCAAGTATTTACTGCATGATTTCAAAATGCTTTAGGTATGGCGCCGTTCCATCTGTCTCGCTGCTTGAATGTGCATTTTTATACATGAGTGGGTTCATATGCAGCAGGTCAGGTACACACACTGTCTTCTCCCCTTCTGCACACGCACAGGTGACACTGGAGACATTGCAGACACAGTAAGAGAGGGTAAAAAGTCAACCTGCATTCAGCCTCCAGAACTATATGACCCCAGAGGTTCAAAGGTCAAAAGAAAGAGCTCCCGAGGACAGGAGATGAGATTCTCAAAGATGCAGCATCGCTATTGCAGAGGTATGGGGCAAAACCTTGAACTGAGAGTGAACTCTGAGTTGGCCTTTGACCCCATCAACCATGCATTATGCTTTCTGAAGTTTTAAATGTAATTAAAGATATAGAATGATTGATCCTGTTGTTGGCACAAAAGGCACTAACACAGGATCTTTAGTGTTACAGTTTATGGTTCAAGACTGTGAAACCTTCCCACTTTGTTTAGAGATTTGAACACAAACGATTGAGAAATGCACTTAAACCCAAATGTACTCTCGATTATGCTGGTTGTTCCACCATTGCAGCTTCACAGCCCAAATGTAGCTTAACTCCAAGATGCAGCATTAAGCAGAATCAAAAGGCTATGAAAGAAGACAGGACTCGTACTGTGTCTTCAGACAGTGAGCAAGCATGTGTTTAAACAGTCTCTTTGAAGCTGAAGCTAAATGTGAAATGATTAAGTCCGTTTGGGGGTCTGGTGTGGTTTTTCTACATGTATTTGTGTGTGCATGCACAGGCCTCTTTGAAGATGGCACTCTTGTACGAGTTCAGGAAGACCTTTACAGCAGCACTAAGTGGAGGGTGAAGCACGCCATAAAGATCCAAGATAAGTTTACAAATGTGTGTCTGTGTGTGTGTGTGTGTGTGTGTGTGTGTGTGTGTGTGTGCGCACGCGTGCACGCGTGTGTTGTTTAGTGCAGGACCTGACATGACTCGCGGGGCTACTTGAGCTGACGCCAACCACTTGTTTCTGACTGTCTGTGTATGTCCTCAGTGACAGCCCAGAGGCAGTGCATGTGTGTGTGGTTAGGTCGGAAAAGAAACGTTTCATGTTTGACGGGAACCATCAATAAAACAGCAACCATGAAATCACCTTTAAACCACCTGAGCCTAGTCTGAGAGCAATGTGTAGGAATGTGTGTGAGAGTGTGAGCTTGTGTTTGTTTTTTTGTATGTGTATGTGTGAGAGAGAGAGGGTTAGGGGTTAGGTTGAGAGCAAAAAGGAGAATGACAGAGCAGATGATGGATGCATATTGTACTGTGTATTTACTGAACCCATGAGGATTTGTGCGTGTGCAGAAGTGGTCAGTGGCCAAATATATGATTGATATTTGTATAAACTTACATATCATACAGATGCAAAGATACAGATTATCTAATTGATTAATGCTCGTGTCACAAACCATAGTTTGTGACACCCAAATCTGGGTGTTTTGCATTTCTTTCTCATAGCAATTAGCATGAAAAAGCAAGCAGGTTTTTTCCAGTCAATTTAACAGCAAGCCACCTCTCAGTACTTCTCTTGACCCCCTCTCCTCTTCTACTCCCCCACCCCTTAAATTTTATGGCAGGCATTGTCATGGAGTGGGAGTGGGAGGAGCACTGGTTAACCAGGAACATTGTATGAACAGTATATATGTCTCTCTGTGTGTGTGTGTAGGTCTGTATGTGTATGTATCAATGTGCGTGGCTGAGAGCTATTATGGTGGGCATGTGTTATTCTTTGGCCCACATATAATACGCCATTGTAACCTACACAGACACATACATCACACATAAAGGGTTAAAAGGATGAAGCCAACACACAGATAATTAAAAGATGCAAAATTTTCTGAACAAAACCTATGTGGGCTCCCTTCTCGTGATTTTGTTTTTGTTTTTTTACTTTTGAACCAGATTAAAGTACTTTAAGCACAGCAACACAGAAGTGTCATAACAGCAGAAGCACAAATGCAAACCTTTAGAAAACCTAATACTATAACTTATACTCCTGTGCAGTAGCATGTGCAGCCAAGCACTTGAAGAAAATGTGTTTAAAATACCCCTTATATATGTTAGCCATGAAGTGAGAGCTCTGAAACAACTGTTATTCTGTCAGTCTGCTCTCTGAAAGGGCAACTGGGCCTAAAGTGTAAGGTCTGAATGTAGTTGACGTGTAAAACTAGTTCATTCTAATTCAAGTGGAAGCTCTGGAGATAATTGAGTTAATTGTGGATTAAAGGCAGGGATGACAGCAACCAGTACGTTATGTTGGTAGGAATGGTGTGATTGTAAAAGCAGCAGCTGTGGGGATTTCCACAGGGCCACTTTTATCCGTTTACATTCAGGTGGATAGAACACAAAATGTTTCAGGTGATTTATTAAAACTTTTTCTGCCAGTCTCGCTTGTTCCTGCCAACATCCACTTTTCAAAAATGTCTCCAACAGAACTCATGAATAAAATAAACCAGACTGACTTAAAAAAGAATAAAACTCTGAGACACACTTGAATCTGCAGTCTCTGAGTACGGATAGGAGAAGAGACCCCATTCACCCTCACAACCTTCTTGTGGGGATGAGGGTGTCAACTCAACCACTACTTGTATAGATAGAGAGATGGACAGCTGGTCAATGAGACATACAAGCACACAGGAAACACACACATACACACACACACACACATATCAAAGATGACCTAGACCCCCCAAGCTGAGGTAGCAGTGATCAAGTGCATCAAGTTCATCCATCAAGACTGAAAGTGAAAAATGATGTTGGGAAGTGTATGATTATGCTCCAGGGCTTCTACACATCAATCAGTGATCACACACACACACAAACGTCTGTTCAACCACACATTAAACACAGAGAAGACGCAGAGTTTGAAAAATGAACAACAGTAAATTAATCTCCCTGTCTTAGAAGTGTGTGTGTGTGTGTGTGTGTGTGGGAAGAGCAGAAAGAGGGATGAACAGTGATATGGGTGACGAAAACAGAGATCATGGTCAGAGCAGGATTTAATCAAGGAAAGAGAGTGAGAGCAAGTTTGTGTGTGAGAGGGAGAGTGGTGAGGTTTGTCTGAGTGGGCTTCTGGGGGTCATACTGAAGAACATCAGCAGCTTCAGCGGCATCAAAAATATTTTCGAGAAGGTCTAAAAAAATTCCCTATTCCTCATCTTCTTCTCTCAGCACACTTCCTCACAGGTACTTCAAATATGGCGCTATTGGACTGTTTGTGATTCAGAATTGGTGGCAGATGTTGAGTAATTTCTTTGTAATGACAGGATATGATTCAGTTCAGTGTTAGGCGGTAAATGGCTTACCATAGAGACACACAGAACACTACATTCCGTTCCAATACAACAACTCTCAACAGTCTGATGGTTTCTAATTGAATTTCATGTTTGTGTGACAGACAATGAGTGTTCGCAAGATCAGAAAATCTGTTGCATCCTGCAAATTCACCTGTTACAACTCGTGAAAAATGTTATTTATAGGGGCTGAATGAACATCCCAGTGGGCCATGGGCTGAAAATCTCCCATTCGCTGCCTTACACAAATCTTTTTTTATCATTGTTAAATATGATTTAGATGTGCCTACTTTTTGACAAAAGTGGTAATATTTCTCATGTGATGACCTCGTGCTGGCTGTGGAACAAGGTAACAGGCTAAGCAGCAGCTCTGCTAAGTAAATGGTGCAGCAAAAGTGGATAAAAGCATTTGATCTACAATCAAAACATTCATGCCTCCTTTGAAACGTCTCTGAGACGGAGCCACCTCATAAATGTCAATACCATTTGAAGGAATCAATGGCGACTGCTCCTTCAGTAGCAGCTCATTAATATCTTGGCACGCAGAGCAACACGGCGGTATAAATCAGCAACTTTATTGTCAGTAGTTAACAGAGACAAGACGAAAGTTGATGGAGAAGCTGAGAAACCCATAACGCAAGCAGCTTCAGCAAGGACGCTTGTTAAAAAAGATACCACTGTGCTGGCCAACGTGTGTGTGTGTGTGTGTGTGTGTGTGTGTGTGTGTGTGTGTGTGAGAGATGCAGAATAAGAGCTTTTGATTTGCTCCAGTTACTAATCAGTCTCATTCTCTCTCAACCAGCATAATTCTCTCCCTTGCCTTTATAAATCTCTCTTGTCTCTCCACCTCTTCCTCTCTCTCTGACGGCAGAGACAGCAGATGTGCTGGCAGGTTAAATGACCTCTGTGATGTATGACTTAACAAACCCAGGACATCCATCAGCCCTAACCTAAAGTGTGTGTGGAACAAAGAAAGAAAGAGATGCTACTCATAAAGTGCAATTTCAATTCACCTTCAGCCCAGACTCGAGCCCCGCAAACACACGGCGGTGGAATCTCCCCTCCTATGAATCAATCTTCTGCCACACCTTTCCCCCTCATTTCATGAATCGGTGTGTCTGCTGGTGTATGTAGATGTGCTGTATACATGAATGTGAATGAAGCGCCTCTACAGTATAATCACATTGGCCAGTTGTCCCTCAGCCTGCTGCATGGATAGATTGATTTCTGACACAGGCGTGCTTATGTGTGAGGTAGACCTGCATAGATTTAGTGCTCTCTGAAAAATGTGTCTGCACAATAAAAACAACTATCTTGTAAGATGTCTTTCACGAATTAGATCAAATTTGTGAAAGAAATTTGAGAGAATAATACCTGCAGCACATATGGAAATGACTCATACCAGACAACAAAAGATGCAGAGACAAAGCAAATGAATTGACATGTTATGCTTGATTGACAGTTATTGATCCTTCATAGGAAGTGCAAACGAAAAGGGATCTGGAAAATTTGCTTATGTGAATGTTTCCATCACATCAAGCCGAACACGTTTTCCTGACTCTGCCAGAGTCGTCCATCAGCCCTGCGCTGACAGACGGCGGACGTGCCCCCTCCATGCAGTAATTACAGGAAGGCGAGGAGGAGCTGCTCCAGGCACATCCTGGCACACAGCTCACCTGGATGACTTTTCTCTCTCCTGTAAAACAAGTTCAGTTTGTTCTGGGGTCTGAGTGGGAGTTTAGAGGGCACCTAAGACAAATTCAGGTCAGTCTGTCAGAGGGACGCTGATGCTGAGAACTTATTACACGAGATAGAGTTGGTTAACGTTATCCAAAAAGTGCAGCACGATACTCCAAACCGAGTATTATATATTGATGGAGTTACACTGAATTCAGCATCTCTCAGTGGATCCAGGGGTTACCTGTTTTACTCAACACAGTAAAAACTCTTTGTTGTTCTTTGACAGGTGTAATTTCAGTGGAAGTCATATTATTGCTGTATATTGACGAGAGCCTCAATAAGTTTTAAGCCTCTATTTGCTATGTTTGACATAAAACTTTGAAGTGCTTTCACTCCAAGGACACGTTTTGGGTGGAGTATAAATCTCCAGCAACAAAAATTATGTACTGTAAATCCAAGTTGTGTACTCAATATTCATCCAACAACAATATTAATAGATAGAGGATTTTTTTTTTCGCTCACCAGAAATGAAAATGTATCATGATTTGGATCATTTTAAACTCAAACAATTCAAAGATGCATTTGCACAGGTTGTGTGTTTTGCCCTTTTGCATGTATTTTATTGTTTTGATCTATTTATTTGAAGGCCCATCAAGAAATAGGCATTACAAAATGCCCCACAGGCTGTGAAGCAACATTTGTTCATGTGACACATCTGTCCCTATGCAACTTAATGTTAAATTCACTAATGTAAACAGCAGGTTTTACTGTGGAAAAGTGGATCCTTACGTTTGAGGAGGGTCAAGTTAATAAGAAGTCACTTATTCTAACAAACTGCGTAGGATCTGCAGACTTTTTCTTTCTTTTTAAAAAAATGATTGGTTCACCCCCTGGTTGGCATGAATATTTTTTGTGTCATGTTTAGCAGCTTGTCTTTTGACTCTACGATTCTCCCGCTAATTGTCTCAGCAGGGCAGCTGACCAAGATGGCCGCCCTGCCCGCTGGATCACTGTGAATATTCCCTACCAACAAAAGAAGAGATGAGGAAAACAGCGAAGAGAAATAAAGTACTTCACCCGCCCCTCTCCCAGAGAAGTGCCAGATCTTTATTTCACTCTTTTCTTTCTGCCTTTTCTGTCTCAATGCTCACAAAGTGTTTGGAAAGCACACGACAATCTTTTTGTTGTCATTTGATGGCGCGTGATAATGTGGTCATTATCATCGCTAAAGGAACAGGTTGGGGCTCAGACAGGGTTTCATTGGGAGCCTTTAAAGCACACACACAAACACAGACACACACACTTTCAGTGTGGGAAAAGAATGCTTCTAAAAGAGGGACAGCTGTTTGGGTGGCTAGTGAGGATGGCGATCAGGTTAAAGGAATGATGGCCTACTGTAAACTCCACCTGTGCATTAGGACATGCCCGAGGCTGTGGGGTAAAACCTGGCACTAGTGTGGGAGCCTGTGATTTTGTCCTCTTCGATGGGGTGCAGGGGTATTAGTAATGGGGGCTTCCAGATCAGGTCTATAATAAACTACATTATTATGTGATTGCATCATTGTGAATTCTCAGAAATGAAATTTAGGACTGTTTTGGACACTTCATTTGTTTATTTAGCAAAATAATCCAAGGTAAGATGAATTGTGTTCTTCATCTTTCATTTGACATTGTTAGGCTACGTGATTTGTGTTCATGGCAGGTGCGTGCTGCACATGTGTTTGCAGTTTCAGACCTATAAGCCTATCATAGCCCCTAAAGGAAAACAGATGAAAATCTGTTTTCCAACATAGATCAGGCAGACATGGACATGGTTATCTTGGTTTAGCTTTGTGGCTTACTTGGTGTCCAGTAAAGTGGGAATGACAGAGTCCACTCATTAAGATCAATGAAATCATAACCTTATGAAACACATGTTATTGAAAATTAAACCCCCTGGCTTGAGCTCATTTTAAAATAGTAGTAAAAATTTTAATTCATGCTCTTTGATAGAGTGAACTGTTTGGACAGAATCACGAAAATTAATCTCGCGCACTATCAATCACATAGTGTAAATGATGGGTTTGTGTGTGTGTGTGTGTGTGTGTGTGTGTGTGTGAGAGAGAGAGAGAGCGGATGAAGAATGTGATTAACTTTTCCGTCTGTGTGTGTCTAGCTGACTTCATTGTGGCCACACACAGGACAAGAGTAATGAAGACAGGACAGAGAAGCAGTCAATACCAAACAAATGAAGGAAATTGATTAAATTTTACTCTTTTATTACATTTAAAATTAAAATTAAATGCTCCCTCTTTGGTTCTGCTCATAAGCTATATTCAGATCATTCTGGGTTATTTCCAGAGTGTGCGCCATCATATTGGCTAACCAACCATAATTTCAAAATAGGATTATCTCTTCATAATTCAGGCTTTTAAAACTGTTCGGCTGAAGGATTTAAAAAACTGGTAAAAGCACAGTCTTTTTTTCTTTTCTAAGACAACATTTGTTTTTAGTTGAATAAGATGAAATTGTTGAGGCAGTAGTGGTGTCCTCCCTTCTCCTCCCCCAGGGCTGGCTGGGTACGCCCCAGGGACAGGATGGGACAGACCGGGCCAGCCTCCCATTCATCAGCTTCTCCCTTTGCATGGCTCCTCAACATCAGTAAAAACAACAGGCTGTATGTGAAACAAAGGCCGTCTGTCTGACAAATCAGGGAGGGTTGTTTTAAAGTTTCAGGAGCTTTGGCATTTCTCTTATTTGTTGCTAAATAGAGACCTACTTCACTGTATAACTATTAGACTTTTCAAACGTAGTGGCTGGTATTATGTTTCCATCCGTCCATTATCCTCACACTTATCCATACAGAGTTAACAATCCCAGCTGACAGTGGACAAGGGTGGGGGACAAGTCAACCATCCATCAAAGGACATATAGAGACATAATCACATAAGAGTCTTCTCTCTGCTTGTCTTTGGCACAGAGAAAACATGCTAATGCCAAACAGAAAGAGCCCAGTCCTGGGGATTGAACCCAGAACCTTTTTGATGTGAGCCAACAGAGCTAACCACCGTATCACAAATTTCCTCATTGTTTCCACAAACATTTAAGTTTGGAATATCATTTTATTTTCCCATTTAAACTTAATTTTTTGACTGGAAATAAGCAAATCGACGGGATAGGTATCAACTAAAGCATTACTGAATGAGTAAAAGACAGTTGCTGATTTATTCAATAAGCAAATGAATAGAGACACTTCAGTCTCAGTCATCAGCACAGCTCAGGGCCTCCTCCCTCGTAGCACAAGACCTCACTTTAAAAATGACAGGAGCTGCTCTCTGATTGGTCCTCAGGCTCCCAGCGGCACTTCAAAGCCCAGAGGAGGCTACAACTACAGCGGTCCGACGAGAAACACACTCCTCACAGACACACACTCAGCACAGACCATGGCTGCCACACTGATAGGGGTGAGTTTACACTTCCTTCTACTTTCTTTGATTTTAAAAGAGATTTCTAGATGAACTTCTGCACGGATGTGAGTGTGTAGATGTTGTCCTTGTAGACGCGGACACATATCAGTGTGTGTGTGTGTGTGTGTGGTTTAAATCACTTTTCTTTCCTTTGTTGTGATCTGCTGCTGCCCCAGTTGTGTGTTAGTTCTGTGGTTTAACATTCACGGTTGATCAGATTATTTTCCAAAGTCCTGGAGACAGAGTGCGGTGTCATTAATGGGAAGAAGTTGTCCTGCTGTCCTTCCTGCGGCTCTTTTAGGTCCATATTAGAGTCAAAACAGTCCAAACTTAACTTTCACTGCTTTATGAATTATTCACAACTTCGCGGCCCAAGCTTTTGTGCATGTGACTAAGACATTGCATCTTTAAGATACCTGAAATGTTTACTCACATCATGCTGGGCGCAGAGCCGGCAGTAACGGGCCCACCTGTCACTGTGTCCCCGCAGGAGGAGCCCCGGCTGGGCAGCACCCCGCTGGCCATGCTGGCCGCCACCTGCAGCAGGATCGGGGAGCCCAGTCCCTCCTGCTCCCCGGCTCTGTCCGACGGAGCCCCTGGACTCGTCAAGGGCTTCCACCCGTGGAGGGGCGCCGCCCCGGGGGCCGGCGGCCTGGGTGTCTGCCTCACGTCGCTCGGGGTCCCGTCAGGATCCTCCAGGGGCAGCGGGACCGGGCTGACGGAGCCCTCCAGTGCTTTCTCTGTGACTTCTGTTAACGCTCCTTTTGGAAATGACATTTCGATGTACCAGACGGCCGTGCAGTCAGACAACAGCGGTTCGGATCCAGCACCCGGACAGCGGTCTATGTTTCTGACCAAGTTCCCCTCTTCAGTGGAAGGCATAGCGGGGATCTACCCCAGGATGCACCCCTACGAGTCCTGGTTCAAACCGGTGGCAGAGGTCGGTAACGGGGCTTCTTCTTGGTGGGACATGGGCACCAGCTGGGTGGACGCACAAACCTCGGCCGGACTGCCATCTCCTTTGAGCGGCTACAGCTCCGACTACAGCTCCGCCTTCAGCCCCGGGACTTCCCAGCACCTGCTCCCCGCTACACAGCACCTGTTTGACGGCTTCAGGCCGCCGGTCCCGGCTCCGTTCACAGAGACTACGACGACGGGGGCGCCCGCGCTGAGAGGAAGCCCCGCAGTCCCCCTGCCTGCGCCTTCCCGCTCCTCCTCGCGGCGGTACTCCGGCAGGGCCACGTGCGACTGTCCGAACTGTCAGGAGGCGGACAGCCTCGGCCAGGGGGGCAGCAGCCCCCGCCGGAGGGGCCTCCACAACTGTCACATCCCCGGCTGCGGGAAAGTGTACGGCAAGACCTCCCACCTGAAGGCGCACCTGCGCTGGCACACCGGGGAGAGGCCGTTCGTCTGCAACTGGCTCTTCTGCGGAAAACGCTTCACGCGCTCCGACGAGCTGCAGCGGCATTTGCGCACGCACACCGGGGAGAAGCGCTTCGAGTGCTCCGTCTGCCACAAACGCTTCATGCGCTCCGACCACCTCAGCAAGCACCTGAGGACGCACAGCGCCGAGAGCGCGGAGGACGGCGGGGAGCCGGGGCTGGGCAAGGGGCTCAGCGACACGGACAACAGTCTGTCCGGGAGCCCGAGCCGGTCTCCCGGGCTGCAAACCGGCGAGACGATCTAATCCGGTGAGGGACGGCGGAGTAGCCGGATTTATAGAGCCATACAACAACAGGATACAATACAACACAACACAATACAACACGCGGACATTTGATCGCGCCGCAGTGATTCCCCAGAAGCTCCAAACATGAAATGGCACTTTATCATGAACTTCATTTGTGGATCAACACCGTGTCTTTACCCGAAATACGTTGGCTATTTGTATCCCTTTAACAAATAAATTTTTTTACTCCACAGTTTATCAAACGTGTGTTTTTTTAACACATTTTTTCTAAGTTTAAGTACCCTGATTGTTATTCAATTAATTTTTTCACCATCACATTTTTTTTATTCAAGGTTTTGCCGTTTCAGCTTATATAAAATAGATTTCGTTGAAACAAATTCTTATGCTTGATCTCTGCTGCGTTAATCATTGTTAAAGCAGCATAATTTTCGCATTTTCCTTTTCTTGTTGGGCCTGGCAGACATTGTATGTATTGTCTGTATTTGAGTGTTTCCCAAGAATTACAACTTGGCATATACAACGGAGTAAAACATTTATATCTAAAATGTAACTAGTCTAACCAGACTAAGAAGTAAGCAGCCCTACTAAGCTTTTCTGTCAGGGCACTGAAGTCATTCAGCTTTTTTCAAAGACCTGGTAGGATTGGATGAATTTATTTCTGGTGTAGTTCTAGACTTTGTTAGAACAGATATGTGCTATTATATCTTATAAATTTATAACTTGAAGTAACAGCTGTAATTAGTTTTAGCTGATTTCTAAAATTGTTTTGCCTGATCAAAGTTACTTTAGCTCTGCTCAGCACTTGTGAGAAAGAATTATATGAAGCTTAGTTGTCATTGCATTTGCTCTTTTATTGGAATGTCAACAGAGATACTAAAATTGCTACAAATGTTTACAGTGAGTAGCAAAACTTGTTTCAGTTGCCTAAGTGTGCATCTCCACCTAGTGTTCAGATTATAAAGGCACCTGTTTTCTGGACCACATGGCTTGTGGATCCGAAAGGTGTGACTAACAGTGGATGGTCACGCCTTCATCTTTTGTGCATTTTATTGCAACACGAACATTAGCAAAAAAAAAAGAAGAAAGAAGGTTTCCAATTAATACAAATCCTTAATCTAATTTCAAAACACTGACAGTGTATTTCAGGCTAGCTTGAGACACTCGTCTTTCTTCATTTAAGTTTTTCCAATATAGCTGACAACATGAAATTTCAGGCTTTTGATTGGTTTGGTAAAAATCTGTGTAATAATAATAATAATAATGACAATAATAATAATAATCTGTGTAACTGCAGAATTGTCAGTATGAAAGAGTGACACAACACAAAAACATCTGAAACAACATGAATCAAAACATCTTGCATGTTTATTATGATGAATTTACTCATGCTACACAATTACTCACATGAAATGATGACAAACTACACAGAAAAGTGCTGTCTTACCGAACCAAGTGCTCAGTAAAATGAGATGATCGTTACTTTATTGCTGAATCATTCCCCAGGTAAGAGAAGTAGACTACTCTTCATCAACATAAACAATACTTAGAAGCCTCATCAAGAAATTGCATAATTAACAAATCCAGACAAGAAAAAAGATAAAATATTAATAAATTATCATTAGTGTTCCTGACTTACAGAGAAGTAAAGCAGCTATTGCTGTAAACAATGTTGTGTTAAATACCAAAAATAAAAAATAAAAATAATAAACAGGGTTAGGCAAGTAAAAGTCTCACAAGATGCCATGCAACTGGCACTCTGGACTGCATGAGGACTGTGAGGAGGGTAACCGTTGTCCAATCTCAGTACCTGCAGACCTTTCACACCTTTGTCTCAGAGAAAATAGTTTTTCTGAATACTAATAGTCTGCCTGATCAGCTGAGGCCTGCACACACAGCTCAGCCCCTGCAATAGAGGTTTATGTTCAGGTGAGTGATGGTTCAATTGCCATTATCAGTGTGTCTGTATTTTACATATGGACTTTAAGTCCATTGCTATTCCAGTGTTGTGGTTCTGTAACATTAGCTTCAAATTGCATTTTTTGGTTTTGTAACATTAGCTTCAAATTGCATTTTGATGCCCTCTAATGCCCAACATGTAGCAAACAAATCATTTTTGACTCATCATTCCTGCTGTTTCCCCAGAGACCCCAGTTTTCAGTAGTTCAATGCAACACAATTGTTCTAGTGCAATTCTAGCCACATTACAACATAAGAAACAATGTAAGATATTATATACTTATGATAGCAAAAAAAACAAACAAACATTGTAAGATCATATACTCCAGAAATGATTGAAATGCTAATCGAAGTATGAAGGAACAAAGAGTCACTTGTATGCTTTATGAATTAAATTCCAACACAAGACAGCTGAGGTCAGTAATGTGCACAGTAATATTTTAGAGAAAATGTTGTATGTCTTGCTGGCCACAAGAGGGAACACTAAGACAGTGAGACAGTACAGTTGACATGTCACACAGTCACGAGCCCTCAACATGTAGTGTTTTTACTGTAAAATAAATAAAAAGCCTAGATAGAGCATAAATGCATCTACCTGAACCACATACACTCATACTCACCTGCACACACACTAACACATGTCCATAAGTTAGAGCAGGAATTGCTGCATGGCTAAAAAAGCGAGGAATGATAACCCTTTGGGTACAGCAGGACTTGTGCTCTTTGCTTCATTTTGATTTCCACTGGCCACATTAGTCACACAGTCCATGAAAGTCTGGTTGGTTCATTTTACAAATGTGAGTCCATGAAAGTTTAGTTTACCATTCTATCCATGCAGCTGGTCGAAGGTTTATGAAGGTTAGGAGACAGATTTCAAAGCCTTGAGTCCAACTCTTCTTCTTTGTATCTCTGCTGGCTTGCTTCGGTCCTTTCTTTCTTCTGCCTAGTACTGCCAAGGGTCACCAAGTGGCATCTTGGGAACCTGAATGTGCATCTCCACAGGGCAGTCAGGTGGATGGTCCCGCCTGTAGGTAACTGTCTTCTCATTGGTTGTAGGGATGTATGACAGATCCTGAAAAGTGTTGGATGCATGCAGTCAGTAATACATAGTGTTGTGTCACTTCATAAGGGAGATTGGCATAATACATCACCTTGCTCTGTACCTGAAACTTTACACATATGAGTATAGTTGGGGGCTTTCATATTTTTTGCCAACATGAATATAATAAGATAAAAAATTCTACACTATTTGGTAACTTTTTCACATTTGATAAAGTTCCTCTGATGCCAAAAAGGATGTGGAACAACGGTCATCACAAACTGTGTAGTGTTGCTGGTGCTTATAAATTGAATGTGCCATCTGTACAGAGCCCCTTCGATATTTAGGTGATTTCATGAACATTCAATGTAAGAAGTGAATGACAACAGTTTGTTATATTATGCAATCCTTGAGGAAGTAGATGTAGCTTTTCAAAACTGGCAAAAATCCCAGACTGTGTAAAATCTGCAGCACATTTCCTCTGAAAGTGCTATTTTACAGTGGAATCATGGTCATGTGTGTCAAGTATAATCTGTGGTGTTGTTATGATGACAATAAATGAAGAATATCCACGTGCTGAAAAATTCAATCCAGTTTGAAAGTTCCCCATTTGGTCATATTTCCATCATTTCCTTCTTCTTCCCTCAAGTGCTGTACATCACTGTCAGGTTACAAATTCGGACGTTGTGCATTGTGAGCTGGGAGTTGAGGGGAAATGTAACATTCAGATGTAGCTCTAACAGCAGTTTCAAATTTCTCACTAGTGGACAGTTCACATCATTAAGCATATCCTATGGAATTAAGTGGCCTCTAAAGCTTGTGCGGGCTCTAGGGAGACTTCAGCCTCCCTCCATTAAACTGCTGCAGTGATGATGATACTTCCAGTGCATGTGACTGCTGAGAACTAACCTTTCCAGTGCAGTGATAGACTCCATCTTCGGCAGCACCCCCTGGTGACCAGCCTTTTTTCTGTAGAACCAACCGGGACATGGCAACCACCACCAGACCACACAGCACTGTTAGAGCACACACACTGAGGAACGTTCCCACCAGGCGGCTACTGCTGGCACACTCTGTGAAAGCATGCATAATACATAATTCAATTTCTCAGCTTTTTCCATATTTGTGATCACTACATTGATATATGTTGCTAAAACTAGCCTAGTACCACTTTTTTTCTGAAACTAAAACTAAACTAAACCATTTACTGTTCAATACCAAAGAGCTTGTTTTAACTACTTCCTAAGTACTGAGCAACAAGAAATGATTCCTGTGTTACCAAAGAAGAATAAACTACTTTCCATTGTATTAATTTAATTTTCTTTAACTTTTTCTAACACTATTAACTATGCACCACAGACATACACAAACATACAAACATACACACACACGTACGCACGCACGCACTCGCACAAACACACTGACACACAGCTTGGCTGGAAGCTGCTGTGCCAGTGCTCCTGTACTGAATAGAGTACTGAAGAGGGCCGTGTATCTGCTAGAGAGCATGTGTGGATGACGGGTTCATCGCTTAACACAAAGAGCCCAAACACTTCTCTGACATTTTGTAACAGGGTTACCATGGAGACCTGGCTCCTGCTGCACCCAGGAGGGGTGGGTGTGAGCAGGAAGAGAGAGTCCCCTTGGGCTGAAGGGGGTTGTTGGGACAAGGCGAGAGAAGGGGGAGTAGGGCAGCACAATGAGCAGCGCTGTTCCAAAAATTGGGAAGGCGGGAACAAACTGTTACACTTGGATGTGCAATTACGTGTGTGTGTATAACCCAGGGCATGCGTGAAATTGTGGGTTTTAAATTATGTGTTGGTTTGTGTGTGTGTGCATTGACATACCCGGTCTTGTGTTAATGTGAAGCTGGATCTGACCAGCTGAGAAAATCAAGAAATTGACTTGGGAACCGAAGGGAAATGTAAAACACAGCTGTAACACTGACAGCAGACTTGCTGACTCAAATACACTGGGGTGTGGTAGTGCAGCAAAGGTAGCAAAGGAAGCAAAGGAAGTGACCTTGAATGTGTGTGTGTCTGTGTGTGTTGACATCATACCTGGTCTTGTGCTAATGTGAAGCTGGGGCTGACCAGACTGTGAGCTGGTTTGAAAGCGATAGCGACAGCTGTCATTACTGATGTACATACACTGAATCCACATCTCCCCTGTGTGCCCTGAGAGAGAGAGAGAGAGAGAGAGAGAGAGAGAGAGAGAGAGAGAGAGAGAGAGAGAGAGAGAGAGAGAGAGAGAGAGAGGATTGGTTTTCCATGTGTCATTTGACAGATGTCAGTGGTAGAGACACATCTGCAAAATAGTCTCCTGCCTAGAGTTATCAGCTAAAAGTACTCTGGGTGTAAACCTGGTGTGTGTTCCCTGCTCAACACAAAAGGCAAACAAAGCTAAGCCCCTTTCATGCTGGTCAGAAAACCCACTAGCATTTGGCTTTTGAAGCAATGAATGGGTAATCAAGATTCACTAACCCTAACCCTTCCCTCCATAGAAGGAAGGGACACTGCATCTCTGTGTCACCAGCTGGGTTCTTTGTTACAGCTCTTTGAAGCTCAAATGGGGCTCATGCTTTGAATTAACAATACCAGCCCTCATGTTGTGTCACATTAAGTCAAGTCAACTCTCCATATATCCCTATTTCTAGCCCTATCCTCAAAAACACACAAATGGTGCAAAGCCCATGTGCAAATTTGTGCCTAAAACAAATTCTATAGCCTAAACTCAGTTTACCTGATACATCATCTGTGTAGCCGACCAATGGGGCACATGTACTGTTGCAGTGAGCTGTCTCTTTTTGAGTGAAGCCATGAGACTGGTGGCAGTCCACACACTTCCTACAAAAGAGGGAAAAAAAGCAATGTGTCATCTTCAATTACAAATAGTTTTGTTGGTCCATCATGCTTTGTGGTGGTCAAACAAAAACGGACAAGTACCAGTTTGATTGGCAGGTGCTTTGGCAAGCAGGACATCTCTCACAGTGGTCTCCAGAGTATTGAGGGTCATCACACACACACTTGCCACACACGCATCTTCCCCGCCCGCTGCATACCAAGCCGCTGGGTGATTGGCAGGTAGCTTTGGAGATGGGACAAGTGCAGCTATCCCCCATCCAGCCATCCTCACAAGCACATTCACCCGACACACAAACACCCCTTCCTGGAGTGGACAGAAGGACATTACAGACAAGAATTAGAACATCTAAAATGTGTCTTTTGTAATAAATAGTTTGGCATAACTGTATATATTTATATAATATTTTCATTTTGAAAGTGTGTCCTCTTTACCCCCACACAGGATTCCCCCTTCATATGAGCAGGAGAAGTCGTCTCTCTCACAGTATTGACCGTACACTGTTCCAAGCTTGGTCTGGTCGCACACACACTGTCCACATTCACACACGCCCCGACCACTGCAGTCCATATCAGAACCCTGGGCCCTGCATTTCCAGTTTGAATCTCTGTCTGAGTCGTTAATCAGTCCATGATCTGGCCTCTGTTGTTGATTGGCGCCAACCGCCGTCCCTGTACATGGTGATTGGCTGTTGTCATGACAGCGCCTTGTTGATCCACAACTGCAGTGACATTTAGAGTGAATCCTAATGACTGTAGATTCATTGTAACCCACAGGGCGAACCACCACTTGCACATCTTCATCTTCACCATCATCAGAGCAAGACTTTAAGCCGATAGTGATATTGAAGTAAACCTGCATGAGAAGACAAAGATGTTGGTAACAGTTACTTGTAAGTGCTTGTAAAGCAGATTTGCTGGTCCATCAATAAAATAAGTAGGTGCACATGGTAAACTTTAAAGCTGCTACTAATTAGCATGTGAGCTTTGTTATTGTGCCTCACAAGAGCCTAAATGACGTGCTGGCAATGTCTCTGGATAAGTAGATTTTTATTTTTTATGAAGTTGCAGTTAAATCACATGATACGTGGGAGGAAATCATATTTAAATTGCTGTTTTCTTTTAAAAAGGGGAAAGATTCTCAAATTAACTTGCATGAAAAGTTAAAAACATCACAGAAGAACAGATTGCTGGTTCGTTGTTTAACAAATATTTCTACAGAACATGTTCCCCATGAAACTTCAGCTCTAAGAGGAACAACATTAAACACAATACTTCTCATTGCGTAATTATAGCTGTTACAGATAAGGCATGACTAGTGAGATAACGACCTTGATTCTAGCAAAAAAATATTCTGTTGATGTGCTTTGTGGGGAACAATGTGCACACCAAAGCTCTGAATTAACAGTCAGGTTGTTTACTTGATTTGTATCACACCTTTCTGGTAAGCGTGGGTACTTTCCATAATTCACTTTAATCCACATGCAGATTAAATGGCTGAACGTCACTCATTTTCTACAATGGGACTGACAGAGCTGAGATTAAGGAGCTTTGTGCTTGAAAAAGTTGAGAGCCCAAAAATGTTAATGAGGAGGAGTGTCTCACAGGCAATTTAGGGAGTGAACAAAAAGAACATTTTCAAATGGAGTCAAAATGCTCCAGTTGGTGGCCATTGACCTCCTATATAGTGTAGCACTCAAATGTCTTGTTTCAGTGGGGCGCTACATAGGACTCTTTTAATGTGGTAGATAAATGGTTCAGGTATTAAAGCAGTGGATGTCCAACAAACCCTCTATAAATTAATATAAATGTCGTAATAGTTTGCATGATAGTTCTCATAGTAGGAAAGGTTGGGATTTGGTGGGGAAAAGTTCTTGAAATCACATGAAAATGTTTTCCTGGTAAATACAGCCTTTAATCCGCTCAGTTCGGATTATTTACCAAATCTTTCCTGTGACATAAAGCTCTCAGTGATGTCTCGTGGGTATTTGTATGAGTCAGAGTAATCCAAGCCAACCAAACGTCCTTTGACATTGCAAGGATCAAGGATTCAAATATTTCAAGATAGTTTTGAATAACATTTGGGTAAAGTTTTGTCACTCTCATACTGTGTGCTGAATTGTGTGTGTGTGTGTGCGCGTATGTACCGTCTGATTGGGCTGCACCCCTGAGCAGCTCTGGTCCCTGATAGTGGACCCGTCAGGACAGACAGGAGACACAGACACCCAGTACCTGCTGACTGCCTTGTCCTCCACTGACACCACCACTGCTACCTCCGACAACAACCTCTGGGTGGAGAGAAGGAGGGAGGAAATGAACAAGCAAATGTACTACCTGATATGAATCAGTTCCTCTAAGCCAGTGATACTGCTGAGCAAAGGGAATGTGGGAAAAGATAAAAGAGACTGAGAAGAACAACGGCAATTTAAATTTTAATTAACATAATCTATGACAGCGAAAAGTAATTAAGTAGGAAAGTAATGAGACAGAAAAAGGACTGTGATTAATTTGAGTTGCCACACGTCCCCAGAAAGCCCTCATTGATGTGCTGTCTTTCTTCCTGACATACAGGGGGCTTGCTGGGAACAAGGAGGTGGGGCCAAAAATAGCATCTTACTATGGGTCCATGATCAGGACACATGGTTTCCATGGAGATCTGATAGCTATAATAATGCCAGCTTCTGTTTGAGCTCTGCTGCTTGTGCATGCATACAGTATGTGTGTGTGCATATGTGCGTTTATGTGTGACTTTGCACCCAGATTTGTGAATTCGGCAGATTCTCGAAGCAAACAATGGAGTGCTGTGCCTGATGCAAGATTATAGCCTTGACTGCTGCCAACTGAACAAACGCTTTGAGTCTCACGCACACACAGATGGACAGGAGGCCTTACCCCTACATAACCTCCTGTTCTTGTCTGTGTTTTTCTGTATCATTAGAATTTCAGCAACTAAAATGATCTCCCATCATCTGTTTTCCTAACTAGAGAATTGAAAAATGTTACAAGTGTCATTTAAACCTAAAATCCCCAAACATATGTAGCCAAAGCTGGAGGCAATGCTGAAAAACACTGTCCTATATCTAATTCACAACCATTTTCTGCAAACAGGAATGTGTTATTGGTCAGCTTACATGATCAAACAAGGCCAAAAGAAAACCCAAGCTCATGTTGACTCAGCAGATCAGTTGACTAATTTCTCAAAAACCCAAACTGCGTGGGCTCATGTATTCAGCTCATGCTGTGCTTTTGTACTCCTCTCTCCAACCTTTTACTTGTCCCTGTTGTCTTAAGGACTGAAAATATACTGTGAGAAAACAGAAGGATCTAAAAGCAAGAAAGACCTTATTCTCCAAATTTGTGGAGGAAGGAGGTATAGTGTTCTGTACCTTGTATGCGTCCACCACTAGCTCTATTAGGTTTGGAGCCTGGAAGAGGCCTAACTTTCCCAGGTAGGAACCAGGCAGCAAGCGTACCAACTCCTAAAGAGGAAAAGGGAGTGAGGGCAAAGAAATACTTTTGAAATACTTTTAAATTTGATCCCCAATAATATTTGGAAAAAAAAAACAACCAAAATTTCCAAGAGCACTACAAGCCAAACATGCCATGCAATCCCTGTACTATTCATATAGCATCATTTGGTCTGAAGTAGAGACATAAACCTTGCTTCTCTCAGAGATTTTTTTTCTGTTATGAAGCTATACTGCCTGATTTTCAGTGCATGTATGGGAGAGATTACCTCGTACCACTGGTACTGCTGCTTCTCCACAGCAAAGATGGAGTATATATGGTTTTCAAGCAGCTTATCAGACAACTGACCCAAACTGGGATGGTCCTGAGAAAGAAACATCAACAAACTGAATTACATATCATTTCTTTAGGTGTCATACCAACTTTAAGAAGTTGTTAGTGTACAGTTAAATTAGTATATCTTAAAAAAATCTCTCTTTTTTTTTTTTTTTTTTTAAGTGTCAGGTTCAAGCAAAAATCTAAGGCTTCCCTGCTGAATGTGATCTGTGTGCAGCTCTCACCATCCTGGTGCTTCCTGTATATATGTTGTTCTCCAGGTGGCAAAGGCCATCATGGGGTGTGACAATCCCAGCCAGCCGGCTATCCAGGGCTAAATGAGATGGCTGGTCAGTCATCAGGAGCAGCAGTCGTTTGGCATCAGCACGCCAGCCCACTGCACTCTGAACCAGAGAAACCAGAAAAAAGGTGTCTTACAATGCTTTGCTGAAAACTCAATGAACCCAATTTATATCTTATTTGAACCAGGTGCCTCTGAGTTTCTGATTTTGCAGAAGAGTTTCACAAATGATGTCATTGTCTTGTATCGCCCACACTCACAGAAGCTGATGTGACAAAAATATTTTAAAAATTTATATGTGGTAAGAAACTGCACATTAAGCCTTGTTACTCATCTGAACTATATTAGTTACCATAGTGATCAGCTCTTTCTGTAATGCCCAAATAAAAGAAAAGCAGCAGAAATTCTTCCATCAGCCACAGAGTCTCCCTGTTTAGTGACTCGTCACAGACGCTGTGGGAAAAATGGGCCTGTGTATGCACGTGTGGGTATTTAAGGAAACCCAAGAGCTTATAAGTAGGCCTGATATAATGGGGAGTCTATTTGTAGATACATGACCACCACGGTGATTCCCTGCAGACTGGTTACTCAGGGCCCCCCTGCCTGGTGTGAATCACAGCCCTCCTGCAGCTATAGTATGAGCTGTGGCTGTGTGTGTGTTGATGTGCCATACCCCAGCACTGGTGTCATAAAATAGCGGGATTCCAGCAGTGTTATCTTCTGCTGAGTCATCCTGCTACCATTCTCCCAGAATAAAAGAATTACCACCAAATTTGGACCAAACACCTTTCTAAGAATTTATTTATGAATGTATGTATTTAAGAAACTTGAGGAAATTAAAACTTTCCTTGAGGAAAATAAAATCAGTAAATGTTGTTAGCTCTCTTTCCTGTTTCACCCTGCAGCCCCAGATCCCAGCATCTGTAGCCACACACCTGGCAGACAGCAGCTTGCAGCATAGCATCCAGCCCTCCTTCCGGTGTGTCCATGTTTCCAGAGATACGCTGGCGTTTGATCACCCTTGTGAACTCAGTCATGTTTCCCGTCATACTCAGAACATGGTGGAAGCCATGGGCAGGACGACAGCGGATCTCGTAATCACTGGTGAGAGGCAGCATCAGTTCAAGAGCAGACAAAGATTTTAATGCAACACTTAGGAATGCAGCGCTCCAAAACAACCACCAGAGTAAACAAACACTAAAAGCCTTTCTGTAGTCTCAGTCTCAGAGCACAGTTCATCATCAAAACAATGTTGCCATAAACATCTGATGACTCTCCCTGAGTCACACAAACTAACAGCATGTAAAGGAAGCTGCTTGGTTGGATATGTCAGTTAATAATCATTTGTTTTTCTGAATAAAGAAAATGTTATCTAAGGGATATGCTAAGCCGGCCTTTAAAAGTGCTATCCTATTCATAGCAAGAACTTTAGCTAAATCAGCTCAACCTAGTTTTTTCAGCAATCAATAATGTAACCCGCTAATTCCGGGTCTAACCTGCAGGGGTTGTTGATCTTGGAGGGATGGACGTTGATGTAAGGGGAGACTGGTTTGTCCACAAATGAACCAAAACCCAGCCAAAGGTCTGAGGACTGCTCCGTCATACGTAGAGACAGAGCTACACCCACTGTCTTCAGCTAGACCACAGACAGCAGAGTAGAGTGGGAAAAGTACGTAGGAACAAAGACAAATTCCAAATCAGATCAATATGACACAGCAGAGATTCCTCTTTTAAAGAATATAAACTATAAAGATGTTTGCTCCGCTTCTGCCATTTATTCCACATCAAATATGCAGCTAGTCATCTCATAAAAACCAGGAAACTAATACAGAATCATTATGTGTGTTAAGAGGTACTAGGTCTTTAAATAATGCACTCTGTCTTTAAGAAAAAAGTGAACTGTTTAAGCACTAACTCACTGAAAGGAACAGTGATGGCTGAAAGATTCAACACATACATGATCGAGATTCTCCTGCATGGATGCCGATACATCCACCAGATAGTACAGATCCACAGGGTAACGGTCCAGCTGCTTCACAGCCACTATGACACTAGCCTCTGCACCTAAGAACACACACACACAAACATACACATATATATATATAACATATATGTACAGTTAACTCTAAATGTAACCTCTGCAGTTTTAACAAATGTGATTTGTCATATTTGAGGCATAGACATGTCATTTGTTTTCTACCTGGTCTGAGGGTGATGCCGACATCTCCTGGGGATACTTGCGTGCTGCTGATAGTTGCATCAACCTTGACCTTGACCTCCATCTGCTCCATGAACTCTGGTCTACAGCCTCTTCTGAGCAGGTTCACAGGCAGGTCACAGCGCATACCTGGCCACAATCCATCCTGAAAGTCCTACAGACATCACACAAGTTCATGAGGGGTTAGGAGCAATATTTATTTTTATGACATATTTGCATTTTTCCATTTTATAATCACAAATTCATGCACAGGAAAGAAAGCAAAGCAAATGAAATGAGGAAGTCAGACATGGAAAAAAGCAGTGGGCAGACTGGTGAAGATGTTATCCCTGTTGTTATCATGTGTCAGGAATGAGAAGTAGCAACAAGAAAACAAGTAGGTCAAGTTGAATGCCATATTGTCTCACGTCAACGGCAGTAATACTGAGGAATCTGAAGCTGTCCAATCTCTTGTGTTTTCTACTTTATGTAGCTTTAATCCCTTCATTTGTCCAAATGTCACATCTGGCTGAAGGGCTGTTTAAAATTGAACTTCCCAGCACTCCTGTTCAACAGCTGTATACTTTCACCTACCGGTTTTGTTGTGTGGTGTTTTGTCTGAGTGATTTAACACTGGTTCAACTCAGACAAGAAAGCAGGACAAATTGAAACTGGTTTCAACATTTCCCACTTTGGTTTCATTTTTAATTTCTTTCTGTTCTATGCTGTATTGAATTAAATAGTGAAAGAACCATTATAGTTTAATGCTGTGGTTCTGACATTACTCTTTAGTTCCTAATATCCTGTTAGTGTTTACTCATCCATGTCCTCATGTACTCTCTGTGTATCTCATCACTGAGGACAGAGAATTCAAATCTAAGAGGCAGACCTGACATTTGATCGTTCACTTGGATTTTTCTTTCTTAGTGTAATACAGTTTGATATAATCAGCACTGTGTGGAATGAATCTGGATACACTGTAGATAACCTCTCCTCTGCCTAATAGCCAGCAGCTGAAAAAATACAGTAAAAAAGTGTCATATCTTGCAGCTTTAAAATGGATTATCGACCTTTAGTACTTCAGCTTGTGGGAAACATTCACGAATCCAGTAGAATGGACTACAAACATAGAAGACTATTAAATCTGTGTATTTACAACATGTCATGGGCCTGATTAGTATGAGCCCATTTAAAGAGTGTGATATAACCAACAAGATCACACAGATGAGGACAAAAAATAGTACAGCTGTAAAGCAGCCCCCATTAGATCTGAATATGAAGCCGAACATGCAACCATAGGTTGAACCTGAAAGCTCTAATGATTTCAGGGTATTTATGGCAGTGCCTGAGGCTATATAATTTGTACCAACCCTGAATCTCCAAAAAATTCAAAGAGGCTTCCCGGTACTTCCCTGATACAATTTCCCTCCTTAGCTGGCATTAAATGAAAGTGTCAGGATGTGAATGTGTGCATTGATGAAGTCTACCTGCCTGAGGGACAGAGAACATGACCCTGTGAGCGTGTGTGTGTGTGTGTAGGACATGGAAAGTTTGAATGCTTTCTCAGACCAGTGAGCAGGGACCGCCTTGTGATGTCAGATAAGGTTAGGGTTCACAGGGTGGGAAACCACCTGAAGTCTGTAAACACACACATGTTGATACTTTGGTAAAGCCACAGATTTTCTCTATGGGTGTGTGTGTGTGTGTCTGGGAGGTGTCACAGCTTTTAAAAGCTAATTTAGGATGAGCTCTGATACCCAGAAAGCAAGGACAGACACAGACAAACACAAGTGGGTGGAAATTTTCCCACACAGACACCAGACAGGTCATAGGGCAGGGCTCAAAGCTCAAACAAACACATTATATTCCCATCTGTAAATGTCATGAAATCTTTGGTGTGTGACGTCTGTTCCCATCTTTCTTTCTCTCTGCCATACACACTCTATACTTCCTCACCTCCTTGAAGCACCAGGCACACTGTGGTCCATGCCTGAGACACTCTGAGCAAGAAGTGATGCCAGGAGACCGACATGCACTGTCACCTGAAGAAAAGAGAAGAAGAGCAGAGCAGAGCAGAGCAGAGAAGAGACAGGTAAATTGGTCATTACCACAAGCAAGAACATGCATGTCAACACTTAGTAACAATGCAGCCAAAGCCCCTGTGGATATTTAGAGATCTCACACACACTTTTGATGATGCAGCACCACTTATCATTGCATATAAACTTATTCAACATGTTGTGAAGACAATGGCTGGGAGTGTGGGAACAGGTGCTTGAGCGGTTGAAATGGTGCAATTGATCATTTCCCACACTCATACTCTGATAAACAAGCACAAGGGGCACAGCGCTGTCAGCCAAGTGTTGTATATGTGGAAATTTGTCCGCAAATCAGCCTTGCCGCAAGATCCTTTTCTGCTGCATCAGCCGATTAAGATGTAGAATGAAAACTTTAGTTGTCAACAAAAGGCACAAAATGTACCCTGGGCTTAATGTAGTGGGATGAATGAGTCAGTGAAATGAATTATCTGCTGAAATCCAATTTTCCAGAGCCACTTCAGTGAGATCCAGGGCTGGAATGTAGGACAAAGAAAGGCTGCAGGTCCCAGCATCGCTAACAAGCAGCTGTGACCCAATTAACACTCCTGGCCTCTGGCAAAGCCCTTAATAGGTGAAGCATTTAACTTCCATTTGTATCTGATCAATAGAGGCTGAAAGGATGGTTGATGTGGCACCACAGATGGCAGCAAAGGGCACCCAGACAGACTGGCTTTACCTGTTTCCCCTCAAACCTGATGTGTGATCAAATAAGACAACTTTGAAGCTTTTATGTTGATTGTGGGGAAATGTAACCACAGAATGAGGCTTTGGGGCATTTAGAGGACCCATCGACCTCCTGCAGAGAGCACAGATGATGCCGGATGGGGCTGATGCTGCGCAGCGATGGTTTCGGTCTGACACAAGATGCGGGCTAATTGCTGGAGTATGATGTAATTGGCCCTAATGAAACTCCACTCACCGGCTCTGAATGCTTGTGAGCAGACAGCGACCACCAGCCAGAGGAGCAGGACACACAGGGAGACGCTGCCGTATGTGCGGAGCCAGGAAGTCATATTATCCTATCCACACAACGAGGAGGCAGGGGAGCATAAACCGAAGCCTGCGGCTACCGGAGACGAATCGGGAGAGACCGGAGACCGCGCGAACAAAAGCCGGGACTGCCGCGCTGAGCCGCGGGGCATTGTGGTTCACCCAAATAACCTTCTAATCCCGGAGAGGTGTTCACATCGCCGGGTCGGATCAGCTTACAAGCGCGCTCCCCCGCGGACCAGGAGAGGAGGTGAAACAGTCGGTAGCGTCGACAGCGGCCGCGGCGCACGTCGCTCCCTCCACTGCCATCCAGCCACAGGTGAGACACGGAGACGTGTCCACGCGTGGCGCCACGATGGACCTCCTCTCACAGCTGACGGTGGAGTTTCATCCCGGGACGGAGCGGAGCAGAGCTGCTCATACACTCACACTCGCACACGAATGCATAAGAGTCGGGTACGGAGTGCAGACGCAGCGTTCAGCCGGTGCGCGCCAACATGCCGCCTGAACGTCCCGCACCGACGGCAGCGGAGGGGCCGGGTTTTAACCGCCGCTCTGACTCAGGCAGGCGGTGTCATGGAAACGACGCTGCACCGAGAGAGAGAGTGAGCGAGCGAAGGAGGGGAGAGAGACAAATAAGGAGAGAGGGAGAGAGAGGGGGGGGGGGGGGCATAAAGTGCTTACTACGAGGAGTCGAGGTGGGGTGCATTCCTAGTGAACCGTGGCCTTGAATTGAGCACTAATGTTTATATTGCTCCTTCAGGGAGTCTTTAACAGCACTGAGGGCTCGTGTGTGTGTGTGTGTGTGGGGGGGGGGGGTGGATGGATGATGGGGGCAAAGGAGAAGAGGGGGTGGGGGCTCATGCAGAGGGGTTCACAAACTGGTGCTACAGGAGGATGAGGAGGAGGAGGGGGATTTGGGTCCATTGTGCACAGATTCCAATGACATGGAGTAACCTCGCCTCGCCGGCTGCTCCGCTGAGAAAGGGCCAAACACTTACCAAACAACTCCACATTTTAAGCCAGGGGAAAAACAGACAACGCAATGACAAAAGGCACAAAGGTCTACCGTCTTTGGCGTGACGGCCTCGTCGGTAGAGGTCTTAGCAGATAGAACAGATTTGCCTGGCATCCAGCCTTACACACAGTGATTGTGAGCATGGCAACAATCAGAGCCTTGCACAGCGGTAAGCTCACCCTGCACACATAGACACACACACACAGTCCCTTATCTTCACTGTCTGACCCCAGGAGCCTGGGGCCGGGCCAACTACACTTTTTCTCTCATTCATTCACAAAATTTGTCAAAAGGGAATTTTTTTTATGCATTGCCAAGGCCTCCCCATCAGTGCCCTTGTAACAGTCACTCTCAATTATGGTAATGAAGCAAACAAACACCACATTGTTTTCTAAGTTTGTGAAATATCTTGTGAAATACAGGTTCCTTAGTGTGTCTCTGCTCTGGGAGCTGTGTGTAATAGGAGGGTAGGTGTGGGGTCTAAAGGACAAAATATGGATCTGTTCATTGTTGAGCAAACTTGATAATGGACTCTAGTGTAAACACTCCTTCAAGCTTGTCAATACTGGTCAGCATCAGCATCTTGATGACAGTTGTCATCCATGTAAAACTGACACAAAACACTCTTCTCCTCTTGTCATTCCTCCCCCACCTTTCCAACCTCCCTGCCCTTGACCCTCTTTTCGCTTTCTCTCCCCACAGTGTGTTTGTGTTAGCAGTCTGCTGGGCTTTCCATCACGCTGGTCTGGTCGCATCACTCTCCAGCCACACACACACACCCACACACATACACACACTACTGAACCGTCACTCGCTTTCAAACACCTTTCCATGTTGCTTTCCAAATTGCCATTCAAACTAGACTCATCTCATTGATTTTCTCCCACACTCCCCTTTCAGCCCCTCATTCTTTGAATAAGTTGATGTGAGGACAAAATAGGGGTCAAAGGTGGGACCTGAGTGGGCATTCACATGAATAGATACACAAAGTAGTGGGTTATTCAGAGAAATCTGCTATTGGGGAAATCTTTTCTTTCTTTGACTTAATGTCAGTGTGTGGGCTGGAGCCAAACAACCACACAATTATAAGATATTTTGCTTTTACACTCTAAAAATAATTGTCTTCAATTGGTTGCAAACAACTGTCTGAATTCCCCTCTCATGCTATATGTCAACATTTGGATTTTGTTGAACTGAAATCCCCCTTATCAGAGTAATATCACTACCCTACACCTACTTGACAACTGTTCTACAGCACACATACATACACACACAGACAGTAAAAGTTAAGACAGTTAACAGTCTTGTTAAGTTTAATATCAAGGGGAGGTTAGTGTCAAATTTCCACTTCAGAAAAATCTCCACCTACCAATTTAAGAACGAGGCATTTGTGATTTATGTTTCACTACTGCAATTGTTCAGCATCACCCGCAATTCATTTTGTGAGTATATGAAAGTCTAAAATTAGCCCAGAGGAACATTTCTGTGTTCCTGTTTCTGCATGTGTATTTATGTATTTCTAGTGATGCAGTTAAAGAGTCCCTCTGAGGAAACTCGACAAAGAACTGAAATTTTTGAGGTGCGCGTTAAGAGCATTTGTTAGTCATATTAAATGGTTAGAGCCTTCATGTTTCTATTGTCACCACTTCACTATTTTGGATCTCACAATAGGAACAATCTGCAAGTTGTTGTGTGAAACAGATAGCCAGTTGTTTAACACTAATCTGGTTTTGGTCATCACCCTGCAAGGATTCTCATAAAATATGTGCAATTACTCAGATGTTTGCAGATGTGGTCAATTTTTATTCATAAAAATGTCACCTTGGGATACATAGCAAAAAGCCAAAGTATTTCAAAGTCAAAAACCAACAATACTTAAAGTTGACCTTTCATTGCTTTTCAAAACCTGTTTCTCTAAGGCCCAGGTCTTCCTGAGTTGGTCAGGATCTCAAAAAACAGGAGAGGATACAGTACATTTTCTGAGGTTGGTGTATTGACAAAGAAAATAAACTACAGTGCTTGTGTTCGTCATAATGAGAGGGCAGTTCAGCCAGTGCAACTGTGTGGATCACTTATGTGTATGTAATGGTTCTTGGACAGAAATTATGAATGAGCACAGTGGAGTGAACTTTGTCAGGCTTCAGACTTCTAACAAGACAAAACTTTTTTGTCAGATCTCTGCTGGTGTTCAGCCTCAAGGTTTATTCATTCCAATTGCACCCCCCCCCCTCACATATTTGGGTGGAGAAATCAAAAACAGGAAAGTTTCTCACTGCAAGTAAGATTCGTTCTCCTGACTTGTAACACGTGTAGTGCAGCTGCAGTTTGTTTGTCTATTGGGAAACAGAAGTGCATCTGCTCTTCATGAATAATGGCCTTTTTGCCGTTCATCACAGAAAGAATAGTCTACAGAAAAAAAACGTTGGAGAAGAAATGTACAAAATACTATAAATACTAGGGATGAGCGAGTACTCTGGGCGGGACTTAAACCAGAAGTGGGCGTGGTTTATAAAAGTCGTATTTTTAAGCCTGAAATTGATATGGGTGGATCATAAGTTGCTATATTTATTGTTCGCCTCAGTATATTTTTATTTACAGCTGAATTTGTCGTTCACCAAGGTAAGAAGAGCGAGCCGACCGGAAAAGAAACGCGATGCGGGCCGTATGCAGCCCTGTCTGTCACACAAACACCGCTTCTATTACAAATCAAGTCTTTACCCCATAACCCCATAAAGTGGGACAGATTTGAAACGTTTAGGTTGCAAAAAGATATTTTAAAATAATGATGTAGTAGTTTGGATGTAGCCTAAATTTTCATCGCTGTTAGGTTAAATTATAATCTTACCGGGGTACTCGATCAGGTAGTTGTAAATATCGATGTGTGTCACCTCCGGCCGTTCAGTGGGATCATTTCTCCATAAAAATGAAGGAAAACAGAAGGGACAATGAGAAAGACCCACATGTATGAGTTTTTCATTGTACTGTTTTTTCTCCGGTGCAGCTAGCGTGTTAAAATAGTCATCTGACATGTTAAAATAATGTTTTAAGCTAACTACTGCACAGGATTTTAGATTGTGCTGCCAATTGGGTTCCCTTCCGGTGGGCGTGGCTTTCGGAGTATGACGCGTTTCTCTCTGTCCTATCACAGGACGCCCTGAGGAGGCTTTTCCTTCAGCTCAGCAGGATATTGACTTCTGTTACTCGTACCTTACTCGCACTGGTCAAAATTGCTAAAACCGTACCGGATACTCGTTTCAGTGTCCGGCTCAACCCTAATGTCTACCATTTTACCAAAGAAGTCTTTGTTCTCGCAACTACAGTACCATGCAGACAATTAAAGCATCAATGACCCCATTTATGTACAGCTGATTATTGACCTTAAAATGTGAACTCTGTGGCAGTAATGTTTGATAATTCATTCCCCCATTCACCTTGTTTTACCATTGCTTTTCCATACTGAGACCACAATACCCATAAGCCCCATTACTTTTTCAAAATGTTTTTGCCATCAGGAGGCAGATGAGAAACTTAGGGTCGTGTGTATACAGAGCATAGTTTTGTGTTAACCGCAACCCTATATCTCAGAGTAGAAACAAGCAGGATTATTTCCTGTCTTTGCCTTTACACGGGTGGAATGACAGCACACAGTGAAATATCAAAAAATATCTGTTTGCTATGTCTTGCACATAACCAAGGAAAGCCCGTGGTTCTTACCATGACAATACTGACATTCATTTACATTCGCATCAGTGGGTGTGTGGTCAATGCATACACGCACAGACACATGGAGCCACCTACGCTTCAGTCAACCACTAGCATGACTGTCAGCACAAAACAAATACTTTGAGACCACAGTGACCCATGTTTTTCATTTTTTTTTGCTGCCTTTTAGTCTTGTGGACATTAGTGTCCTAAAGTAGTTTCCCCCTGAAATCTGACTTTCAATTCACCCAAAACTGAGCAATGTAACCACAAATAAACTCAAAAATGTAGTACTTGACATTGGTAATACTTGTTAACCTTATATGAGAATTATTCTGTTCAAAACGGCTTCTCACAAGGTGAAATCAAATATCAAAACTGAGGCTGTAAGCACAGCTACACTTCCTCATTGAAAAATCTAGATCAGGCCTAATACCTTATCCACCACTGCTGCTTTTGCTAAAATTACGGCAGAGTATCAGGATGATTAGTGGTGGAAATGTTACAGACTGAGCTCCATGTTTGAGCCTCAGACCAACTCAGACTTGAATGAGGAATGTGTTGTGAGCAAAATCAGCAACAAGGAGACAGATCAGAAGTATTACCAAAGGAGGTTTCACCGTTTTAGCCTGTTTTCTGTAGATTGCAGCTGGCAGTGGCTGACATAGTGTTATTGGATGTGCTACTATGTTTGAAAAAGACTTGATTTTTTTTTATATGTAAAGCAATGTTTCTAGCAAAAGTAGACACACTGCCCCTTTTTGGTCTAGAAAGACAAGGGAGGAGTTTCACATGTGATTTTAGAATCTATCTTTGCACAGAAACATGGACTCTGATCTTTCCCACACCTGTTTTCATGTTGGTGAAATCTGATTCTTTGGTGATGTGATTTTTGACAAATGAACCATTGAACTTCTTGTTGCAGCGCAGACAATGCTTATTAATAGACAATGCTTATTAATAGACAATGCACAGCTTGATGACAATGAAAACGCATAAAAATGGCCAGTATTAATAACATTAACTAACAATATTTGAGGTACAGAGATAATATATACAAAGTTTAACAAAATAAATAACAGAACTTGGATTCATCTTCAGGGTGGTTGAGGCTACAGTGAGATGCTATAGCTGTTAAAAAGTTATGACCTGGTCTTGGATTAACTTTGAGTTAACACTGAGACAGCTAATGGTCAGCAAAAAATGAAATTTGATGGTTTGCTCCCATTTATTCTTAACTGGTAGGTAATTCGTTGTTAATGCTAATGCTGCCTATGACAAAATGTAAAAAAAGACAAACAACAAACAACAAAAAGCTCCTTTACCCATTAGATATCTGCCTCCTCTCAGTGATAGCATGAAGCATGAACACCTGTTACAGTAATCGTTTCAACGTATCTTGAAACTGAAAGTGAAAATGAAAACAAAGAGGGTGCCTGGGACAGTGGGGGGCAGTTATGCCCATGCTCTATCTTATCATCATGGAGTCTTGGAGAGTCCCTTCCTCTCCAACTCATTTCCTGGGTGCCAGCAGCTGTGCACTCCACAACTGCAATTCTTTCAAGGCCGACAGGGCTGCTCTCCGGCTCGGTGCCAGCTTCACTATGAGAAAGGGCGAGAGGAGGAATGGGAGGAGGGAGGGGGTGAGGGAGGGGGTGAGGTCGGTAGTCTCAAGGACTTTAAGCCACAGTGGTTATATCCAGGGAAATGACATGTTTTGGACTGCAGGGTTGGTGCAGAAAGAAATCCAATGATAAACCATCCTGTGGTTTAGTTTGCAGTGTGTCCACACATACACACCCACACCAGTTCCCTTGAATCTCCACCCAGCTTGGATTTCCCTGACACAACTGCCCTGCTGTGTAATTCAATGTGGCCAGCACCCATGAGGAAATTGAGCTGGATTTCCAGGTAGTACACCCACTTTTTTCAGTCTAGACAAAACAACTGTAACTTTAAACATGATTAATATGGCCACCGTCATTACCTTGTGGATGCAACGTTCTAGTATCATAGGTCCTATTCCCAGTCTGGAGCCAACATAATTAAGCCATGCAGCCAAATTCAGCTTAAATTATACTACTACAAATTGTATACAGTTTTTTTTAAACCTGCACTGTTGAACATTTTATTCCAATTAATTTAATCAATAGAAAGTAAGCCTCTGCTGTTCTGGGATGTCCTTACATTTCCTGCCAGGCAATGGCCAGGACGAATGAGTCAAATCACTGTGTTGCATTCAGTAGTAGATCATGTTCTACCTTAGATGGTACAATTTAACCCACAAAAGAAGAGAGAAAGACAACCCTGGAGAGCAGTGACAGCCAAGGAGAAAAACAAAGGAATATTTGTATGGTCTCCTGGTGCTAATGATAGTGGACAAAGGATTTGGGTTTGCTGCCACAGGAAGCTAAAAAAATTGATTCACCTAAAATGAACCAATCAAATTGATCATCAGTAAGAAAGACGGTAGTATAGTTCTAAAGCTCTATCACTTTCAGGGAAAAACTAGAGAAAGTTCCACAAGTATTTAACACTTTCAGTTTTCCGGTTCACCTCCCAGCACTTTCCCTCCTTCCTTCCCAGCAAGTGAAATTACACTTTAACTCTCTGACAGGATGGGCAGTCAAAACATTAAAGAATAATTAAAGAACTATGGAGAATGACAGATAATTTGTTAGCAGAGAACTGCAACTTTATACTCCCCCAATTAGTTGGATTTAATTCATTATTTGATTGTATAAACATCCATATTTGAGCTATTATTATGGCCTTTCCAGTGACTGTCAATTTTCACTTTTGCTAACTATTTTATTTTACCCAGAACATTTGGATTGAACATTTAGATTTAGATTTACATTCAGATTCAATATCTAGATTTAGCATTTAAATTGAGATTTTGTTTTAGCATTTAGATTTAGGTTTAACATTTTAGGTTACAAATATTGCTGTAAATGTGATAAGAGGTGACTTAAAAATTCACACTACACAAACACTGTTTGAAGTTAAATAAGGCAAAATTTTGATATTATTTTTAGGGTGAGTGACTTAACAAATGGTGCCTGATACACAGGCACCAGATGCAAATCACTGATATTCCTACTGGTTCCAAATGGGCCATGAGAAACCTTGAGGCCACGTTATCTTGGGTTTGACCTTACTGACCCCACTCACCTACTACTATTTATCTCTATGGATCACTTTACTGTTTAAACAACGTCTGGTTGTTTGTAGTCTTCTCTGTCTTATTAAATTTTTCAACTAAGTGTTGTGTTTGTACTGATACTTTTATACAAATGAAAAAAAAATCTGATTTTGCTATATAAATAATGGAGAACTACGAGGCCAGTAAGGGGTTTACTGGGGAAAACATACAAGTTAATGACTGTGGTCACAGCAAAACAAAACGAAAAAGTTTTTTTGCATTGTCATCTTCCTAAGAGGAAATAAGACTATCAAGTGGCTGGCTCTTACATCAGTGTTTTGTAGTGGCATGTTGTTAAAAGGCATAGAGAATAAAGTAATTGAATACACAGATGTAACAAGAGTCAACAGCATTTCTGGGGGAGGTGGACAAGACTTTTACTGACATGGCACAGAGTTGATGTGAGATTAGGAGATTTATGCGAAAATGTCAATTGTTTACATTCCTTCTGAATTTATTTGAGAAGCAGATGTTGATGTGTGCAATCAAGCATTCAGGTAAAAGGGGCTGATATGATGACTTGAATTGTGGGAGTAGTGGGAGGGCAGTACTATAAACAGCTTTCTTTTTCTTTGATTAGTTTGTATCTGCTGTGAATGCTGTCCTACAGCTGGATGAGGCTTGAAACACTCACTTATTCACTCAGGGAAAGCAGCAAGTCCTGGAAGTTATTACGTCACCTCTACAACTGTGTGGGTGAGATTGTGTGTGTGTGTGTGTGTGTGTGAGAGAGAAAGAGAATCTGTAAATGTATTTGTCCAAGCGGGTTGAATGGAGTGTGGCTCTGCATGTTTATATTTGTCCCTCCCCCTTCCTGTGCGTCATTCATGAATATGTTATTCTTTCACGGAAGTACTCACGATACAGCAGTTCTCTGCACTAATTTATACCGTCACCAGATACGAAAATACCAAAGAAACTTGTGAGAGAGGAAGAGAGGAGGGTTTTTTTTATGGAAACAAACTGCTTTGAGTATCAGTATGAATCTCAACCTTTGATATTTCTTAGTACACTTGGGGGAAGTCAGCTTGTGTGTGATATGTGTGTGTATTCACTCAGCCCCCCCTTCTGTCTTATAAACCCATACACACAAACAGGAACAGCTGCTGGACTTTGGACTGAGATCCTTTGGGAAAGCAGGGAGTTTCTGTGCCATTTAGTGGGCTGCTCCTGTGGTCAGAGTTTGGCCCACAGAGAGGTGGAGAATGAAAACATCAAGACAAACTTTTCACCTTCAGAGCGGACGTGCACCCTCAAGATGTTGAGCAAAGGCAGCCTTCCATGTGTCTCAGACTGTACAAATGTACTGCCAGTTTTATTTCCCGGTGTTCAATGCACATACATTATCATGAGTATGTGAATAAATCATTTGGATTGAAGTGATGATGGGCCTGAAACATATAAGACAAATAAGTCAGTGGAACATTTTTCTTGAAGACGTGTCTCCTCTGAGAGAATGTCCTCTCCTAACACACAATACACTAAAGTCATACACTGTCCTTCTAACCCTATATTTGATCTACTTATATTAATTTTTGGTACAGAGTAGTTACTTTACAGTCCCCTACAGAGATTAAGCTTTTGTGCATCTTGAACCCTGGTTGCTAAGAATAAGAACCCCTAACTAAAGGACCGGGGTGCGCCTGGATTAACTGTCAAGGTGTCCCATAATAATCTTTACTTTAGCAAAAATAGCATTTCAAGAGTGTAACATGGCCGTAATGTAGTTTCCGGAAACGCCCACTATATTAACATGTGATCAGGTAAAGCAAAACCTGTAGTTCCTCACTCCCCCATTTCATTATTCGATTTTTCACAGACACATGTGTATTGAGGCAGCATGTTAGTGTTGGAGTGTCTCCCAGTGGAGCTAAATGTGCATATTCAAGAGAAAGGTTTGGTATTTGATATTTGAGATGTTTTCCCAGTCCCTTGTCTTTCCTCAGTGCTTACCTGTTTACTGCTTACTTATTTTGACAGACTCTCACTGTGTGATAGGGCCCTCTTGTGGTGCACCATTGTACATACATAGGACAGCTTTCCTGTGCTCTTCAGTCGCTTTCAAATGAAGAAGGTTTGAAAAGAAATGCATATTTGCCTCAGAAGAAAATGTGTTCAGACTTTTACAGATGCAGGTTGAAGGTCAGAGCTCAGAAATTTTGCAGCTGATAGAGGTACAGTGTCTTGATCACAGCGTCATGTGAAAGCATGTTTAGTAATCTAAGCTGAATCAGGTTGGCTGCACTCTGCTAAACTAAGTCATTCATCTGTCTGTCCACTAGAGGCCAAGAGGGACGAGGGCTAGCTGCTGTTTAAGAGCACAACCTCGTCCAGAGGAAGGAGAGAAAGATCCAATTTCACTGTCACTAAAGGAAAAAGAAGCCACTGACTCTGCACTGGGACTCACACAATCTTTGAATGCACTTGCGTTTTTTGCATTCACGCATTAATGTGTGTGTGCTGTGAAGTGTTTAATAGTTAATAAGAGCCTTGTGTTTTTGGCAGTGCAGTTGCCCACACAGCAGCTATTGCTCAAATGTTGAGGGATCTAACTTAGGAACCACAGAAAATAGATACAAAATATATTTTGCCAGTGTCAACACAATATGTAGTATATGGTATCCAGCACCAAGGCTGTGAGAACTTAAAATAACTTTTGTGCGTTCTTTCTGAATCTATTTAAAGACATGTATCCATCCCTGTTGTTACACATACTGACTTTCAAGACAGAGTTCATATTATATCATTGTTCTGCTTTAAGAATACACAGCCACAGCACACATGCACAAAATTGCAAACAGTGAAAATCAATGAAAATAAATTGTCAATTCAATTGGCATCCTGTCCAATATGTCTCCCCCGGGAATCCCCTCTTGAGTAATAGCACATTGTGACTGTCTAGCTTACGGCCAAGAGAAACCACCAGTCTGGTCATTCAGGGAAAAGGTCGATCTACAACCTACATCCACCCTACATGTGTATTTGTGTACATGCTTTAACGTGATGTATAATGAGTGAACAGATATCTAAGGGTGACAGTGTAACCATGACTATGAGATTTACATTTTCATACTTGCTGAAAGTGTGCTGTGAAATACTGAACTGATCTTTACAAATGTATCTCACCGTATCTGCTCCCTTTTTGACAGTAACAGTAACCTTCCGCTCCTCTGAAACATGGATTGCTGTAAGAAGAGTATCGATCACAGCAGAACACCCACAAACAGCTACATCATTAAGGCTCCACCTTTGACTTCCTTAAACACATTTGACTGCTAACAAGTTCTCTCTAACATCATTAGTTCTCTCTAACTAATGGCCTCAATAAGTGAGACAGCACAATGATGAAAGACTCTGCATTGATTCCTGCTATAATGACCATGCCTCCACGTCCTGTTGTTCCACAGGTAGGAAAAATTTTACTCTGCAACTACCATTGTTTGTGTGGCAACTCAGGAATGTACTCCATAAGAATAGTATGAGGTTTTTTCTTTTTTTTAGACAGTGAGATTAAGGAGATGTATCTTTAGCTTGACATGTTCCAAATGTACCTTCAGTATCTTCAGAAGTGTCATGACATGTCTTTTTCAGCTGGTGTTTCCCTAAAGGTGTGGCTGGCCTGGCAGATCTGTCAGATTGCCAGATTGAAACTTGAGTAGACAGAATGTCTATGAACATAATCGAAGCAGTACTCCATAGGAACTAATTTCACACAGCACTGGTCCCACTCTCACATCAAACTTCTCATCTACATTTTGGCAATGCTGTGTCTGTTAAAGTGTTAATCAACAAGGAATACTAATAGGTGGATGAATTTTGAAACGCTTTGAACACTGCTCCAAGGCTCCGAGTGAAGATAACCACTGCTTGGCTATAGCAGTGCAAGTGACACACACATAACTTATTTTTATGTAAGAAATGAAACATTTCTCAAAAAGGAGGACCCCTGTTTTTGACTACAGAATTCTACACAACTCTGTGTAGAAGAAGCCTACGCAGTTAACATCATTAACCTCACTTTCCATATCTATCTCTGCCTTGTTTGCACTTTGTTTCCCTGTTTCACTTTGCCAAGTGTTTGGTCACTAGCAGGAAATAACAAAAAGCTTAAGCTTTAGCAACAACAACAAAAAGAAAAAAATCCCATTTGTTTACTCAAGACATGAAATTAAATAATGATTGACTTTAAGAGGCTTTCTCTCCATCTTTTTGAAAGCAAACCCTTGTTATTCCTTGTGTGTGTGTAAGCTATTTTTCAGAGGTTGGAAGAAATGGTGGTATTTCCATACCTCATGCTCATTGTGTGGAGTCAGCACACACACAAACACATTTATATGTTTTTCGAAGGTAATGAAAACTTCACATCACATCATATTCAAAGTGAAAGGATAGCATACGTGTCTTCTGTGGTCTGAAGTCTCCTTCCCCAAGATGAAATTGCTTTTCTAAGTAAGTATCAGTAAGATCTTTTGTGTCAACCTTTCTCTCTCCAAAGGCATTAATAAAGGACAGAACAGTAAAGAACAGTAGAGCCCTACTCAGTGCATAGATCATGTTACACCAATACACATTTCCATGCCCCCAGCCATGTCACGTCAGTACATTTGAATGACAGAAGTGCTGCACCAACTGTAGAATCAATCACTATTATGATTAATATTAGATACATTATATTTCATTTTGTTATTTCATAGTTTTCAACTCAACCCAAAGAAAGAAGAGCCCGTAAAAGAAATCTCTCCCTGGCAGTACCCATGTCCTCATCAGCCTGCCCTTACTTTTCCCAAGGGTTTCTTCCCTTCCATTTTTTACTGCCCCATCGCTTTTTTTCCTCTTCCTGTCAACCCAACTCTTCTCCACACACATTCTGATAACACTCATCTCTCAGGGTCCTCCAGTTTCCTTAAGTCATCAGAGGGAGGTGAAATAAAAAACCTCTGCTTCCTTAAATATGCACCAGGAAAGGAGGAATGAATAATCCAGACTGTTGTTTGTGGGGCGACAGCGCTGCCCTTGCCGCCGTGCTGCAACTTGACAACATGGGTGAGGGAAAAAAAAAAACAAAAAACATTTCCCTCATTTCATGTGTTCATGTCATTGATGTCTCTTTGTCTCATGATGCGGACAACAACAAGACAAACATGGACATTGTCAGTGATGACAAAGACAAGTTCACTTGCTCAAAAACAGTCTGCCTCACACAGTTGTTTCTGCATGTTCACAAATATAAAGTAGCTGAAATTTTTTTCTGCTGTAGATCCGTGGAAAACTTCTACAAGCTTGACTTGGCTAGAATGTGTGCATTTATATTATTCTTGTACAGAAGTACAGATGAAAGACAAATGATAGCTTACACAAACAAACATAACCCTCTGGGACTGGCTATGACAACACACAGATAAAACAGGACCAGTCAAAGATTAGGATGAACCCATGACAAAGACAACTCTACACAACTACATTTGATTTTCACTTCACGTTCTCCTTTCATCATATGTACGTGCACCCATCTTCAACGTAGGCTTTGTGTGTTTTTTGGGAGTGGTTTGGATCGTGAGTTTTCCAGGTGTGGGTTTCTTTTATTGGACTCGTCAGATTAGTTTTGGTCATTCCTCACATTGAACAAATAGCAAAGGCTGCCAAGTCACCGGAGGGAGACAGACATCTAGCCTTTACATGATCCAGAGAAGGTGAGAACAGTCATTCTATTCAGTGACGATGAAATTAATTCCTCTTAAGGATTTAATCACTGACTACTGAATTTTAAAATGCAGGTTGGATTTGTTTTTGGAAGTGTCTTATGTTGAACTGTATTATATCTTGCAATAATCTAATTTCTGCCTTTAGAGGAATTTTAAGGTGTTAATATTATTCATAATTCAGCGAGGTGTTGTAATAGTAGCCAAAATAGTGGATAAAACTAACAAGTCCTTGTCAAGAAGTTATTCTTCACAAAGTTCTGATCCATTAAGAAAAGCTTGCTTGATGAGGTCATGTGATAAAATGTATATTAAGTTAAGTACTTTTTTTTTCCAAACGGTTTTAAACTAAACATTGCTGTTCCTGTGCTAACAAGCCAGACCAACCCAACGTGCCACTGATTGTCTTGTCTTTTTATATGATGTGTAGGTGTCACAGTTCAGATACTTCAATTCCATTTTACATGTAAATGTATCTGCACCAGTTTTCAAAGTTTGAAACTTTATTGGTGGTCACTCCAGTTCTTTGCATGAGAGCAGTCAAAGTAAATGTGTTCAAGTTGATTGCACCATGTGGGCTGTCATAATTCCAGGTTAAGTATGATAGCATAAAAAATGGAGACAGTCTATATTTTTTCAGCTCTATGCACATCATTTCAACATATGGTGAAATTAAAAGCTTTACAGACCAACTTTGCCAAGTTACTGCAAAGTTGTGAGCTTTGGTTTAGCAAATGATCCGTTAAGTAACAATTTGCATTAGTTTAAATGGATTTCCCTTCATGCCTCCACAGATCATGGTAGCAGCTTCCAGAAAAACCTTGTGTTTGGCATGGATTGTCGCTCTTGGCCTCTGCGGCTCTGTCATTGCAGTCTTTCTATATTTTGATCAACTATCATCACCACCACCATCGTCAACCCATGAAGCTATTGAGTGCATTGATAAGCCGATTGTCCTCCTTTGGTTCTGGCCTCTTGGTGTGAGGTTTGATTTCAACAGCTGCAAGACTCACTTCAACATTGATAGCTGCCATCTGACAGATGACAGATCCATGTACAGTAAAGCAGATGGAGTCATCTTCTACCACAAAGAAATAAACTGGTTGTTGAAAAACATGCCTCACGAGCCACGTCCACCTTTTCAGAAGTGGATTTGGTACCATGTGGAATCACCAACAAACACTTACAAGATCCCAGGTTTGGAGAGCCTGTTCAACTTAACACTGAGCTACAGACGAGATGCCGACATCACAGTGAGGAATGATCTGTACATCAGGCCAGCAGACACGAAAGATGACTTTGTTCTGCCCAAGAAAGACAAACTGGTGTGTTGGATTGTCACTAACAGAAATCCAACTACAGGAACTGCTACAAGAGAGCAATATTATCAAGAGCTGTCCAAACACATACAGGTCAATGTTTTTGGTCCAGCCTATACAGGAAAGCAGTTACCTTTTGAAGTATATTACTCAACCATTGCTAGCTGTAAATTTTACCTCTCATTTGAGAACTCAGTGCACAGAGACTACATCACTGAGAAGGTAAACGGTCCCCTTGTAGCAGGAACGGTCCCTGTAGTTTTGGGTCCCCCGAGAGAAAACTACGAGCAGTTCCTTCCTCCTGATTCTTTCATTCACATTCATGATTTCCCTGATGCTAAATCATTGGCAGAGTTTCTCACCTACTTGGACAAAAATGCTGAAGCGTACGCACGTTACTTCGACTGGAGGAAGTACTACACAGCCATTCCTCATCTGCTGTCAACCCAAAATGAATTCATTCAGCCCATCTGCCTCGCCTGCGACCACATATCAAAAGACAAGGATTATAGTGTAGTTCATGACCTTTATGAGTGGTACTGGTCCTGAAATCCCCAGGAGGCTATGAAGCCGAATGCCTCTGTTTTTGAAAAGTTGTTTGACGGGAAAATACCCTCAACATATTTTACTTTCTGATTTTTACATTATTTCTCATATTATCAGTGTAAGAGCATAGACTCATAACCATACAGTAAAATCACTTTAGTTTATGTTCAATATATATCAGGTGGGAAGAATAAAAGTTGTGTGAACAGAAAAGTGAACAGCTGTTTTTGGCACAATTAAAAAGTTATAATGAGTATAGTCTTTGTTTTCTTTGCTGCTGTTTTTACGTTTTATTGAGCAAATCCAACGAATGTTTGTGTAGGGGTGTTCAAATAGGTAAAAAGTCAGCTTTACGTTGTTTTACTGGATTATTTAAATAGTAAATTTACTATTAATTTCCAGCTACCATGTTGGATTACCTTTACAGTGAAAATGTAAAAATACAGACAAATATTACAATTTATGTGTCGCAAGATACTGTTATTCTACAGCTGTAGAATAACAGTATACCATACCATATACTATACCATATACTGGTATATTACAGTAAAATCCTGGGCATGGAAGCTGTGAGGTTACAGTATAAAGCTGTAATTTCACATGAACTTACTGTAAAGTATCACAGTAAATAGCTGTAAATATTCCACACTAAGTTAATGTGAAATGAGTGTGAAAGTTATGCAACTTGTAGCCAGTAATTGACGGTAAATTTACAGCGTAGCCTGAAACTCAAAAGTAAAATTTTTACTCTACTTATTAAGACATTCATCTGCTCTCCCATTCAGCACAAAGGGCGATGAGGAAGGGCTTTTAAGTGTCCAACACCCTTATAGTGGACGGAGGGAGAGATCGACATAGTTTCCCTGTGACTAAAGGATAAAGAAGCCTCTGACTCTGTACTGGGACTCCAACACTCTTCGAATGCAGTTGCATGTGTGCATGTGTGCATTTTGAATAACCATATTATTTATTATTTATTATGGTTAGTGTTTTTGGTGTTGTTTCTACAACTATAGAAATATATTTATATCCATCTCCAGTGTTCTCCAACATTTGAACAGAAAGGAAAATGACCTTTTACAGTTATAATTGATAATTATGTGGGGTGCCAATTGTAACATGGCATATGCTGAAATCAACAGCAAAATTGCTCTACATTTAGAGTCCCACAATGTAAAAAAAAAAAAAAAAATTATATTGGAAACTATGAGGGACTCTGCAGCATTCGGTGAAGTGGATGAGTTTTATATATACAATCGTCTCTGCTTGCAGTGAGATGAAATTACCTGGGTGAGCCAATGATGGTGAAGGCAGATAGTGAATACAGAGGACGTTAAACTGATACCGGTAGGTGCAGCTTTACAAAGAGTTCATGTTCACACGGAAATGGACTCACCCAAAAAAAACAAACAGTCTGAGTCCCACATTTGACTCTTACTGTACATTAACGCACTCGTCTTACAGGTAGCCACAACATTTCCAGGCAACTACATCTGGACCAGCAGGTATTTAACCACAACCTACTTCCTTCTTGCTTTACATTTTTATGCTTTTGAAAGAAAGACCACCACTCGCTTTCCTTTGACTATTTTAAAATTGACTTAAACTTGGTATGATAACTTATTTTTGATTTGAATATAGAAATTATCCCAAAATGTCCATTATTTTGAATGTGTTGTGGATGATCACGATAAGAGGCTCTTCTCTCCTTGCAGTTTCATTATGGCCTTTTCTCTTTTTCGACTCATCCTGACGGGAGTTCTCTTGCTGGTTGGAACCATAGTCTTGGTTTTAATGTACAATTCGTCACTTTTATCTCACAAATATTTTCCTGTGGGAAATTCAAAGTTACTGGCAGTGCAGCCAAACTGCACAATGGTAACACAACAGAGCAACAAACCTGTTGTCCTGCTTTGGTTTTGGCCTGAAAACAAGGCTTTTGACTTTCAAGACTGTAAGAAGCTTTTCAAAATCACCAACTGCAAACTAACAGATGATAAGTCTTTATACTCCAAGGCTGAAGCAGTTCTGATATTTCACAAAGCTATCTATGAGGATCTCTCCAACCTTCCTACCTCACCAAGACCTGGATTTCAAAGGTGGATCTGGCTCAACATGGACTCGCCCACCAACACTCGTCAGATAGAAGGCCTTCAAAGCCTGTTTAATTTAGCACTCAAAAGAGTGCTGGCCAGCCAGGCAAGATAAATTTAATTGTTTTGTACTTTTTAACACAATTTTGGGCCATCCTTTCCTTATGGGTTGAAGAAACACTGTGATTTAAACCAACAAATTTATTAACCAAAGAGTTATTTGAATGCTGAGCTACAGCATTGATATTGCGTCTCATAATGCGATGCGCCTTATGGTCCGGAAAATACCGTACATGCAAAGTTGATCTTCTGTGTACTTCTGGTCTGAATGGTAGAGTGAACTTTTTTCAAACCAATTTACAAATAAAAAATCAAAATCAAATCAAAAAGACATCCAACGACCCAATGATGTATATGAAGCCGAATAGATGATCATACAATGTTTATTTTGGTCAAAACTTACTTTGTGACAAAAAGCAGGAATGAGCTTTTGACATGACTAACGATTGAAAGCATATACTGTACTGGACAGCCTGTGAGGCAACTAAACAAATAAAAGATTTGAAAATACTTGCCAGATGTCTATCATATGCAAGCTCTACAAATCGTATGGTAGAGCTAGAGTTGCACTTCATTTTACTATGTGAAGTTCGTGTCACAAGTGTTTTCTTTTTCAAATTAACCCACTTAAGATGTGAAACTAATGACTACTTTTACTGTATGGTTATGAATCTATGTTCTTACACTGATAATATGAGAAATAATGTAAAAATCAGAAAGTAAAATATGTTGAGGGTATTTTCCCGTCAAACAACTCCCGTCAAACAAACATTAACTTAGTGTGGAATATTTACAGCTATTTACTGTGATACTTTACAGTAAGTTCATGTGAAATTACAGCTTTATACTGTAACCTCACAGCTTCCATGCCCAGGATTTTACTGTAATATACCAGCATCTAGCTGTAGAATAACAGTATCTTGCGACACATAAATTGTAATATTTGTCTGTATTTTTACATTTTCACTGTAAAGGTAATCCAACATGGTAGCTGGAAATTAATAGTAAATTTACTATTTAAATAATCCAGTAAAACAACGTAACGCTGACTTTTTACCTATTTGAACACCCCTACACAAACATTCGTTGGATTTGCTCAATAAAACGTAAAAACAGCAGCAAAGAAAACAAAGACTATACTCATTATAACTTTTTAATTGTGCCAAAAACAGCTGTTCACTTTTCTGTTCACACAACTTTTATTCTTCCCACCTGATATATATTGAACATAAACTAAAGTGATTTTACTGTATGGTTATGAGTCTATGCTCTTACACTGATAATATGAGAAATAATGTAAAAATCAGAAAGTAAAATATGTTGAGGGTATTTTCCCGTCAAACAACTTTTCAAAAACAGAGGCATTCGGCTTCATAGCCTCCTGGGGATTTCAGGACCAGTACCACTCATAAAGGTCATGAACTACACTATAATCCTTGTCTTTTGATATGTGGTCGCAGGCGAGGCAGATGGGCTGAATGAATTCATTTTGGGTTGACAGCAGATGAGGAATGGCTGTGTAGTACTTCCTCCAGTCGAAGTAACGTGCGTACGCTTCAGCATTTTTGTCCAAGTAGGTGAGAAACTCTGCCAATGATTTAGCATCAGGGAAATCATGAATGTGAATGAAAGAATCAGGAGGAAGGAACTGCTCGTAGTTTTCTCTCGGGGGACCCAAAACTACAGGGACCGTTCCTGCTACAAGGGGACCGTTTACCTTCTCAGTGATGTAGTCTCTGTGCACTGAGTTCTCAAATGAGAGGTAAAATTTACAGCTAGCAATGGTTGAGTAATATACTTCAAAAGGTAACTGCTTTCCTGTATAGGCTGGACCAAAAACATTGACCTGTATGTGTTTGGACAGCTCTTGATAATATTGCTCTCTTGTAGCAGTTCCTGTAGTTGGATTTCTGTTAGTGACAATCCAACACACCAGTTTGTCTTTCTTGGGCAGAACAAAGTCATCTTTCGTGTCTGCTGGCCTGATGTACAGATCATTCCTCACTGTGATGTCGGCATCTCGTCTGTAGCTCAGTGTTAAGTTGAACAGGCTCTCCAAACCTGGGATCTTGTAAGTGTTTGTTGGTGATTCCACATGGTACCAAATCCACTTCTGAAAAGGTGGACGTGGCTCGTGAGGCATGTTTTTCAACAACCAGTTTATTTCTTTGTGGTAGAAGATGACTCCCTCTGCTTTACTGTACATGGATCTGTCATCTGTCAGATGGCAGCTATCAATGTTGAAGTGAGTCTTGCAGCTGTTGAAATCAAACCTCACACCAAGAGGCCAGAACCAAAGGAGGACAATCGGCTTATCAATGCACTCAATAGCTTCATGGGTTTCTTCATTGGCTAATGAAGATTCAGTTGCAAAAACTGGTGATGATAGTTGATCAAAATATAGAAAGACTGCAATGACAGAGCCGCAGAGGCCAAGAGCGACAATCCATGCCAAACACAAGGTTTTTCTGGAAGCTGCTACCATGATCTGTGGAGGCATGAAGGGAAATCCATTTAAATTAATGCAAATTGTTACTTAACGGATCATTTGCTAAACCAAAGCTCACAACTTTGCAGTAACTTGGCAAAGTTGGTCCGTAAAGCTTTTAATTTCACCATATGTTGAAATGATGTGCATAGAGCTGAAAAAATATAGACTGTCTCCATTTTTTATGCTATCATACTTAACCTGGAATTATGACAGCCCACATGGTGCAATCAACTTGAACACATTTACTTTGACTGCTGTCATGCAAAGAACTGGAGTGACCACCAATAAAGTTTCAAAATTGGTGCAGATACATTTACATGTTGAAACAGAGGCAGTGAGTATTTTCTATGTACATTAAAATTGACTGTTTTAACAGAAGTATCTAAACTGTGACACACCTACACATCATATAAAAAGAGTAATATAGATAGTCTATGTTAGCTCAGCATTGCTAGCAGAGATGTAGCGCTTATGTAAAAGACAATCAGTGATATCAGTGATATCCTTACATTTTTCACATTTAAACCATTGGCGAAGTAGTTATGGCAACAATAAACAACACGTTTCGCAAAGGCGACATGTAACATACGGTCACAGAGTTTATGTTCATTCAAACATTTGACTTTGCTAAGCAGGACGCTTCAACCAATTCAGCAACAATGCATGATTTACAACGAGGGGATCGTCACCAATTTTACTGACAGTGGCGGTTCATTAAGTCTCTCCATGCGAACACACCTGATTGGTTGATGAATCTGTCAATCAGAAACATACATTTGATTGACGGCTTTATCATCAAATGACGACGATGGTTGACCTGCGACGTCAAGTCAGTCTCAAAATTCAACCTACAAGATTTCGTAAATGCACATTCAGCAATTCATATGCTCCGTAAATTTATATTACAAGTGTGCCCAAAAATTACATTTGCAAAGTCCAGAACTCGAGTACTCGTGGCAATACCTCCATGAATGCACATTATTCCTATTTTCACTCACACTTTGGTTAGATAATGCAAATACTACGGAATCATTTTATTATAATCTGGTATAAGCCATTTTGTTTTGTTCATTGTTCCAGGTTGAGGGTTAGGGACGGTAAAACAGAAGGAAGTATGCCTGCTGTTACCTCAATCTAAAAATAAACAGCCCAATAAATTTCCCAGCCGACGGAGTAACGTATGTCAGCGTGTTAACGTCCTGTGGATAAGCTAGCTTCTTTAGTTGGACTCTTTCCCAATATATAACTATTAATATCATAATTCCCATTAACATCTGGTGCATTGCGAGCAAAGACAACTTAATCTACCTCTCTTCATCTCATTTCTATTTTTCCTCTGCCCTGGTCGCCTGTTTTTGAAGAACTTTCTTATGTCCACTGACAAATGTACGTCCAATCCACACACAGTGACAGCGTAGCAATAACAGTGTTATATTTAAACTTCGGCTGGCTGGCCGCTGTCACAGCAGCTGTCCACTACAGCTGTAGTCATAGTGCTGGGGTACGGATATTATTCTGTGATGAAAAAAATACTCATACATTACATTTCTAACCCTAACCCATAAAATTCCTCTAAAGGAAAAAAATAAAGATAATTATTGCAGCAAATAATTACTGAATAGAATGACTGTTCTCACCTTGTCGGGATAGTGTAAAGGCTAGATTTCTGTCTCTCTCTGGTGATTTGGCAGCCCTCGTTAATTGTTAATCTTTAACAAGGCAAATGACTGTACCATTCCAGGAAGTCATATATGGTCACCCACTTGGCATCAGACTGACGCCAAAAAAGTCCACTTCACAACTCTCACACATTTCAGTCATCACACGCAACAGGCCACTACACATCCACTGTCCCATTACACCTCCCCGCCTGTCCCGTCACAATCTGATTCATGTCAACATCATCAACAGTGGCTCTCGATCAACCAGCCCACCTACAACCCTGAATATCGTACTTTTTAATGTTCGCTCTCTATTGAACAAGTCTTTTATCATTAATGACCTGATTTTAGATAACAAATTAGACTGTTTTTAACCGAAACATGGCTCGGCACTGATGCACCAGCTGTTCTCATTGAGGCTTCCCCCCCCAATTTTATTTTTTTACTCTTTAAAAGGAGTGGTAGAAGATATGGTGAGACTGCTACAATCATTTCAAACTCCATAAGAACGAAGGGCATTTCTTTTACTCAATACACATCATTTGAACATCGTGCCTTTGTTTTTAGCAGTCCCCGATTTTATGTATGAATATCTATAGACCACCCAAACACCATCCCTCTTTTATCAGTGAATTTTCTGAACTTGTATCAATTTTACATTCCACCTATAATCAGGTTTTAATAATTGGTGATTTTAACATACACTTGGACAATTCAGATCCCACTTTTAAACTGTATGGATTTTAAGCAGCACGTCACACAGCCCACTAACAACAGAGGACGCACCCTGGACTTGGTCATAAGCTATGGCCTGTCCACTGGTGTGTCCTCTGTTGTTGACCTGGCTGTGTCTGATCTTTACCCAGGACTTTACCCAGACTTAAGTGAATTACCACCATATGACGAACAAACAGAAACCCCTAGAAGTACTCGATCTAGGGGAAGAGTAGGAGACCGGTCCAAAATAATGGGAAAAGTCTTTTCCCTGGGAGAGAAATCTCCACCGGTAGTACAACAGGATGAGATAGGGACTTATCCAATGATTGAGGTAGCAAATCCAAATGTTGAAGATCAGGCCAAAAACCCTGTTATTCTAGTTTATAGGACATGGACCATAGATGATGTAAAGAAAGCTATAGAAGGAGTGACCTCCCATAAGGAGGATGTCACACAATTCGTTCAAGATATGGAGAACTTGAGACATTCCTACCATCTAAACGGGCAGGAAGTGCAGCAGGTCTGGATGCAGGCGCTAGGGTTAGTATGTTAACCATGCCCTCCATGCAGAAAAAGTAATTAAGGAGAAAAAAGGTGGAAAGGCAGGGGGAGTGTTTTATCAGGAGAAAGAAGAGGAAAAAGAAGGAGAGGTGTTCTACCAAGATAGCGGCAGAGGCCAAGGACGTGATGGATACAGAGGGAGAGGAGGTTTTAGAGGCAGAGGCCGAGGAGGAAGTTACAGAGGAGGATATCAACAAAACTCTAGAGAGTGTTGGTGTTGTGGAAAAGAGAGACATATTGCTAGAAACTGTCCACAAAAATTAGGCGAGTTGAAATGACTAGGCCAGTCAGATAAAAAAATTGATGAGGAGCACTCATTAGGAGCTGAGGAGATCTTAAATCTCCAAGACCTACTAGCATTAAACACAGCAAAACCAGAGGTAACTTTATATGTGAATGGCAAAAGCATTGTTTTCCTGTGTGATACAGGGGCGTGTAGAACAACATGCAAAGAAATGATACCAAACTCTAAGCTCAGCAATCAAAGTGTAACCGTGCGATCTGCCAGTGTAAAGCTAACTGAAGTAGCCGAGTCAGAACCATTGTGGTTGATAGACCCCCAAGGACAGACATGCCTGCTGTCTATTTTGATGTTTCCAGAGTGTCCAGTTAATCTTTTAGGGCGCGATGGGTTGTTATTGTTAGGACTAGCACTAATACCCACTCCTCACAGACACATTGCAGTAAAAAGACGGAAGGAAATAGAAAAAGGGGATCTCTATGTAATTCAGGGATCAGGCCAACCACACTACTATTATTCACTTGACGTTCCAAATAACCCTCCACATGAAACAGCTACAGCATTGATGGAGGAAGGCAGAAAAATACTGTTGCGACTACAGGACCAAATGACTAAAGACAGCTTACATATAACCCTCTGGTATAAGCAGCCACCTGGATCAGATAAGGAATATGAAAAGAGGTTAGCAAAAGCAACACCAGCTAGAATCACAGGAAATTACATATACTCAGACGGGGAAAGCACTGCTGTTTTAGGCATAACATTAACCCCAGACTTAACAAAGCTGTTAAAGATGTGGTCACCTCCTCATGTTTCTCTGTACAAAGGTAAAAACCAGCAGTGGAAAGATTTGGGAGACATAGTGCGTCAGGGGGAAAGAGCATCAGACTGGAAAGAGACCTCAGCAGGTGTATGGACCAGTGCATCCACTGGCCTCACTAGGAAGACTGGCTATTGTCAGCACAAGAGGGAATACACCTGCGCTCAGAAAACACATGAGGCATAATGATACTCACTGAAGATGAGGAAGAAATGTTAAAAAGTGTACCAGAAAAACTATGGTCTAACGGACCCACTGATGTTGGGTTGGTTAAAGGAGCCTTACCTGTACAAATTAGACCAAAGACAGAATACAGACCATGTGTGAAACAGTATCCACTAAAGCAAGATGCACTTGAAGGAATAAAACCAGTAACTGATGACTTAATAGCAGCAGGTGTAATTATAAAGTGTGAAGACTCTCCATGTAACACACCAATATTTCCTGTAAGGAAACAAGCACCATCAGTAGGATGGCGCATGGTACAAGACTTGCAAGCTGTAAACAATGCTGTAATACAAAGAGCTCCATGTGTTCCAGATCCATATACTCTATTAAACACATTAAGGCCAGACGCTAAGGTATTTACTGTAGTTGATATAAGCAATGCATTCTTCTCAGTACCAGTAGATAGAGATAGTCAATTTTGGTTTGCGTTCACTTTTGACAGTCAAAGACACAAGATTACCTCAAAGTTACTGTGAGAGTCCTACTATCTACTCTCAGGTAATGAGCGCTAGCATGGCTAAGTTCCAAACTCCACAAAACAGTCAAATCTTAATTTATGTAGATGATGTTTTGTTGGCATCTCCTAATATGGAAACATGCAGAACAGACACACTAGCCCTGTTAAAACATTTAGCGGAAGAAGGGCATTAAGTAAGTAAAAATAAACTCCAAATATGTAAGATATGTATGAAATACTTAGGACACAATTTGAGTGCTGGAGGAAGAACAATAGTGGAAGACAGAAAAACCGCTATCCTCCAAGCTCCTAAACCATTAACAAAAAGACAAATGATGTCATTTTTAGGCCTAACAAATTACTGCAGAAACTGGGTGCCAAACTATGAAGAATGAACAAAGGAAAACCCAGACAGGCTATGCAGTAGTTACACAAAACACAGTGTTAAAAGCAGAACAATTACCCTCCCACTACTCAGTGAAAGCTGCAGAGTTAGTGGCATTAACGGAAACATGTAAATTGATGAAGAATAAAGAAGCCACAATTTATACAGACAGCCAGTATGCTTTCGCAACAGTACACACTTTTGCACAATACTGGAAAAACAGAGGCATGGTTACCTTTACAGGTAAAACAGTAACTCATGCTGAACTCTTATCAGGCCTGCTGCAAGCAGTGCAGCTGCCAAAAGCCGTTGCAATATGTAAATGTGCAGCTCACACGACAGGCACAGATGGAGTTTCTCTAGGAAATGCATTTGCAGATAAAATAGCAAAAGCAGCAGCAGCAGGACAGGTTCAAGTGCTGACTGTGGAAGAATGTACAACCTTAGAGGACACTACACTAAAAGATATGCAACAACAAAGTCCTCAATCTGAAAAAGATATATGGTTAAAAAATTGAGCGAAGCTACAAAACGACATGTATGTATGACCAGACGGCAAACCTATCCTACCAAAAAATTTATACAAGTGGGCGGCAATATTGAGCCATGGTGTGACACACGTCTCAACAGGAGGGACGGTAGGACAGATACATCAGCATTATACCACTTATGGATTTAACTCTTATTCAAAATATTTTTGTAGATCATGTTTAACATGTGCAAGACACAACCCTCAAGGGAATTTAAGGCCACGTAGAGGGCGATTCCCTACACCTCAATATCCATTCCAAATTATCCATATGGACTTTATAGAGCTAAATCAAAGTGAAGGAAAGAAATACTGTCTAGTCATAATAGACGCCTTTTCAAAATGGATAGAGCTTTTTCCAACAAAACATCCAGATGCGATAACAGTAGCTAAGGCACTGTGTAAAGACATAATACCAAGATACGGAATTCCTGAGAAAATATATAGTGATAATGGCGCACATTTTGTAAATCAGACAGTAAAAAAGATTGGAATAATGTTCCATATCGATCTAAAGAATCATTGTGCTTATCATCCTCAAAGTGCAGGCTTGGTAGAAAGAATGAATGGAACTATAAAAAATAGATTAAAGAAATGTATTGAAGAAACAGGAAGACCATGGACACAGTGTCTTGATCTAGTGAAACTGTATATCAACATTACAAGCTCAATAGGTCTAACTCCGTATGAAATGCTATTTGGAAGACCTTATAGATTACCACAATTCAAAAATCAATGGGAATCCGATGATGAAGCAAACTTGGCAGATTATATGAGGAGAATGTTGGAAAAACAAAAACAAGCATCTGTTGATTATAATCCTTCTGTTTCTCAGCAGGAGGCCCAGTTAATACTACCAGGAGATTGGGTGCTGGTACGAAGTATTAAGAAGAAGTACTGGTATTCACCCAAGTGGGAAGGGCCCCATCAGGTACTGCTGACCACACCTACAGCTGTAAAAATAGCAGAAAGATCAACATGGATTCATTTAACGCACTGTAAAAAGGTCATTTCAGTTGTAAGCTCCGATAGGGGAGGTGAGCCAAAGACTGATAATAGGGTAGATCCAGACGTTTAGAGGCTGGATAGACCTGAAAGTCAGTGAAGTTTTTATAAGACACCAAACCAAGTAGAGGAGACCGATTTTCGACTAAAATGACTCCTAAGTGGTTATCACGGGCCATCGGAGGATGGTTGGTGACTATATTCCTTATAATAACCTTTCTGTTAATATGGTACCTGTGGGAGCCACCCCGAGGGGATGGAACAGATACAGTACAAACATTAAATCAGACGAAAGAAGGAATCAGACATAGTTCAAGATCAGTTCAACGACGATGGTCTAATCTACCATACAATCCGTGTAACCGGCCCCATAATGGGGAAAGAATCACTACTGAACTCTATGTCTGTTGTAAGCAAGTTTGTTAGCACTGTGTACATAGCCCGGAATTCATTTAAACTGGGGGGATATGCAGCAGATCAGTGGAAAGGATATATATTTTACCTAGGCTCACATGTTGGAGGGAACGGATGGGGCCAAGTGTTTGCATATAGTGGAAGTGGATGGTCACATGGTTCATACGGATACCATCCACGTGCACAGAACTGGACTAAACGATTACAACTTGGCGTAGATAACAACTAGATAATTTTGAAGTTTAATACCACCGCAGTTCCTTTGCAAGATAATAGTGAAGATCCTGCTTCACAGGCTCCGTGTCATGTTTTAAGCCTTAGTGTATATAGACAGACTGCCAATGACGCCTGTACATGCCTGTGTACATTTGAGTCTCTGCCCTAATATGACCAGTCATGCTGAAGCAGGACAAACGGAACAGAAAAATGACATCATAGGAGGCCTCCAGACTGGCCCCAAAAGTACTGCTAACATACAAATTGTTAACCATGATGGTGAGATAAAAGTTGATGAATGGTTCGAAGTTATAACAGGTATTTCAGGACAAGCAACAACTGGTTACTTATGGTAGATCAAGCTGCAAACACGACTATAGGTGATTGTGTAGTGTGTATGGGTCCTAGGCCAATACTACAAATAATACCTGCAACGATTGATAAAAAATGTGTTGTGAATAAACAAATCCGAACATCACTTGTGCGAAGTGGGATTTTGTGTTTCCAGTCACTATGTCAGAAAAAGAGAAACCTATTTTTTCCAAAAGAGTTGCACCTGGAAACTTCGCCTGTATAAATATAACAGGAGGTGGAGAGCCTTTGGGCAACCTCTCTAGTGAGTGGTGCTCCTAGATAATAGCTGTGACTGGACATTTCAAACCGGTGCCTCGAGGGGACATTTGGTGGTGGTGTGGTGGTGACAGATTATATGACAAATTGCCTAAAAATGTGAAAGGATTTTGTGCTCTAGTAACACTATTACTACCAGTGTCCATACACCCTATCTCTGCTAAAGAACTTACTGCTAACTTATCTAGTGTTTTGCCTGAGCAATGGCACCGCAAGAAAAGATCTGCAACCTGGTTAGCAGACGGTGATCCTACATATATTGATGCAATCGGTGTACCACGAGGTGTTCCAGATGAATACAAATTAGTAGATCAAGTAGCAGCAGGATTTGAGTAATTTTTATGTTGGTGGTGTACAATTAATAAAAATGCAGACAGGATCAACTACATCCACTACAAAGTTCAAAAGTTAGGTAATTGGACACAGAGTGGCTTCGAGGCGGTACATGGACAGTTGTCTGCGACTTCTCTCATGGCATTCCAGAACAGGATAGCCCTGGACATGTTGTTGGCTGAGAAAGGAGGTGTGTGTGCTATGTTCAGAGAGCAGTGTTGCACGTTCATCCCCAACAACACAGCTGCTGATGGCCGCCTTACTAAGGCCATAGAGGGACTTCAAGCTCTCAATGGCAAGATGAAAGAACACTCTGGGGTTGACACCTCAATGTGGGATTCCTGGATGGATGTCTTTGGAAAATATAAAGCTCTAGTGTCCTCTGTTTTGGTCTCTATAGCAGTGTTTGCTGCAATCTTAACCTTGTGTGGATGTTGTTGTGTGCCCTGCCTGTGTTCTCTTATTAACCGTCTAATTACTACAGCAATTTCACCCATGGAAGATAAAGTGGCTCAAATGTACCCCTTGCTGGATAGCATTTCTCAAACTGATGAGGAGAGTAGTGGGGAAGAAGACTCTATTGAAAATTTACTGGATTTGTTCACTGATTAAAAAGATTATGAATATTAAAGACATAACCTCCAAGTGTAAACTTTCTTGTGCTCATAAAAATGATCTCGCAGTTGAAAATCTTCATGAAGTGACTGAGCAGAGTGATATGAGAATTTGAGCAAGAATGTGATAAACAGGAGGGAAATGTTAGAATAAATGTACATAAAGTGATTATCACAGTATTGCTCTACTTTTACTAACCCTGCAAGAATGCAGAAACTTGTGTTTTTCTTACAGGAGCTGAGATCATACCTCTGAAGATAAGCAACGACCTTCGAAGAGGAACATGAAGACAGGGAGGAGGCAGAAACAAGATTACTTCGGTTATGAACTAGCTTCTCACGGTGTTTGGTGTGTCATGTTTCAAAGTTGTACCTTGAATATGATTACACAATAAGCATCTATCTACTATGTTGCAGCTGTGTGTTTCCCCACCCTTTAGAGCTGCAACACCATGTAACTAGGGACCACCCTAAGGAAATAAATATGGGAGAACAGAAGAGATACGTCAGAGCAGGTAGAGAATGTAACTGAGCATATCTCTGTCTGTTCTCCTTGCAAGTAAAATGAGCGCTGTTGTCCCTTGTCTTTCTTCCCTGTGTGTTTAATAATGTTCTAGGTGGCTTAAACCTGACAGTATTAATAATTAATAATCTACAGTTACTACAGAACCCATCTTACCCTCACTCACCCCGAGATACTTAAACTCCTTCACTTGGGGTAAGGACTAATTTCCTACCCGGAGTATGCGTGCCACCGGTTTCCTGCTGAGAACCATGGCCTCAGATTTAGAGGTGCTGATCCTCATCCCAGCCACTTCACACTCAGCTGTGAACCTGTCCACTGAGCACCGGAGGTCACAGGCCGATGGCCAATAGGACCACATCATCCGCAAAAAGCAGAGATATAACCCCCAGCTCCCTGAACTGCAGCCCTCCTCCCCCATGACTACGCCTCGATATCCTGTCCACGAAAATCACAAACAGGATTGGTGACCCTGGCGGAGGCCAACCCCCACCTGAAAGAAGTCCGACTTATTGCCGAGCACTCGGACACAGCTTTCACTGTGGGAATACAGAGATTGGATGGCCCTCAACAGAGACCCCCTCACCCCATACTCCCACAGCACCTCCCACAACATATCCCGGGGAACCTGATCATACGCCTTCTCCAAGTCCACAAAACACATGTAGACTGGATAGGCATACTCCCAGGCCCCCTCCAGGATATGTGCAAGAGTAAAGATCTGGTCCGTTGTTCCACGACCAGGCCGGAATCTGCATAGGTCCTCTTAAATCTCAGGAACCACCATCTCGGTCTGCCACTCTTTTGGTACTGTTCCAGACTTCCACACAACATTGAAAAGGCGTGCCAGCCACAACAGCCCCTCAACACCCAGGGCCCACGTTTCTGCACAGATCTCATTGATCCCCGGGGCTTTGCCACTGTGGAGTTATTCAACCAGCTCAGTGACTTCCTCCCGGGAGATCAACGCTGATCCTCCATCATCCTCCAACTCTGCTTCCATCCTCGAGGACGTGCAAGTTGGATTCAGGAGTTCCTCAAAGTGTTCTTTCCAACTTCTGACTACTTCTTCAGTTGAGGTCAACAGTGAACCATCCTTGCCATAGATGGCTTGGATGTTCCTCCGCTTTCCCCTCCTGAAATGCCGAACAGTTTTCCAGAAGCACCTTGGTCTCTCCCGAAAGTCCTTCTCCATGCATTCTCAAAACTCTTCCCACACCCACTGCTTTGCCTCCCTCACCACTGAGGCCGCAGCCCTTCGGGCCTGTCGGTGCCCTGCAACTGCCTCAGGAGTCCCCCGGGCTAACATATTTGGGAAGACCTCCTTCAGTCAGACGGCTTCCCTGACCACGGGTGTCCACCACGGTGTCCGAGGGTTACCACCCCTTGAGGCACCTAACACCTTGAGGCCACAGCTCCCCACGGCAGCTTTGGCAATAGAAGTTTTGAACATCGGCCACACAGGCTCAATGTCCCCAACCTCCACAGGGATGCTGAAAAAGCTCAGCCGGAGGCGGGCGTTTAAGGTTTACTGGACAGAGGCCTCCTCAAGATGTTCCCAGTTCACCCGCACTACAAGTTTGGGCTTGCCAGGTCTGTCCTGAGTTTCCCTGGCCGCCTAACCCAACTCACCACCAAGTGGTGATCAGTTGACAGCGCCGCCCCTCTCTTCACCCGAGTGTACAACACATTCGGCCTCAGATCAGATGACACGATCACAAAATTGATAATTGACCTTTGGCCTAGGGTGCTCTAGTACCAAGTAGACTTATGAGCATCCTTATGCATGAACATGGTGTTCATTATGGACATTCCATGGCTAGCACAGAAGTCCAAAAACAATCCACCGTTCGGGTTCAGAACAGAAAGGTTGTTCTTCCCAATCACACCCCTCCAGGTGTCTCCATCATTGCCCACGTGCGCCCACGTCCCCCAATAGGACTATGGAGTCCCCCACCGGAGCCCCATACAAGACCCGATTCAGGGTCTCCAAGAAGGCCGAATACTCCGAACTGCTGTTTGGTGCATATGCACAAACAACAGTTTCCCCCCCCCACTACCCTGACGCATAAGGAGGCGACCCTCTCGTCTACCGGGGAAAACTCCAACGTAGTGGCGCGCAGCTGGGGGCTTGTGAGTATCCCCACACCTCACCCCATGAGCAACTCCAGAGAAGAATAAATTCCAACCCTTTCTCTAGGAATAGAGATCCAGAGCTAAGGCTGTGCGTAGAAGTAAGCCCCACCAGATCCAACTGGTAGCGCTCCACCTCCCACACAAGCTCCGGCTCCTTCCCCCCCAGCGAGGTGACATTCCATGTCCCCAGAGCCAGCCTCTGTCGCCCAGGTCTGGGTCGTCAAGGCTTCCCGCCTTGACTGCTGCCCAACCCGACCCCATTGGTTGTCCCCGCAGGTGGTGGGCCCACGGGGTGGAGAAAATGCCACGTCCCTCTTTCTGGCTAGTCCTGGCCCGGCTCCGTGGCGTGCCCGACCACCAGGCGCTTGCTGGCCCTCCTTCCAAGCCTGGCTCCAGAAGGGGGCCCCAGGCATCCTCTGGCCAGGGTCACAATTTCCTTCCCTCTGTGCTTCATGGGGTCAGTGAACCACTCTTTGTCTGGCCCCTCACCTGGGACCACTTTGCCACTTTGGGAGACCCTACCAGGGGCACTTGGCCCCAGACACAGCCCCCAGGTTCACAGGGGCACACAAACCTCCTCACCACGATAAGGTGGTGGCTCTCTGGGGAGGGAGAGCAAAAGGACATGTTAACAAAATTATTGTGGACACACTGTTCTGAGTGTAGTTTGCCACCAAATTTTTCCATGGTTGCAGAGATCACGTTTGGATGGAAAAAAGTTTCGCCTGCCCTCCAGACAACTCTGTGCCTGGAGGCCCTGGGGCCGGTGTTCAGGTATTTTTCGCATCAGCAGCTCCGGCACTGTGCTGCTCATGCTTCAGACCCGTGGGTAGTTGCCACCTTGACCCATGCGTACAAACTTCAATTCCGCCGCCGGCCCCCCACATCAGGGTGAGTCAGAATGACCATTTCAGTTGTAGTGCCCCTGGGCTTGTTGTCACTGCGTCCCCTGCAGAGATGGCTGAACAGCTTTCACCTGGACGCCAAGCGGCACAGGTGCCTACATGCTCAGAGGTGTCCCTATAGGCTCCATTCCATCTCGCAGGGAGACTCTTACCAAAGATGCCTGCCCCTCAGGATGGGGTGCAGTGTGGCATAGCAGGGCAGCCCCTTGAGCAGTGGTCCATGGGAGACAGGGGTCCACATATCAATGTGTTGGAGCTGCGGGCAGTTCACCTAGCTCTCAGACACTTCCTTCCACACCTAAGGGGCAAGCATGTCCTCGTGCAGGCAGACAACACATCAGCTGTGTATCACATAAATCATCAGGGCAGGACCAAGTCTCCACAGCTGCTGAAAGCGATGAAAGATCTCATCATATGGGCAGCTCCACGCCTGATCAGCCTTTGGACAATGTAACTACCGGGAGAGCAGAACTGTCTGGCAGACTTTCTCACCCGCCAGAAACCTCCAGCAGGAGAGTGGTGCCTCCACCCAGAGGTAGTGCACACTATCTGGAACCTCTTTGGCAAAGCGGAGGCGAACCTCAAGAGGGTCACAGGATCCTGCTTGTGGCCCCTTCTGGCCAGGGAGGAGCTGGTTCCCTCTGCTGCACGGACTCGCGATGTGCCATGGCGCCTTCCCGACAGGAGAGATCTCCTGTCCCAACTGGCGGGGCGAATCTGGTACCCCGATCCACAATGTCTCCAACTGTGTGTCTGGTGGCTGGAAGGCCCGAGCCACTGCTGAGCTTCTGTGTGGACCCTGTCAGATGCACCATAATGAACGCAAGAGTGCCGTCCACTCGTCTCCAGTATGAGAGTAGATGGAGACTGTTTTTCGACTGGTGTACGAGTTGTGAGAACCCTGTGTGCTGCTTTGTGCCAACTTTCCTTGACTTCCTTCAGTTTCTCCTGGATGAGGGTGGGTCTCCTTCAGTGCTAAAAGTTAATGTGGCAGCAATATCCTGTCGACATGTAAGGGTTGACAACAGCACACTAGGGAGCCAGTCTTTTGTCCCTCTTCTTGAAGGGGGCTCAGAGATTGCATCCTCTGAGGGCCACGAGAACTCCACCATGGGATCTTTTACTAGTGCTGGCTGCACTACACCGGCCACCAATTGAGCCCTTGGCACAAGCAGAGCTAAAATGGATTGCCTGTAAGACAGCATTCCTCCTGACCTATCAGGACTCAGAACAGAGGAACCCAAAAGCATGAACACAGAGACAGTAGTAAGTCTGACAGGCTTTAATCAGAATCAAACAGGCAGGGGTCAGAAACCAGGCAGACAGAATCCTGAGGGCTAGGCAGGGGCTTCAACCGAAGAGACAGGCAGGAGTCAGGCAGGCAGACCAGCGGGGATAATCCAATTGGGACAGGCAGAATCTCTAAACCGGGTAGACAGGCAGGGTTCATGGATCAGACAGGCAGGTAGGTAGAATACTGGAAAGCTAGGCAGGAAAAACACACTAGACAATCTGGAAGGGAGCAGGTGAAACTGGACTGGTATAAGTATAGGATACCCTTGGGAGCACTGGAAGGGAGAGAGTTTAGTAGTTGAGCTGGGAAGGGTGTTGTGGGCGTACTCTGCCCACAACAGTTGCTTGGACCAGGAAGAGGGATTGCTTGACGAGAGACAATGCAGGGCCGTCTTCAACTCCTGGTTGATTCTCTCCATTAGATTGAGGATGGAAGCTGGAGGACAAGCTGACAGAGGCCCAGAGGAGTCTACAGAATTCCCGCCAGAACCCAGAGGTGAACTGAGGCCCGCAGTCAGATATGATGTCCCTAGGGAGGCCGTGCAGACAAAAAACATGGTGCAAGACGAGTTCTGCAGTCTGTTTAGCAGATGGTAGTATAGGCAATGGAATGAAGTGAGCAGCCTTCGAGAAATGGTCCACCACCGTGAGTATGACAGTATTACCGTGTGAAAGAGGAAGTCCAGTGATGAAGTCCAAAGAGATGTGGGACCAGGGTTGATGGGGAACTGGCAGGGTTGGAGTAAACCGACTGGGGCCTGGCGCAGATTCTTGTTCTGGGAGCAGGTGGTGCCAAGCAGGCAGGCGGATGAGACAATTCCCTCTGGCTCAGTCTGAGGGTTGCTGACCTGGAACTGACGTGACAGCACGTCTGGCTTGGTGGGAGTGGAGCCTCTTAGCCGAACGGATGTACTCCAGGTTTTTGTGGTGAGTCCACACCACAAAAGGCTGTTCTGCCCCTTCCAGCCAATGTCTCCACTCCTCCAAGGCCGACTTGACTGTGAGCAATTCCCTTTTACTGATGTCATAATTCCTCTCTGCTGAAGACAACTTGCAGGAGAAAAAGGCACAGGGGTGCAGCTTGTGATCTTGGCTGGAGCGCTAGGAGAGGATGGCCCCCACACCGGAATCTGATACATCCAACTCTGCAAGAAACTGAAGCGAAGGGTCAGGGAAGGTGAGTATAGGAGCAGAGGTAAACAAGCTCTTAAGCTTGCAGAATGATCTCTCCGCTTCTGGGGACCACACAAAGGGAGTCTTGACAAAAGTGAGGGCAGCTCAGTGAGCTGCACGCCCTGTCAGCCAGTGACTCATGCCTAAGGTGTAATTCAGATGGCCCAGGGGTCACTCTGTGGCCAAACACTGCATTCCTCCCTAAGGTGCTATCCCGCGCTCACCTCAACTAGCCACTTTTGTCAAACCATGTTTCTATTAACAACACTTTTTCATTTCACCCATCTTAAACTCAACTTAGTTATGATTTCACAACAGTTAATGTTTCACGATCAGTGTCAACTTATTTTAATGCTCAGCTTTTAGTCTTTATTCTAATTCTCATCTTTATCATTCATTAGTATTATTATTACTTTGATTCAACTACATTTCATGTTATTCACACATACATACAATCATAACTTTTGCCGTATTTATTTGGACTCACAGTTCTTAATGGCTTTCATGTGTTTAGAGTGTTCAGTCTCGATGAGGGAATTGATTCAGGCTACATGTTGGTGTATAGCATGCAAAAGAGAAGAGCTGAGAGGGAAGGTCACCGTCATTATCTGGAAATGTGACACAGGTCTGTTGTAACTTGTTGATTGAGGAAGTTAATGAATAATCAAACTTTCTTTTGTATCATGGTAACTTGATGGCAGGCATGGTGATGGTGACTTGATGGCAGGCATGCCTGATTTTCTTGCTTGACTTTCAATACCAATTTCTTTCTTTCATGCAGGAATTATTAAAGGGCGGTTGGAGTCGGACTCCAAACAAAGGAGAAACACAGAGTTATCCACCTGTGAGCGCATTGCTGAGTTGGACAGGTAGGTTCTTAATTTGAGGTTTTCTATGTTTTGCTGTGCAAAAATGTTTAAATATTGATTGAAAATATACATTATACTAGAATGTTTTTATTTAACTTTTAATTTATAAGTTTAATTTTGTATACACTTGGAACACTGCAGTTTAGCTATTTTATGTTCAAAATATATCAGGTGAGAAGAATAAAAGTTGAAGTGAACAGCTGTTTTTGGCACAATTAAAAAGTTAAGATGAGTATAGTCTTTGTTTTCTTTGCTGCTGTTTTTACGTTTTATTGAGCAAATCCAACGAATGTTTGTGTAGGGGTGTTCAAATAGGTAAAAAGTCAGCTTTACGTTGTTTTACTGGATTATTTAAATAGTAAATTTACTATTAATTTCCAGCTACTATGTTGGATTACTTTTACAGTGAAAATGTAAAAATAGGGTTAGGGTTTTTTACTTATTTACTTATTTATGACATTCATCTGCTCTCCCATTCAGCACAAAGGGCGATGAGGAAGGGCTTTTAAGTGTCCAACACCCTTATAGTGGACGGAGGGAGAGATCGACATAGTTTCCCTGTGACTAAAGGATAAAGAAGCCTCTGACTCTGTACTGGGACTCCAACACTCTTCGAATGCAGTTGCATGTGTGCATGTGTGCATTTTGAATAACCATATTATTTATTATTTATTATGGTTAGTGTTTTTGGTGTTGTTTCTACAACTATAGAAATATATTTATATCCATCTCCAGTGTTCTCCAACATTTGAACAGAAAGGAAAATGACCTTTTACAGTTATAATTGATAATTATGTGGGGTGCCAATTGTAACATGGCATATGGAAATCAACAGCAAAATTGCTCTACATTTAGAGTCCCACAATGTAAAAAAAAAAAAAAATTATGTTGGAAACTATGAGGGACTCAGCAGCATTCGGTGAAGTGGATGAGTTTTATATATACAATCGTCTCTGCTTGCAGTGAGATGAAATTACCTGGGTGAGCCAATGATGGTGAAGGCAGATAGTGAATACAGAGGACGTTAAACTGATACCGGTAGGTGCAGCTTTACAAAGAGTTCATGTTCACACGGAAATGGACTCACCCAAAAAAAACAAACAGTCTGAGTCCCACATTTGACTCTTACGGTACATTAACGCACTCGTCTTACAGGTAGCCACAACATTTCCAGGCAACTACATCTGGACCAGCAGGTATTTAACCACAACCTACTTCCTTCTTGCTTTACATTTTTATGCTTTTGAAAGAAAGACCACCACTCGCTTTCCTTTGACTATTTTAAAATTGACTTAAACTTGGTATGATAACTTATTTTTGATTTGAATATAGAAATTATTCCATAATGTCCATTATTTTGAATGTGTTGTGGATGATCACGATAAGAGGCTCTTCTCTCCTTGCAGTTTCATTATGGCCTTTTCTCTTTTTCGACTCATCCTGACGGGAGTTCTCTTGCTGGTTGGAACCATAGTCTTGGTTTTAATGTACAATTCGTCACTTTTATCTCACAAATATTTTCCTGTGAGAAATTCAAAGTTACTGGCAGTGCAGCCAAACTGCACAATGGTAACACAACAGAGCAACAAACCTGTTGTCCTGCTTTGGTTTTGGCCTGAAAACAAGGCTTTTGACTTTCAAGACTGTAAGAAGCTTTTCAAAATCACCAACTGCAAACTAACAGATGATAAGTCTTTATACTCCAAGGCTGAAGCAGTTCTGATATTTCACAAAGCTATCTATGAGGATCTCTCCAACCTTCCTACCTCACCAAGACCTGGATTTCAACGGTGGATCTGGCTCAACATGGACTCGCCCACCAACACTCGTCAGATAGAAGGCCTTCAAAGCCTGTTTAATTTAACCTTGAGCTACAGGAGAGACGCAGACATACCTGTGCGTTGGAAACTTACTGCTAAAAAGCAACCAGCTGAGGAATTTGTGCTGCCAAAGAAAAAACGATTGCTTTGTTGGATTTTGGAGAACAGCGACCTTAACACAACATCAGTGGAAGGATCCAGCTATTATGCAAAGCTTGTAGAATACATAAAGGTGCATGTCTTTAACACGACTTTGAAGGGTGAAAGATATTTCCAGACAATTAGCAGCTGCAAATTCCTCCTTTCCTTTGAAAATTCAATTCACAAAGACTACATCTCAGAAATATTCAATGGTCCTCTCGCAGCTGGCACTGTGCCAATAGTTCTTGGCCCACCAAGAAAAAACTATGAGGATTTTGCCCCAGGAACTGCCTTCATACACGTAAGTGATTTTCCTGATCCCATGAAACTGGCTGACCTCCTCCTGAGGCTTGATGAAGACAGTGAGGCTTATATGAAATACTTTACTTGGCGGCAGTTCTATACAGTCAGACGTCATCTTACAGAGGAGAACCACAAATATACACATGCTATCTGTCAGGCCTGTTACCATGTAGGCTTGAACAAGGAATACAGAGTGGTACGTGACCTGTATAAGTGGTTCTACCAGTGACTGAAATGAATTCAATTGTTCAAATAATGTTTAAATTGGTTTTCTTTTTCTCTTAAAAAGAATGATATTTTCTGTTTTAATTTCTCAGTCTTTCCTTGGGATTTATTGGAATAATGAACTATTAATGGAAAAAGACCTTTTGAGGCATTTTTCAAATATAACTTTCAGTGCTGTAAACTGCACAAATAAATTCTAATACTGTCATTGTACTGCCTCAGAAAATGTTTTTGTTCTTGGCTGAGTAACCTTTCTTTTGAGTAGTTATATAATTAAAATTCCTAGATGGTTCAAACATACGGATGGCTCCATCAACAAAAAAAAAAAAAAAATATTGTTGATATCATGATTAAAACTTCCTGTGGGAAAAATGATGAGAATTTTCTCAAACTCACAATGATGAAGTAAAGTAAGTACAATAAGTTCAAACACACAACTAAAACAGAATTCATTAGTTATCTCCATTAGCTGGGTTATTTTTGCAGATTTAAAAATGATGTACAAGTAGAATCTGCTTCTTTCCTTCACTCCTGAATGTATAGATTTAATTCAATGGAGATCCAATGACACATTGTTGCCACCCAGCTGTTTTGACCATATTTCGACAGAATAAGACATGTATTGAATGCTTTGCTGCCCTTGAAGTTGTTGTTAAATCACAATAACCACATTAATGACTGAATGAATTTATTTTTTTACCCTCTCTGGAAGTCACATGCTATTTAGTGTTATTAAGTTGTCTTCAGGAATTTTCCTTGTTCGTCTATAAAGCACTTAGAATGTTCTTCTTTTATTTTGAAGGGGGATTGGTAGAAAGCTTCATTAAATATATTTAACTAATCCAGAGCAGGTCCGTTGAACTCCAGTGTGTGTGTGATCACCGTGGGCTCACAGCTCACACACTCTTCTCTGAGCGGCTGAAGTTCACCGCAGCGCTTCCTCTTGTTGGAGCCTTCTGCTCCACTTGGATCTACCTGTTTGGACAGCCTTTGGTTTTCCAGCCGGGGATGAAGCGGTAGATCGGTCTCAGAGAAGCGGACCCCCGCCCCACCCCTATCCCGTTCCCTCTTCCATCACCTCCCTGTCCGCCCCTCGCCGGAGCTGGAGAGATGCCCGGGGCAGAATGTGCTCCAGCCGCAAGATCCTGTGGAGCCTGCTCCTGCTGTCCGTGGTGGAGGTGGGCCTGGGTGTGGCGAGCATCGTCCTGGGGGCCGTGGGCATCAGCCGGGTCCGGGCCGAGCACAAGCCGCAGCAGGGCGACGCGTCCCCGGTGTGGAGCGGACTCTGCGTACGTCCTGCAGGAACCAGCCGCTTTTTAACTTCTCCGGAGGATAAGTAGCTCCGGGGATGGAGATGAAACTCTTTTTACATGCACAGTTTTGGAAGGAATGGCTTTTGAGATAGATTTAGATGAGTTTTTTTTTTTATATCTGTGAACAGTTATTTAATGAGGCATATAAAAACGTCTTTGGATTGGAGAAAATTCAAGGAATACCGAACAACGGTACAATCTAACCACCCCTCTATAATTTCATCTAAATTAATAGTAAAAAAAGATTTTCCAGTAGCCATTGTGCTAGACTCGTAAACAGCTTTCACTTTGGCTGAGGAATTAGATTTATTTTTGTTCATTTTGCTAGCAGCTTATCTGTTAACCATGATCAACCCCCTTTCCCTCTCACACTTAATATCCAGGTTAACAGAGAGCAAATATTTTGGCTGTTTGTCCATTAGATGTTCAAGATGTGCTGGAGCTAAAGCTTGCTTTTCAGTTAGGAGGGTCAAAGCTTTTAAGCACAATCATCCTCTCACTCTACTGCATATTTCTCCTCTTGTTACAGTATTGCTCTCAGGCTCATTGTTTCAATTTTGCTGCTGTGGTGAAAAGACGAGCTTATGGCATTTTTGGCAGCCATAATTAACCTCAAATCATTTTATTTACTACGACTGCTACTGCAGCTCGCAAAACATAGTCTGAATTTCTGTAGATATTGCTGAGAATAACTGCGAGTGCCTGGAGCTTAGGCAATATGAGTCATAATATCTGGATCATATTTTCTTGCAGAGTTGGAGTGTCTGAAAGACTTCTAAAGTGTGTGTACATTTGTGGGTGTGCAGGAACCAGAATGGGGGAGACAGCTATTAGTGATGTGAAACATTCATGGTGAATTTAAGAGTGCTCCCACAGTGCCATGTTAAGTTGCCTCAAAGCTGGGACACAAAGTCATGCTTGTGTGTTCGAAGTTAGAGCTGCTGAGAGCTGTCTGCTGAGTCAGCTGTCAGTGCTTTGTGATTACCCCATGGTTTACAAAGTCATTACAACTCATTGACCACTGTCCCCAAAATGGGTTGAATAATCTTTTTGTTTTTCTTTATTTATCGCTCTCTCTCGCTCTTCTCTTTTTCTTGCTGCATAACAAAGAACTGTTGGTCATTCATCTGTTATTTCTCAGTATATTTACATTTATATGCTGAAGTTATGAAGGGATATTATCAAACATGACAATGACGCAATAATTATTTTAGGTTTTTGCTAAGAATTGGTTAGAAAATTGGAAAATTGGAATTTCCAAATGTCCCAATCCAAAAAACAGTTATAGTCTGAGTGAAATTCCTGTTACCTGAGTCTGAGCTGTTAAAGTTGAGTCTGGGTTGAGTTCCCAGATCGGCTCCAGGGCTAAGTTATTAATTCAGTCAACACCAACAAAAAAAAAAAGTTGATCCTGAACATAATGGACACAGATGAAATTTGATAGTGGTAATTCACTGTGCAAAAACATGCTCTTGAAAGCATAGACACACACCAAAAACAGAAGAAATTGCCAAACTTATTGAGTTACAAAACACACACAAACCAAGCTTTTCCAGTTCATCTGGAATAACTGACACTCAGGACAATATGGATCCCTGAGAAGCGCACAATGACACTCTATTTTTAGACAGAGAAAGATCTGTCTGAGTGTAAAGAATACTTTCATCCTATCTGCTGGCGGAGTTAGGCGTTTCACATCGCCATGTTAACTGGTAATTTTCTCATTGACAAACTTACAGGAACTGTTTAGTTATTCATTTGCTGTTGTTTTCTCTTTCCAGTTTCTGGTCTGTGGGATGTGTGGAGTGCTGTGTGCACGGAAGAGGACAGGTCTTATTGTAAGTATTTTTATACGGCTTTTGTTGCTTGGATTGTATAAGAGCCAGCAGCCTCTCGTGTTCCCCTTTCTTCTTCTTCTTAATTAGACTGTGTTCTAGCTCTTAAACAGCATTCAGTAATGTTTCAAATCATCGTTTCAATCACTAATATTAACGACTAAGGATAATGATGCAATCATTAATGAAAAAATACAGTTTCTCTGATATTTTTCATCCTTTAATGATCCTTTTGCCACTTCCTCCTGTCTTCATGCCAAGTTAACCTGACCATCTGCTGTCTGTGGTGGTTGGTGACAAGCTTACTGTTTCACTCATGGCAAAAAGAAAAGTAAAAAAAAAAAAACAACAATGGCAAGGCAAATAATCCTAAAACACCTCTCATCTTTTCACAACGTTCATTTCAGATGAACATGCTCAGATTCAATAATCTCTCACTAACTGATGAGTCTTGAGACTGAGTTCCTCTTATCAGCGACTTCTTGTGTAGATTTTAGGATGCAAATGCTGAAATGCTGTTTATTTTGGTCCTAATGGTGATAAAATGAATTAAAGAATACAAATATTACACACACATTATCTATAAATGCACAACCATAAACTCTGGGGTGTACATATAGCATATCCATGAAGATGCAGCATTTTATTGATAACAGACACAAGGTATGCATAATCTACCGCTGCAAGTTTACACGTACAAACCTTCTAGTAACTTAAAAGTGTATGAGTTTGTGTGTCAGTGTGTGTTAGTGTGTCCTCTCAGCTTGTGCATACACTGTGCTCTGATAGAGACATCTGAGGAAACCAGAGGAGACAAGCAGTCACCTCTCCTCTTTTTTTGCTGCTGCTGTCTCCATCTTTGTTGCTCGGTGATCGTCTCACAGTCTCTCAGTGTATCAGGGTCCGTGTGTTGCTCTCTGACTGTCTCTGTCTCCTTTGGGGGAGGGCACCAATGATGGATTAGTGTCAGCACACTCTGGTGTAACAGAGACATTGCTCAACCTTTCTCGCTCATCCACCTCACCGTCTCCATCTCCACCTATTGTCATTGTCGCCATCTTTATCCTCACGCCTTTGCTGCTTCTGCTTAGTTCAATCTTATACCAATAGTCGTTTTGATTCTCTGATTCGCTCCATCTTCCTCTCTTCATCTGTTACCATCGCCTCCCTTCTTGTGTGCCTGTGGGGTGATGATTGCATTAGGCCCTTCTCCGGACTCCTGCCAGCCGCTTTCCACACTTCACCGGATAATGACTGAAATTGGAGATGCCCTTTTCCATGCAGTTAAAGGCACTCAAGGCATCTGTACTGGGAGCAATGAAAGAGAACCTGCATTCCTGCACCCCACACACAATATGTGCATACACAATCAAGTGAATGAAGAGTAGCACTGAATCGATTGGATTTTATCATTCAGATTGCCAAGTGAAGGAACTGCAATCAGATCCTGCCGGTAAAACAATCAGATTCCCATGCTGAGTTTAATTTTTCCAGATTATGATAACAAAGGAAGTCATCCTTAATGGATGATTGATTAAATACTGAAGGTAATTTCTCACCACATAAATCATACACACAAACAAAAACAAATACAGTGAGTGATGCAAGCATTATTTAAAAGCTGTGCAATATTTCTGGAAGAGACAGCATGCTTTCAGAGCAATCTAATTTTCTAATAGGAAACCAGATTTATTTTGACTGACACACATTACTCATCTCGACAGCCGTCATCCAAAACCGCTGGGTGATGGAAGCTCAATAGTAGTTTTTATATGTCCTATCCAACCACATTTGGTCTATTTGTTGACAGGATACATATTCCACTATTTGCATTCCAACAAACTACCGCCCCTCTCTCCCTCTACATCCCTGTCCCCCACAGATGATCCTGTTTTCAGCTTGCTGTATCTGTGGTCTGATTGGTGGAATCCTCAACTTCCAGTTTGTTCGGGCACTGAACAAACGACCAGAGTCGATGCACTCGATCCACCTGGCTGCCATGACCCTGGCCTGTCTGGGTGAGAATGGAATAAGTAAATAAATGGCACAACTGCGGTGCAATTTAAATATGAAAAATGTTTATCTTTGTTGATGGGACACATAAATGATTTGTCCAGGGATCTCCTCGTGCACCTTATCTACGTGGCTGACCTGTCGCCTGGCCAGCTCTGAGCAGCAGAGGATGTTCCTAGAGAGGGAACATTCATTGCACCACTCACATGAGATGACTGAGAAGGTGAGAGAGCATGGCAGCAACAATAGCAACAATGGCCCGTGCTGAACAGTGCTGGAACATTTCATGTTCAATTATCTAGTGTGCTTGTATGTTTCCCCTGAACAGGAGGTCCTGGACAACTCCAGTAATGGCATTCCTCAGATCTCCTACAATGGTCACAGCGCAGCATCACCATGATGATATATCACCAAAGGCTGCCTGCACACACTGAAACAGAAAAGAAGACAAACTTGTGTACTTCCTTTTACATATCCTGAGGAGTCAAAATATACTCTAGGTATAAGAATGTGTGTCTTTGTGGGGGGCTGAATAGATATATCACAACTTGAAAACATTCTTTTGTCTGCCTCCAGGGCAAGGATGACATTTTGACCATAAGAGGTGTGCCTGAATGCAAAGAAATTATGCAAAATGGGCTCAAGCCCTGCTGTTCAACTGAAACCAAAATCAGGGTGGTGATCTGCTGTTTTTGTGACAATTCAGGTGACAAATATCTGCATGGCATCATCTGACCTTTAAGATAATGAGCAGGAGGAATAGATTTTATCCAATCACATGCATCAAAGTGATGAGCACAAACCAAGCATGCAACTGATTCACTTGTTTGGCTATTTCAGTCCCCATGCCCTTATTCTGTTCTTCTCTCTCTCTCTCTCTGTATTGTTATGGATGCAAATGATGAGATAGCCTGAAGTAAACTGTATATATAATCTCATAATGGAATGCTTTAACATGAAGATACAGTGATGCCCAATGTACTGTACTCTATAGCCATGCTTGTATATCAGGAATCTAGTCGTAGCTATAAATCAGACATATTTTTATAAATGCGTCTTACAAAAGGCAATTCACATAAAGTTTGAGTGGAGATTTATCCAGCACAAATTATTTAACTGGACTATGGAGTGTATTTAATTAAATGGCTTGGAGGAGTGGTTTATTTTACAGAGTGTCATTTGATCAGGCCCGCCTAGTCTCCCCGAGCGAGACTGACACCTTTACTTAGAAATGAAAGGTATATACAATGTGTGTATGTGTGTGTTTGTGGTGGTGGTGGGGGGGGTTACTTACAAATCACTGAAAAATCTATATTGTAACTTGACTTTGTATATTAATTTAGTTTTGTAAAACAGGATATATACCCATTATTTTACGTAATGAAAACAGAAGGAGAGATACTGGGCTTGTGTTTTGTTTCGTTTTACGTATTGAAGACGCAGCTGCATTTAAAATTTAGCGAGAGAAAAAATTTGACGTTAATGTAGGTTAGAATAAAAAATAAAAAAAAACAATTAAAAACAATAATGAACAGTCCAAATTGAAATTACAATACATTTCAAGCAAAGATATGCAATAGAAAACAGTCAATGCATTCTCAAAGCTCAACCATGTTCTTTTTGGGCTTTTTAATGATATGTTAATTTCCACGGACATTTCTGTACACTTCTGTACATTTCTGTAATTAATCTTATTCTAAGTTATAGCCACTAAAAGCACCATCTCTGATCCCTTTTCATGAGATATTATCAGCAACCAGAATAATAAATTCATAAAGTATTAGATTTATGACAGCACAGTCACAAAAATTCAGCTGCTTAACCAAGCCAACCAACAACCAACAACCCTGTGCACCATCCATTTTTGACCTTTTTTTATATGTAAGAAACATTTACAGAAAGCAGGAAAGAGCTACTGAAAAGATGGACAGACAAAGCCAAATACAGGTTACAAAGAATCTGCGGCCCCTTTGTCTCCATCGTATATCACCTGGTCCTACTGAATGATTGGAAAAATATACACACAAGTGAAGACAGATGAATAATTGGACGGATGTTTGCTTTGCATATTATAAAAACCCACAGTTACATGGTAGTTCACGTTGTTTTAACATGTGCTCACAAATGTAGGCGCTTTCACATCACAACCAATATCAATAACTACTTTTAGGACAAGTTATGATGAAACTTATGTCATTTAAAACTGACAGTAAAATTCCTTTTTCCTTCAAACAACAATTCAAAAACAGAGGCATTCGGCTTCGTAGCCTCCTGAGGATTTCAGGACCAGTACCATTCATAAAGGTCATGAACTACACTATAATCCTTGTCTTTTGATATGTGGTCGCAGGCGAGGCAGATGGGCTGAATGAATTCATTTTGGGTTGACAGCAGATGAGGAATGGCTGTGTAGTACTTCCTCCAGTCGAAGTAACGTGCGTACGCTTCAGCATTTTTGTCCAAGTAGGTGAGAAACTCTGCCAATGATTTAGCATCAGGGAAATCATGAATGTGAATGAAAGAATCAGGAGGAAGGAACTGCTCGTAGTTTTCTCTCGGGGGACCCAAAACTACAGGGACCGTTCCTGCTACAAGGGGACCGTCTCAGTGATGTAGTCTCTGTGCACTGTGCTCTGAGTTGGCTCAGTGTTCATGATCAGGAATCCAGAGGACAGGTCAGATAGGAATAATGAGGCTCATGGACTCTGTAATGTGGATTATAATCAGAAGTGCCAGGTCAAAACGTCAGTACTTTCTTTTCTCTTTGCACCAAAATTTACCATCAGAGTAAAAACATATAAAAAGTAAGTGTCAGTTTTGTTTTGTCTTTTTCATATAACACATTTCATACCCCGAGGCAACTCTATGTGCTTTATATAAAACCAATCATTCAACAGTTAGAACTAGAAGGACAAAATGCAAAAAGCTAGACTAAAATCGAGCATCAAAGATGAGAGAGCAGCATAAAATAATGATTTGCATTGCCATCATTAGAAGGATATATAGTGAAAAAGTAAGATTAAGCACAGCCTGGATTTAAAAAAAATGATTAAAGTTTTGATGGTACTTTGTTCCAGGGTCCAGGGCAAATACACTGCTGAATTTATACAGATGGATTATTAAGTACTGAAAAATGATTATTGTTTACACGTTCACAGTGCAGACCTACAGCCAGTATATGTTCTTATGGGCAAAGGCGGGCAAAATAAAAGAATTATTCAGATCATTTTCCTTTAGTTAACCAGACAAAGTTCCACTGAAACATTTTGAGTTGAAGAGTTGAAGAAAAATAATGTTGTTTTTTTTCCCTTCATCTCTTACATGCTGCATCTTGACTGAAGCTACAGTATGCCGCTTCAAGCCCCTTGTAAGGAAAACAACACATTTGATTATCCCACGCACATTATGGGTTTATCTTTCCAAGGTTAATTCAGAGTATCATTGTGAGCCTGTTCAAACACAACCCAGTAAAAGTCCATCAGTGGGTTCAAGCTTTACAAGTGTGTGCTTGTGGAGTTTTAAACTGAGCAATAATCAATTGATGTGCTACTACACAACAAAAGCAGTAAAAATAACCACTGCAGGATACAGAATCATTGAGCTGCGTGTTACTGTAAGCTTTCATTGAGCTGTGTGCTACTGTAAATATACCATGAAATCGTTTCCTAATAGCTACCAGTTTGGATGTGTGTGAATTTATTCCGTTAAAACGAAAAAGTGGAAAGATGAGATTAGAAGATTCAAGATTCAGTGTTTATTGTCATACTGTATGTAGAGTAAAGAAACTAGTTTTCCTGGTCTATGAAATTCTGCCTGCTGTCCACAATGAATGCACACATATATAGAACAGATAAACAGGATAGAAATAACAAAAAAAGGGTTTTAAAATAGACTAAAAGAATAAAAAGAGGACATTCTTCAGCAGCAAAAATAGAAATATAGTACAATAACAATAACAGTCGGTGTGCAAAATGAAACATCCGGGATTATGGCATGTGCAAATGAAGTGCGCGAAATGTAGTGTAACAGTTGCCTGACTGTTACATGAGGTAGTCGATGCACTTGTTAACCTTTGTTTTGGAGTCTGACAGCAGAGGGAAAGAAAGAGTTCTTTAGTCTTTCTTTCTTTAGGAGGGCAGAAATGTGAGCAGTCAGTGCTCGGGATGGGTGGGGTCCCTTTTTTTTTTTTTTTTGTTTAGAAGCAAGTGTTGTTGGATATGTTTGTGTCACAGAACCACAACTACACACGTTGCTCCATGCCGTTGTTAAATGCTGAAATGAAAAAAAGGTGCTGGGAAAACGATCTGTTAACATTTTGCTTCGTTTAATATCTGTTCTGTTGATTTTGACTGTATTTCCCAATTTTCTGCAGCAGTTTCCGCGTTTGTAAACGGACCTTGTGTGGAGTAGAGCGTTTTCTTTTTCCAAGGAACATGCTTCACTTTGTCAGGAGGACTGATCAAAGAAAGTATCAGTAACAGGTTGCACTTAAGTCACTTCAGGCCAGTACAAATTTGGTGCTGACTTTCCATCATGTTTATTGAGAATTTTGTTAATATGTAAACTCCTGTTTTATAGCAGTGGCTTCAACAGAAAGTTCCCTTTTGCCTTGGCCCAATGGACTTTTATTAGGACCTTTGGCCCATTGCCCTGGCTGCTGATCAATGGGCTACTTGATGACATACTTGAGTTCTCTTTCTTCGCCTTCCAAACCAAAAGATACCACCCTTCTTCAGCATCTTAGCCCTTTATTGTTTTAACCCTGAATTCAGAACTGTGCCTTTTTGTTCACTTTTTGCTATAATGCTGAACTGTGCTGGCTTTGGATTGGAAAAGCTATTATCTGCTCCTAATCCTTCACAAGCCAACGGTTGTTTAATGGCATCCGACTAGAGAAGAAATGCTATGAGCTCAACTTGTAATATTTCCATATTTGCACATTTTGATTTGCATATTTTCTGGATAATTTATTTAAGTTTGAAAAAGTGACTGTTGTCGTTGCCCTCCCTGTATTTAGATAAGAAGATGAACACCTATTTCTTGAATAAAGTATGAAGCTATAGTCAGGAGACAGTTAGCTTAGTTTAGCACAGAGACTGCATGTAGAGGTGATCGTTGAAAGATTTCGCCACCTCCTTTCCCCTCTACCCCTTTTGTTGATTCTCATGGGCTTTTGTGTACGTGCTGCTTGGCAGGCTTACCACTTGTTATCTTTTTATCTGACCCACCTGTTCCTCAATCATCTTAACAACTGCATCATTAAAAGCCCACTTCATGCTTCATATTTTTCTTTCCTACCTCTTTGCTGGTGCTGCAGCCAGATCAAGCTTGGGGCCCTTCCCCGTTCAATACTCCGTCCCTCGGCCCTCGACTCCAGCTCCTTTCTCCCTTGTTCTCACACCACCACATGTCAGTAACGACTCTTTCAACCATATGCCACCTGTCTATACATAGTGTAATTACTACCACAATTTAATCACTCAGTTTTTGTTAACATAAATGGACCTTGTGTGGAGTAGAGAGCGTGTTCTTTCCAAGGAGTCTATTGAACAATACGTAAACTCCTGTTTTATAGCAGTGGCTTCAACAGAAAGTTCCTGTTAGTCATTCCTAACTTCTTTTTCCCCAGTTGGGCTTTACTACCACAGTTTTTGTTAACATAGAGCCGAATTATAATACAGATATAGTGAAAATACTAACATGCAATTGTGCTGTATTTATAAAATGAAACAATGCCAGCAAAAATAAAACAAGAAGGAGAAATAAAGCAATTGATAATATAATATAGGTCATTGAAAAGCACAGATGGACAAGCTAACTAGAGATAATTAGCTTGACAAGTGAGAAATATATCTCCTGCTAGATTTTTTTTATTGAAGTTTCTTAGTAACTCTGGGGAATAACACTGAATGTGAAATAAAGTTTTATGCCTTTTGTATAGGACAGTTTATTTGTTTGAGTTTTTTTCCCAGCGAAGCTTTTGTACACTCATAGTAAAGATAGAAAGCTGACGTCTGTTGTTTTTAGAAATGTGCCGATGGCTGAATAATGTGGTCATTTTCCATCCATCTTTCTGATGGGGTTTTGAATCAAAATTAGTGAAGAAAAACAGAAGAACAATACACATCACATTGTTATTTTCCTCATTGAATAATCACAGTTCATCCAGCAAGACTACATGATAGAAAAAAGAGGGCAGTTCAAACATGTCATAGTTAGGGTATAGCTATTAAGATAGATCCATGAACATTGTAGAAGAGTGGCAATATGTCACATAAATTGATAAAGAGACGGGTTAGCTGGAGGTGTCTCTCTTGTGGTATCCCCTAGAGGCCCATTATAAGCTTCTCTGTGATGCCACAAGTGGCAATTTTTTACCTATGAACTACCAAACAATATGGATCAATTCCATTATACGCAACAAATTGCTCCACTGTACATACCTGAAACTCAGCCGACTGGCCTGACATCCACATAGTTGGTCCACCGCACTGGACCATTTGTTATTTAAAAATGCACTTGCAGTGTGTGTGAGTGTCTGTCTATCTAGCTATATATCTATATATCGATCTAAACTTTTTCCAAAAATAAATAAATAAACTAGTTTTAGAATTATTTTTTCTTTTTCTTTTGCTGCTTTTTTCTTGATAATGACTAAACACTTGGTACAGTGAAGCAGTGAAATGAAGTGACGCATGAACAAGACAGAAACAATAAAGATGGAGGTCAAAGAAGGATGTTACACAAAATGACACGAGAAATGTGGCAAGACAAAAAGTTTCGGGGACGTGTAAACACTCTTTACTGCTACCAAGTAAAGCAGGAGACCAGCAGCATCCAAGACAAGATGAAATGCTTCCTCAGTCTTACTTCCAGCATCATGGCTTGGTCTCAGCAAGATGATATGAGGCCCAGTGAATACACAGTGAGAAGCACAACTCAATAAAACTGGCAATGCTGTGATATTCTCCACAGCAAAGCTGGCAGTAAGGCAGCTAACAATAAATGTCCAAATAATCAGAAGAACATCAAGTCCATGGGAGGAATCAAAGTGCTTTACAGCACTTGCCACATTCACCCACACCCACTGAGCATTTGAAGGCTTATCGCCTTGTGCAAAAACACTTTATGCTGAAAATGGAAGCCCTAAGTATTTGATTAGTTTATGACTTACTCCACCTCCTGCGCCACAACGAAAAAAGATTTATATCATTGTGTATCCACTGAGTCACTTTTTTGTTCTATGCTTGAGACACCATTACTAAACTACATATTCATGGATAGACGTGCAAGTGTTTCTCATCAATTAATGTGTTAAAGTGTGTACATTTTTAACACTTCATTGCCCTAAGTTAGGTAATGAGATCGATGATGGAGTGGTTCTAATGTTGTGTGACATTAGTCCCTCAAGAGCAAAGGCACAGATCCATATTTAGCATTTTTTTTTTAAATTGATATATTATATATAGGTGCTTGTTTGTGTGTTGCCTCACAAACAACGGGAATTGGCTAGTGACATCTTTCCTCTCTGTGGATTGCCACACACTTAGCAGTGAACAACAGGTAGAGGCATGACACGGTCATTAAAGCAGAGATCAATGCAGTGTCTTTCATCATGTGCTGTCCCACTTCTTAAGGTCATTGGTTATAGCAGTCAAATGTGTAAAAAAAAAAAAAAAAAAAAGTCAAAAGGTAGTGCTTTAATGATGCAGCAGCTGCCTTTGGACATTCTGCTGTGATCGATACCCTTCTTACAGCACTCCATGTTTCAGTGCACTTAGTGGAGGGTTACTGTCAATAGGGAAGTGGATACAGTGAGATACTTTTGTAAAGATTAGTAAAGCTGTTTTGACAACATGCTTGCAGAAAGTACCAAATCTCTCATTTAGTTCCAGACATCGGGCTGAAGACTGTAAGTTTTAAAGTAAAAAACTAAATCTTGGGCAGTGGGCTACACTGTCTATACTTACTGTAATTATATATGTATGAAAATATAGCTATGGTGAACAGTAAAGCTCACATATGATTATGCTGATATGCTGTTCATGTTGACATGAAGTCAAAACAGACCCTCACCTGCCTTTCTATTGTGTCATGTCAGTCTGATCGTCCATCTGTCTCTTTATGTATCTCTCTCGCTTTTGTTACTCTTCCTCTTACACAATTCGCTGAAGTCACCTGTCAGTAAGGTTATTGTTGTTTTGTCATGGTTACATTGTAATCCTTAGATTTTAAAGCTCTGTTCATGCATTATAAATTATTATAAAGGACGAACACAAACATACAGACAGGGTGAAGACTCTGCTGCCAACCTTTGCGTTGAACGACCAACCTGCTGGCTTCACATGGCTGAGTGTATTTAGTGACTTAAACTTTTTTGTATTTTGTTGCTGTTAGGTTGTGAGTACACAAAAATGCCAAACAAAGATTTAAGACAGAAAATTTTAAGTTTTTTAAAAGCCAAACAACAACATGAAGAATCAGCAGTGGACATGTGTGTATGTGCCTGTTGAGAAGGAGGGAGAACAAAGAAACGTATTTTCCCAACAGAGGGAGGAGAGTTTAGGTGGGCTCTCACAAATTCAGTGTGTGTGTGGCAGCTTTGGCACACAGCAGCAGAGGCCAATGGGAGCTCTTGCTGACTAAGAAACCATGTCACTATTTATCACCATGAGAACACAAGAGCTGCAGTGCTTGCACCTCTGAGTGTGTGCGTGTGTGTGTGTGTGTGTGTGCGTGTGAAATGCTGAATCATGTCACCTCCCGTGGTGCTGTCCTGTCAGAAAACCGTAACATTAGAGAGGCCACAGTATGTACGTGAGTGTATTTTTCTGTGCATGTGTCCCCCCTGTAGTTGCTCTAATTTACACCTCAGGTCACCTCAGTGATCTTAGTGTGCCTTTGCAGACAAGAACCAGATACAGAATCAATGTGACCTCTTGTCAGATGAAAAGCTGAACTGCACACTATCCAAGTTATTCAGAGCAGACTGAAATGACTAAGTTTCTTTAACATTCAGAAACAAGAACAACATGAACTAATCTTTACTAAAAGACCAGTGAACTTTTTCACGAAGCTGAACAGGCCCTCCGCTCTACCTTTAGAGTTAAGAATGAAATTACTTACTTTATTTCAGATTTAATGTGGGTGAATCATTTTTCTCTTCATAACTAAACAAGTAAGAATGACAATACTTCAAAAATGTGTTTAAACTTTACAGACTGCAATTCCGCCTCCGGTCCAGCAGGTGTCAACATAAACAAACGCCCTCTGCGGTTTAACGTCTTCCAAGCGGAAGTGCTCCGCCGTTGGTCTTCCGGTCTTCCTAAGCAGCATGGCGAATTTGGAGCATGCCGAAGTCGACTCAAAACACGTGAACATGCCCGGTGAGATCTCCGCCGCTTGCGCCCCGGTCCAGCCGGCCGACGTGTCCTCCGCCACGGGCGGAAGCGTGGGCACGGTGCCGTGTTCGATCCCGTCGTTCGCCGCCGCCTCCGAGCTGCTGTCGGCGCCGTACTCGTGTCTGGTCATGAACACTCACCGCAGACACATCGCCTTACCGCCGCTGTTCCTGAACAAGAAGCGGAGCGGGATCCGCGAGGAGCTGGAGGACGAGCTGCTCAAGTTCTCCCCCAGGTACAAACTGAGCCCCGAGACAGACGTCCAGGTGGGCGCATGTTTTATGTTGGGACGAGGTAGCTGCAGCCTGTCATGGACATTAATGCCATTTCAAGGGCATAACTAATCATTGGAGGGAAAAAAAAAAACAAAACAAAACTCCAAATTCAAAACCTTCAATCTTAAACCTGACAATTAATCTCACTGCTAAACCAAAAGGTGGCCCCTGAAGTGTGCCGTGTGGAACCATTGCTTAAATGTCCATACCTGTGTGGGGGGGCATGTGTCATCAGCAGTAGCCATGAATAATCTGGGTGAATAAATCCTGGAAATGTGATCCATCCAGAGCAGAGCAGGACTGAGCAGCAGCACTCCACTGGGAAGTGACGATGAGTTCAGGGGCTCATCTTAGATACAGGTCTGCACACTACTTACAAACCAATGCAGCTGTCATTTTGCCGCCAAACACAACACAGCTGTGTTGTGTTGGGCTTTAAGATAGCCAGGCGCCTCGAGCCTGTCTGAAGTCAGTGGCAATAGGGGGGGTTTAGGGGTTATTATCAAGAAAGTATCACGCCCACTTGTGTAAGTACACAAGGTCTTCGTCTTCATTCAGTGCAGACCTGCGCTCACATGTAATGTGTAGAAATGGGGGTTGTCTGTCAGATTTTGGTGTCAGGGGGCACTGTGGCACTGCCACCTATTTCAAATCTTCTAAATCATAACTGTATAATATTATGCAGCACTGATTCAAACTGTTAACATCCAGCAACATGTTGCTTTTTTGTCTCTTGCAGGCTAAAAGGAGTACCGCTGGCATATGACGGTGTCAGGATAGTGGGCCCACACGGAGACATCTATGATGACAATGGCTACATCCACATGGACATAGAGGCCAACTTTATTGTGTTTCAGCCAAAGAAAGGACAGAAATTGCTGGTGAGATTCATACTTAAAGTATCCAGATGTCTCTCTACAGAGAAATATACAGTCCCTCTCCATACTGGCACAGGTATACACAATATTTGACAGTGATCAAATAAGCAGGCCTGAGAGGGAAGCTTTGGGAATAGAAATGTACATGTTAGATATTCTTAGACCATGTAATTGCTATTACAAACTGGATCTGAATCATTTGAGGTTATGGCAGGCCTGCTGGATGAAGAAGCAGGTCTGTGTGTACACTGTAAAATGTGTAAGACTCTTTTTTTTTTTTTTTTTTTGGTGTGTTTCTCTTGTCAGGGTAAAGTGAATAAACTAGGAACAAGCTATGTGGGCTGCTTAGTGCACGGCTGCTTCAACGCCAGCATCCCCAAACCAAACCTGGTCTCCATGGAAACCTGGAGGGACGCAGGGCCAAGAATTGGAGCAGAGGTGGAGTTTGAGGTGACAGCACTTGATGCTGATGTGGTGGGGGTGCTGCTGATCAGAGGGCGGCTGGACAGAACGAAGTAAGTGTGCCATGTTAGTGGTGATGGTGTCTGGGATGGAAGAGCTCATGACGTTTTCACAGTTTCAGCTGATTTTTCTGTTGTCTTTGTTTCTCAGAGTGCAAGAGTTGATGGCTATGGGCGAGAGCTCAGAGCTGAGCATCCCTACAGAGCAGCCAGACACAGAACCGAAACCTGAACCCACGGAGCAGTCTCCTGACGAAACCTCCAAGAAGAAGAAGAAGAAGAAGAAGAAGAAAGACACAGAGGAGGAAAGAGAAGAGCAGATAGCATCAGAGCCAAACGGAACAATTGTGGAGGCAAACGGCAACGAAGCTGGTGAGAAAAAGAAGAAGAAAAAGAAAAAGGACAAACATACAGCAGAAGAGGATGTTGAGCTCTCCCCAGTGGAAGTCCATGGGAGTGACTCCAGCGGTTACATCAGCGACAAGCCAAGCAAGAAGAGGAAACATGACATTGATAGTGATGCCACACCTGGTTTAAGCGAAGCTTCTGAACCACCAAAATCCAAGAAGAAAAAGAAAAGCAACACTGAACAAGTTGCATGAAAAAAGACAATTTTCTGATGAAATCAAATCAACTTCTAGAATAAGTCAGCTGATACCAACTAAGTCAACGATGGTGGAATATACTGCTATGCCTGAACAATTAAACACCATTCATAGGAAGATTTCTGCTCCATGTTGGGTTTTTCTGAGTTACGAAAATCATTGGCAGCCGTGGGTGCCATCAGTCTGTCTAATATCTCATCTACATGGGAGGATGGCTGTCAACTTGATGGGCCCGTCCTTTTTGGATCGCTGTTCCATTTCTTTGCCTGATGGGGGCGCAAAACTGCTTCATAGATCTACATTACAGGAAAGTAAAGGAGTAACTCCTTGTCAGCTTCATCTGTGAACATGGCCATCACTCTGACTGGGGCTGCTTTTGTCTTGAGGTTATGGATTCAAATGGGATACCACCAAACTCAATTCAGGAAAGTTGTTCTTGTGCCTTTGTGAAGTCAGAGATAGGACTTTCTAAACAAGCTGCACGAACAGAGGATTAGTAATTCATTTTCACAGTATTCAGGCAGAGTTAACACATCACACACTGCAATAATAACCAACCTCCTTTAATGCTGTACAGACAGTTTAACAAAAATGTTTTGTCATTTTCTTCACCACAAAATTTTGAATTGAATTATACAATTAAAGAACCCTATATTTTGATACATTTACTTGAATTTATTAATTAAATTATTCGAAATTCTCATCAGTAACAGCACAGCTCTGTGCAGATGCATCCTTGTACAGATAACTTATCGCAAAATTTCTTGTTTTTCACGATAGATTCCCTCCCACAGCAAAACTGCCGGTGGGTGTCAAGAGATAAAAGTGTGGAGAGACAGCTTAAAGATCTTTGTGTTTTCTTTGCCCCCACCTCCACACATCCACACACACAGACACAATCCCCTTTGCCTTTCAGTGGGGTGTCTAATTAGCTGTGAGGTGTTAAGTGTTTGAGAGCTTATCAGGAGCTGCCTAAAGAGAACAGATAAGGAGCTGCAATTAACTTCACTCATCCTCATCTGTCACATCTGATCCCATGTTTTGATCATTGGCCCTGCTGGCATCTATATAGGTTTTCTTTTTTCTTGTTTATTTCATTCCCAGCTTTATTGAGCATTTTAATTACTGGCGGCAAGCTGGTCAGAAAAGCAATAATTTGTGGCTTTTACATTACTTGCACTGGCTGATGTTGAGAACAGGCTACAGATAAACCAGCTATTGTCTGTTTAGAAATAAGAGCAGCTCTTTCTGAAAACAGACCTTTGACAAGCTTCACTTTGTGGCTTAATCAAGTGTTAATAAATAATTTACTAATATAGTCCAAGAACATGTTTAGTTTTAACCAAGCTTTGAAAAATTTGTGAGTGATATAAATTTCATCTCACTAAGGAGAAAATAATCAAGTTTTCCAAAATGCAGAGAAATTTCTTTGACTTCCCAACTGAAATGATTCCTCTGCAAATTACCAAAGGATTATTTTTACATAACATGAAGTTTGTCCTTAATAATGGATTCTATCCAGCATTTAAGGCATCAGTGTAAGATTTATTAAGATTTACTAAAAACTCATGATGATATCAGTTTACTGGCCCGAAAAGGCTTTCAGGAGAACTACACACACACAAAAATAAACATTGGATCTCAAGTCACACATAATTAAGCCTTCAGCAAAGCAACATTAACTCCATTTAAAACTTTTTTTTTTTTTTAATCACAATCTAACGTAAACACGATCATTATAAATTGCTCCCGGCATTGCCAAACTGCTCCAAATGACCTTAAGTTGTGCAACATCCACTATTGGAACTGTTCAAATACCCAAAACGGAAAACACTTAACACTTGTGATCTACAGATAAAGAAACAGTACTTTGAAAAGTTCGAACAACGGTTCACTGTAACTTGTCCCTCAGTGACCTTCAGCTGCCTCCATCAGTCTCATTGGATTGGATTCATCCCCAGCCCTCTTGCACCTGTGCCCTCCCTCCCACCATCAACACTCATTTATCTTCTTCTTCCCATCACTGACTCTCCCATCCACCCTGTGCTCCCTCCCCTCATCTCTTATTTGTAGGAGGCAGTGTGCAGTTCACACACATTCCACCAATGACAACACCCCCAAACCTCTACCACCACTGGACTCCCATATCTAGGCACAGTCATTTATCTTCATGATCCTCCGATGGAGAGAAGAAGAGGGCGGGTTTGTGTTTAGTGGGCCAGACTATTTTTCCATACACCTCTGTCTGTTCCTTGTCACCTTGATAAGAAATTGTCTTCTATTTGTGTCTTAAATGTGTAGGCAGGCTGTGGAGTTCCTATATCCTGTGTTAAAGTTTCCAGGCTTGGTGGCTCCAACATGAAAGAACCTATGGAGTCTTAATGTAGATTAAACGGCGCCCAGACGCAATGCTCAAGGTTCAGGACACACAGACACGCACAACCCATGCCACACACTGGCTCGCTTGCTCATTCACTCATTCAGACACACTGTACCCACAAGCCACAAATCCCTAACCTTGCACACCCCTGTTGGCTAGGTCTAATTAGTTATGTGGTCGGCACTCTGCTCTGTCCCAGAGCCCCAAATGGCAGCAGGTCATAAAACCTTAAGTGTTCCACCAGTCAGAGCCGTGCAACTGTGGACATATATCCTTCAACACAGTCCAGGCTAGACTGAGCTGTATCAAAGCCCATCTCTCACAGGCCTACTGACATCCATGAAATCCCTTTATGGTATTTTCAAAGGCATTTCTGAGAGGTTTTTGGCACCTCAGCCTTGCATCTCTGTTTTTCATGCACCTTCAGGTAGGCAAGCTGCCCGTGATCACACAGACAGAGTGAAGCGTTAAACTGTTTCCCCAGGGAACAATGTCTGCACACACACCCATATACGAGCGCACATGCACACACACTATTAACCCCAAAAGTAAACATTGCTTTTGGTTGGTGAGCTGAATTCCCATAGTTAGTTTGTTTCCCTGGTACCCAACACCCACTGTCCTGTCTTCAGTAGCCCCGGTGACGACAGACGAGAGCTTTGACTGCTTCCTGTGGCACCGTTTTGCAAAAGAATTGTGTTGGGGTCAAAATCTTTATCTCCAATATCTGATGAAATAGCATTCCAACTAAATCCAGGGACCACTTAGATTTGAATATCTAACCTTTTCTCCCCAGCATGCGTCATGTTCGTGTGTGGATGGAAACAAGGAATTAGCATCAGCTGAGATTGAAATGAATGCTCATGATATCCATAATTTATTTACAAATAACAATATCAGGCCAAACAGAGAACCTTGAGGAATCCTACAAGTAAACCTCATTTTTTACTGGACACACCTAATTCCATGTTTTAAAATTCTAATTTTGTGCTCATAAGCTGTTCTTGAGTCACTAGTGCCATTAATAGTAGCAATAGCAATATACAGATTTTGATTACTTCTCTGAATGTGATACATATCCACACATCATAAAATGATATTTTCTGTTTTATATATTTATTTGACATATTTTCAAAATGATCAAATTATGCAGTCATTGTGTGTATTTCTCCATTGTTAACAAACAACATTTCAACTCCTTCACATCATTTCATTTATGGTGTGTGTGTGTTTGTGTGTGTGTGCCTGCCTGCTCTGCTCTGCTCTGCTCTGCTTTGCTATGGCCAGCCAGCCCAGTAGATTAATAGGGCTCAGTGTAATCAGGAGGTAATGGGAGGCTCATAGGCGTCTAGACAGTGTTCAGACCAAACCATAACTCCTACACCCAAAACACAGGGGAATTATAGCAGGGAAAGGACAAAAGGTAAAATGAAAAAAAGTTTTAATCTTAACTGTTTGCATTTATTATTATAGTAACATCATCTACAAAGGCAATGCTACTGAAGAATTAAGCTGAATCGTCTGAACAGAGTCATGAACGTGAAAGTAAGCAACACGATTTTTTGTGGAACAAAAAGTGGGTGTAAAAAAATGTATTTTTATCACTCCCGGTACCTTCTGCATATAAATCAACAGAAAAGTAGAAATGAGGAGAAGAACGTTGAGGGGTGGGGTGGAGAGGGAACACACACAGCATATCATCAGGCTTTCAGCCACAACCTCCCAAAACCACAGAAAAATAAATAAGCCAAGAGGGGAAAAAAACCCTTCTGGGTCTGGAAAAAATGATCTCATGTTTAGTCTTGTAGCTTTACGGGACAATACCCAGGACACAACTAAATATTTTATTATTATAATTTTATGACACACTTGTCAAACTGCAGCAAGGGGCTGAAGGTATGGTGTTGGAAAGATGGCAAGATAGAAGAGAGAAAGATGAAAAGAAAGTGAAACCTGGGTGGCCAATACTCGGGATGAGTATTGGAAAAGCACTTTTAAAGTAATTGACAAGAAGATGAAAAGAAATTCCCCTAATCAGTGAACCCTCCACAGCATCTGGCAGGCCGGCCAATTTTGGTTTGCAAAGACTATATATGACAAATTTAGTGAACATAGAGAAAAAGACAGACAGATCTTTCAGTGGTGTTTTCAGGGATCTGTGCTAAAGACAACAGCTTTTTTTTTTTATCTTCAAATGGAGGGAAAGGGATGTTACCCTTGTCAAGAATAAAATTTCTAGAGTTCAGGGTCTTGAAATTTTGGTCACTAATTTTTGAGGTATCGGTGCAGCCTGTGGAATAAATTGTGCCACAGGTGCACCCTGAACTATAAATGCTATGAAAATTGTACGTGTCATGGTCATGTGTTGAGGTGGGGGTTTTCCAAGTCTTGCAATTTTCCAAAACACCAGTTCTCTTGCTTCACTTTCATTTTGAAGCTTTATGTCAGATGTAAACACATTCTTTAAAGATGATATGTTAAGAAGTCCTTTCCAAGACCTTGCAAAAAAATTTGGAAAGCCCTGGAAATCATTAAGTCTCATTTCCATTTACTGGATTCTACGCCTTGCTGTGAAGGAAGTTTAGGGCCATCAATCATTCAAAGATTTTGTGTTATTGTTTTTGTTTTTCTTCAGCTCTGTCCATGTTCCCTAACTTTGTTTCTGGGCCCTTCTGGCACTTTGATGAGAAAAAAATAAGATGATCTCTCCAAAACAGACACATGTACACATATTTTACACAAATGACGTCAGTGTAATGAGGAAAAGACACTGATTTAATAGATTATGTCTTATCCAAACAAACTAGAAAAGCCTTCTTAAAGTCTTATGGCATGAGGACAAGTCTAAAATATTTAAGTGATCAAAGCATACCATTTCTGGCTTCATCATCATCATCGAAGAATTGTTGTCTGAGGAAAATCAGGGATCTCAGCATACAGCACTTTAAACAAATGAAATATGGCACCTTTAACATACACAGTAAAGAGTGGGTGACCTTTCAAAAAATAAACACAGACATCATTCAGACAGAATGGGGGAGGGCGGACGTGGGTTGAGGCAAGGTGCTGACATACGGGTAACGCTGGGTGGGGGAACCATGCCATGCAATGAGATTCTTAGTCCGGTGATGGAGTGGTGAGATTAAGAGGAGAGCAAATCCTGAAGAAGATGCAAAGGACATGCAGTGCCTTGGCCTGTGTGTAGGTTTATATTATATATTATATTATATAATATATATATATATAGCCTTCACATTCCCGCACATGCACCCTACCCTCTGCCGGCCACCCAGCTGTGTAAACACCCCATCACTGAGTGTAAGCTAAGCTGCCAAGCCAATCAGAGTGCGAGGTGTAGAATAGGTGGGGCGAGCGAACCAATGAGTCAGCTTCCGGGTGTGGCAAGAAACACCGTCAGAGTGACACAACGAAGAGGCAGATAGCTCAGGAGTTAAACGCATCTCCTTCACTCCCACTCCCACTCTCTGCCTGTTCCTCCTTCTCTCTCTCTAAAAATTTCAAACAACTACATACAAGTTGCAATACAGAACTTATTGGTTTACAATGACATCAACTTTCTGTCTTTACCTGCAGGCGGGTGATGTAAAGAAAACTTAACTTCCATAATTTGCAAAACAGTAATCAAGGATGCATCGCGTATCATCAGAGAGTGGAGAAAATAAGCTATAGAAACTGAAGGAGATGAAGGAGACAGATTCAAGGAGAGGAAAAACATTGAGAGAGAAACTAAATGAGAGAGAAGTGTCTAGTTTCAGATTTACAGTGGTAGTGGGAGCGATTTGGCTGTGTTCTTGTAGCGCAGCAAGGACGGAGCCAGAGGAGGAGTAGGAAGACTGATTTACATGGTGAGAATGGCTTTGGCAGCTCTGGAGTAACGAAATGGACACATACTGTTCTCCCATGCTCTTTATATTAACTGCTTAACTTAACTTGAACAGCTTCAGTGTAACAACTGTTACAACACATTACAACTTTTTTTCACAATCAGTCCTTATGTAAAATGAAAGAAATGGTAATAGTCAAAACACACAAGTCAAGGTCTCTTCTTCACAAACCAAGTTTCAATATCTGCATGTTGGAAGATACAAGTCAATTGGTGACTGCCAAAGTCCAAATTAAAAAAGTTTTCAGGTAACACTGGACTGGCACAAACTGAAATTCATGGTTCCCAGAAGAAGATGGTCTCTGGCTTTGGTGATCCACTGACTTCTCCTTCAATTCCAGGTTGGCCTTAATAGTTTGAAGTGATGTGGCTCAATCTGTGTGTCATTTTGGCACAAATATTTGGGAATTTGTCTGTTTAATGAATTCATTTAATTTCTGTCTGGCACCATAATTAGATAACAGGATCGAACTTGTCCATATTTGACCTTTATGGTCTCACAAAAGGAGAAAATCCTTTTCGTGGGTTTAATGCTGAGCTCATAATTGTCAGACAGTCATTGTTTACTTTAATTAATATCTAGTCACACCACAAATTATCATTAATTGGCCTTTTCTTAAAGTAACAGTAATAACAGAGTAAAACTGGAAATGTGCCATTATGATTGTCAGCACAAAGCTCTGTCCCACGTGTTTCCACAAAACTGGGATAAATCCTGTTGGTTTGTGTGTGTATGTGTGTGCATGTGGGTGGGTGTGTGTGTGTGTGTGTGTGTGCGTGTGTTTGTGCTTCTTTTGGGGTTTTACTCCTTATTTAAGACCAATATTTACCCAGCAGCCCCAGGGTGAGATTACCTCATATTCTCCCGCCCAGCTGTGCTTTCTCAATGTTTCCATGACAACCAGCGGAATGTCCCATCATGTTTATCTGCCCGCCAGGGAAACAGAGCAGAGAGGAAGAGGACACCATGGAGGGAGATGGAGAGGATAAACTGAAGTTAGGGTGTGTATAGAAGGCGGACAAATGCTCTTGAGTATATGGAATAATCACAGGAATGTAAAAGGAAGTGCAAAAGCATAAAAAGACAGAAGCTCGCTGTTTCTTACTGAAGTGTTAACACTGATGGGAGTACAAGATTAACACCTCCACCTGGGAGCTGTCAAGAAGCTGAGTAATGGCAGCAAGAGTAACATCTCTCAAATACTGTCAGGAGGCTCTGATTTATTTTGCTGGGTTGCTGTTTTTTTCCATTCATGCTGACTAATCAAACTTGTTTCAATTTATTACAAAAGCCACAAATTAACTTATATTAGCAGAAAGCAAACAGTTAATGGTTTAACACACCTTAGTGCCATAACAAGTAAAATGGCAGTTTTAGATTTTTTTAATTATTCATGGATGCAGTTTCCTTAGCTATAGCGGAAACAACAAATGCCTAAGCTCCAGAGGCTTGTTGTGCATTTGAACATAACCTCTGACCTCCATGCTGGACACACCAAAGGAGAAATGATCATCTGGGATCAGAAAAATTATGGTGCCTTGTTTTATTTCAGTTAAGCTCTAAGGTTGAAATATTCGTTGCATTTGGAACAATTTGTCATCATGAGTGGGCTTTAAAAACCGCCAGGGCTACTAGTCTGGCTGAATTCAGCAAGTTTTAAAAGCAGAACACTCTCTCCTCATTTAACCACAGAAGTTGAGTTGCCCTTGAATAAACTGTTAAAGCTGAAAGCACCTAAAACTCAGCTCTGGACATTTCCTGTGTTTGAATTTGTCTAAGAAATAACCTTTCCTGCTGCCGACTCAATCATTAAGAAGCCAAAGTCAGTCCCAGCATTCCCAGTCAAACTGCTTTATTAAATTATTATTAGATCAAATCTGAAAAACTATTAGAAAAAAAAAAACCTTAGTAATTTGATTTGGCAAGTCAAATGTGTAACTATTGTCTTTTCACATAACCTCAACAGCAGATAAAACATTTCTGCAGAAAACAATAAACCATGACAATCCGTGTATTCATAAAGTTAAAGTTAAAACTCGAGCCTGAAAGCGGTTTGTAAATGTCCAGACTCAACTGCTCTGATTTTCGCTTTCCCTTTGTCGTCACCACCATCATCATCAGCAAAGATTAAAAAAATAAAGTAAAATGGTGTTACAGGGGCAGAGCACTTTATAATGACCAAGCACTCTCAAAGCATTGAAAGCCAAAGTTTCACCAGTGGCCCTCTCAGCAGTCTTTGCAGTGTGGACACTGTCTATCCATGGGAACGGACAGTTAGGCTATTTGCTTTAATTTGCAACAGAAAAGCTTGTGGTGTATAGTGACTGTAAGGGAATGTTCTATTTGTTCTTCCCCTGGCCCGTTTAAGTGATAAAAGTGTCATTATTTAGCCTCTGAAGCAAAAGAGGACAGTGCAAATAAGACTGTATGACCCTCTGTCAAGAGCCTCCGTTCTCCAGAAGCTCATTAAGGGGCTCCAGGACAGCACATCAATTGGCAGGGCCCTCCGGTTTCCTCTCGCCTTTTTAAGCCTCACTCCTGGGATTTAGCCCACTCTTTCGCCGACTAACTTCAGAAATGGACGCAGTTTAGAGCTGGAGGGGACATGAAAGGGGAGATGTCGCGCTGGGAAGTGGCATAAGCGACTTATTAAAACAGCAGGAAAAGGCCTTGGATTTGAGCCAAATAGGATCTCACCCTGTCGGACTCTGACCGGATTTGGAGAAGTTTGGGTTCAGTTTTTCGAGATGATCTCCTGCTTTGGTCTCCCTGTCTGCTGAAAGATTTTAGACAGCCCTGAAAGCTTTGATTGGCGTCAGTTGTTCCGCTTGGCTGAACAGCAGACCTATAAAAGTGACATTGACTTTCCCCTATGAGACTGCATTCGGGGACTGAATATGGAGTTGAAAGGCCGCTTAGTGGACTCCACATTCATAAATTTTGTCAATGACATGAACCTTATAGAGTTTCCGCAGAAGTACAGCCTGGCACCGAAACGCCAGGTGAACAACACCCCACACAGTTCGAGGAGCCAGATGCGATTGAACGACTCATCCTGGAGCAGGGGCTTGGAAAACGACGCCGAGCGCCTGGTGACGACCCCACCAAGGTACTGTACCCGGGGGGGGCACGACCACGCCAAGTCTAAACGGAGGAGGATCATCACCGTTGTCCAGCGACAGGCGGCCAACGTGCGGGAGAGAAAGCGGATGTTTAGCCTGAATGAGGCTTTTGATGAACTGAGGAGGAAAGTCCCGACATTCGCCTACGAGAAGAGGCTGTCCCGTATCGAGACTCTGCGTCTCGCCATCGTCTACATCTCCTTCATGACGGATCTTCTGGAGAACACCTGAGATCGAACAGAGAAATGCTAATTCCCGGACACTGAACTAGACCTGACCACCGTTCTTTTATTATTCCTTATAACCACAGAAAACTAAGAATAATATAGCCATCAGATCCGTTGTTTATTACATCATTTCCAAAGAGCATTTCTGGAAAGTAAAATAGTGGCATCACTACGTTTCCTAAAGTATTAGATTCACCTAAACAAACCGAGGACACTTTCTATTTAATTTATGTAACTGACTGTTGCTTCAAATAAACTTATAGCCGATGATAACGTCTGTTCTTTCCGCCCCGATACAGTGAGAAATGAATAATTGGACATATAATATAGTTCAGACTCATTTTAACCGAACTCATATAAGGACTGAGCTCACAGGTGCTTTTTCAGCACCTTGGACAGCGACACGGCCTCTCGCCTCACCTGGTGAGTCAGTGCGAGCAGGTGAGGCCGCCTGATGCGTTCAAACTCTCCGTGACAAGCAACACGCCGGATTTATTGGACATTGAAAGACTTACATTTCAGCAGATTTGAAAAGCTAATTCAGTGCCGCTGGGTAGACTGTTACCTTTGGCACAGAGGGGTTAATTGCCCCAGCAATATGAGAGGTATAGTACAACGTCCAAAGAGGCTAACGGAGGAGCAGATCTCCAAAGACAGAGAATTTAGAGAAGGGTGAGGAATATCCCAGAAGGTGCTTGTCCCTGTCCTGGACAATGAAAGGGTCAGGTCGAGGGTGCTGTGACCGTGCTGGTATCATCCTCACTAATCAGATGTGATGCCTCAAATCGCCTCCATAACTCCTCTGATCTAGCTTCAGCCATAGAGGTATACTATTTTGGCTGGATTTTGATATTATACTTTTCCGCAGTATAGCCCCCAGAGGTGGGTGGTCATGTGTGAATGTAGCCCCCCCACTCACCCCACAACAATCCATCTCCATCACCTCCACAGTGTTTGCCTTGTGCACTGCAGTGCAACACCGCCTTCAGCGACCCGCTGTGAGCACGGATCCGCCCTGAGAGCTCCCTGGGACGGCCCGTCCTTTAAACCTGAGCCTCAGTGTCGGGATCCCTGCGGGAGTCGGACCCGTTTAAGCGCATACCTCAACGCGGGGCCGCAGAGGAAAATAAACACCTCGCTCTGCTTGTGCGGACGGACACCCCCTGCTGTGACAACCTCCTGTGTTTCAGTAGGTCTGATCTTTTTCACCGCCACCACTGCTCCCATGTCAGCCAGCGTTCAGGCCTGAAAGGTGAGAATTTAGGCCAGACATCAGGCCTGCGGAGGGATTTCTTAGTGTATTCGGTTTGTTTTCAACATGAAGCGATCATAGGTCAACGTAGCTTTTTGTGTGTAGTATAGTAACCTAAACATCACACTATACTAGCAAAAAGAGCCTGATCATGGTGTAACAACTTTCAGATCTACAGTAGTTTCAAAAATGGCACCAGAAACAAAAACATTATGTCTTTAGGACAGAAATAGATTGGGGTGGAGGAGAAAGAATTAATCCTTAAAAATGGGTCCTTAAACAGCTCTACGCCAATGATTCTCTAACACCGCCCCCAGGCCTTTACTACACCCCATTTCACAATGTTGTGTAAAAAGGAGCCTGCATGTCTTAAACACTATTCCTAATATTATAGTTAGTCCTCTCCTTCTCCTGCAGTATTATGTTACACCCCTCCTCACCCAATCACGTCGCTCCCCAAAATCCTCCTGCCTGCTCCTATAAGAGCCCCGGTCGGCCCAGTCCAGAGGCCACCTCTCCTTCTCCGAGGCGCACCACATTTACCGAAACAGCCGCCCCCACCCCGCCGCAGGCCGCACTCTCCGTTACCGTCCCTGTTTGTTGATGTGACCGGTTCAGGGGACCCGGGTCAGGGGTTGTAACGGTCCTGCACACCGCGGAAAAGTTCGGGCAGAGACGATGCGGGAAGAGGACTCCTCCCCGATGGACAGTGCGGGGAACAGTGAGGAGGAGACCGACCGCCAGCTGCCGCGCAGAGGCGCGAGGAAGCGGCGAGCTACGCGGAGGAGCATGGACATAGAAGAGGAGGAGGGCGACGTGGAGAGTCCGAGACCCGGGAAGAAGAAATGCAGAAAGAGCTGCGACAGCGGAAGCGGAGGCGGCAGCGTCGGCAGCGCCGGCAGCGAGGCCAGCAGCAGCCCCTCGCGCTCCTTCGACGACCTGCAGACTCAGCGCGTGATGGCAAACATCCGCGAGCGCCAACGGACTCAGTCTCTGAACGAGGCGTTCACGTCACTACGCAAGATCATTCCTACTCTGCCGTCGGACAAACTCAGTAAGATCCAGACACTGAAGCTGGCGGCCCGGTACATCGACTTCCTGTGCCAAGTCCTCCAGAGCGACGAGCTGGACGCGCGAGGAACCAGCTGCAGCTACGTGGCGCACGAGCGCCTGAGCTACGCGTTCTCGGTCTGGAGGATGGGGGGCGCGTGGTCCCTGTCCACGACGTCCCACTAGCGGACCTGCAGCGGATGGCACAGCACGGTAGGCTGAGCTCCGTCCACCTTCCTCCTGCGGGGACCCGAGCTGCGCCAAAAATGCTTCTTGGCACATTTTACGCATCGCGTAAGATGAAAAATCAAAGCGGTCTAGTTCTCGTGTTCCAATAGCTGCGATCCACTTTGGCTGCAGTATTTGAACGACATCCATCCAAAATGTGACTTAACTAAACCCGTTTTGTTTTTGTTATTAAATATGAACACAAATTAGTTGTTCTTTGGATGTGTAACTTGAGGGTTTCATAGAACTATACTGTTTTCCGGGGGGCAAAAAAAGAAAAACAAGAAAAGCCTATGTTTATATTGCTTGCCCTGAAGGTCACCATGTCACAATGTTACACTGACAATAATAGTTCCACATCGGATCGATTTCGGATCGATTTCCAGGTATTTGGTTGCTCTCTAACAAATTCATGCTTTCTTTCACAGGTTATCCAGACTGAGGAACCAGTGGATCAGGCCAACCCTTCAGACAGACTGGCACAGGCCAAACACAGCCTAAGCCCTTTCATAGCTGCTGTGCATGAGGCCTGAGAGAAGAGTGGGCTTTTCACATTTCCCTCTTCCCTTTGCATGGACTGTAATATTTGCAAGGGAGCACTTAGGACAGACAGGATGGATATGAGGAAAGTGAGACCACTGCGACGATGAATGTTATAAAAACGAGAATGAGCTCTGAGGAACGGCTCTGTTTTTGAAATAGAAGTGAAAAATGACAATTCATTCCACATTCCCTGTGACAATGTTTCACAGAAAATTACATTTTGTATTTATTTTTATACACACGTTCAAAATTCCTTTCCCCCTCTCAAATAAAAGTTATTTATTTTTGGGATATCACAGAATGCTGAATGAATCTGGAGTCTGTGCATCTTGACTGTTGTAAATACTTGGCAATATCTTGAATTAAAAAAATGAAGAAAAGTACATTTAATTTTCTCCAATTGTGTGGATCATTCAACTTTAACTTAGGGCATGAGGGGTGAATTGTTTTTCATGCCTGATATTTTTTGAGACACTCTTCCCGTAGTCTTGGTGCTTTAAATCGATGCAGAGTGTTTATTTTCATTTGTTGTTGCTAAATCCCCGGTCAACTAAGCCACAGTGGAGGGGGACAAAAGAAAACATTTCATACCCGCAGCTTATTCTACCATGATTTCTAGAGCTGAGGTATCTGGGAAAGCCATAATTAGTTGGTGGTCTGTTTGAACAGGGTGAATATGAAGCTGTGGGAGGCATGCATGATATTCCCAGATGTCCTCTGAGCCACAGGTCAGCATGGGAGTCTCTTGCAGGTGCTACAGGAGCTACTTCAAGAAGTTTGACAGCTAAAAGTAGTGAATATGAGTCATAATACAGGTTAGAGTGTGTGATTACGTAAATAGCTGTAATTTCGATGAGAGAAAAAACAAAAACCCAGTTATCCACATATAAGGGTTAAGATATAATATTCTATGTATTCCTCTCCTTTTTGGCCAATATTTCATAGTGTTTCCACGAATAGGTGACTTTTTGGGAGACAACTTAAATGTGTCTTCATCCTACTACAACTGGGAAAACCTAAATTTTAACAATATTTTAATATAATAGTTGCATTGAAATCCATTTGCACAGCCAGTTGTAATACTATTTAATTTGATGCAATAATAGTTCAATGTTCTTATAATTTGAGGTCTGTGGATTAAGATGGAGAAAATATCTCAATAGATATACAAAGCACAAATACCTAAGAAATATGTCTTTAAATGTATTGTTAGATGGACAAATGTGAGGGTTAGGGTTAGGGTTGGGGTTAGGGTTAGGGTTTTTCTTGATTGTAAGGAAATGCAAATGAAACAATGTGTACATCCAAGAGGAATACGGTATTTCTGTACTGCTAAAGTCATATCAGCTGGACAATCGTAAATGAAAGATACTGAGCTCACCACAAATTCATTAAAATGCACTGAGCTCTACATAGACTTGTTGAGGGATGACTATGGGAGCATTACTGTGTTTTTGCATCACAGGTTGCGTGCAGAAGGTAAAGCCATCAGCTCTGACCTCGAGGCCCCTCGCCAGCCACCAGGGGAATTGATTCCCACCCTTAGATCACCGTAGCCGTGTTATCTTAAACTTGAGGCTGTTGCTCTGACACAGAGGAATGTCACCTCTGAAGCTCTGAAACACACACACACACATACAGGTTGTACACACACAGAGGGAGATTTCTCACGCCTACCAAACAGTGAAATACATTCCACAGAGAGAGAGAAAGAGAGGAGAGAGGGGGAAGAGGGCTCGTGCAACTCAGATCCAGCTTTGAAGTTTGAAGGTAATGGGATGGTTGCTTGTTATCAGTGTGAAGGCATCTGGCTCTTCGGATTTAAGTGTGCTATGATTTATAGACTCTTTGATGATTGTCGCTCACAGACACCTTCTATCTGCCTGTTTTGGGCTTGTGGATTCCATCAACCAATCTGAGATTTAAAGGTGCAGGCCTGTGTGTATTTTAATGATGTCAGGACATGCAAATCTTTGTGAAAGTGTATTTCTCATTCCTCTACATTGGTGACATACCAAGAAGTTTACTGGTTGTTTAAAACACTCTAGCAAAGCTTGACTTGCTTCATTGTTTTATTTTATTTTTTTTTTTTTTCAGCTTTGTCTCCCTCACTTCCATCTCTGTCTGAAGTCCCCCTTTACAGGGTAACAGGCCCTGGTTTCTATTAACCCTCAACACCACAAAAAGACAAGGGGTGGGTGGTGGTGGGGGGGGGGTCAGGCTGACACACACATACACACAAACACACAAACACACATTCACTCACTCACTCAGTCACACTCAGGGGGAGAGAGAAACTAGAAAGTATAGATTTACAGGTCTGGTTTTCATTACTGCTAATTATTTGCATTTCATCTCAACAAGCCATTGTGTGATTGTGTGTATGAGCAAACCTGTATGTGTGTGTTGATCATGATTGCGTTCACCTGTATGTGCACTGCTATTTGTGGTTGGCTGCTTTCAACCAATGCATCTAAAATCAAGCCCACCACATCTGAGAACAGCGTGTGAACCAAACTGACATCTACACTAATACTGGCACTCAGGTGCCCTACACCTATCACTGGTAGAATCCACTCTACCTGCGAACAGGCCACACATACAATGTAGATCCTGATTGCTTATTGACCCAGAGCAAACACATCAGGAATTTACTGCAGAGAACATAATTGTTCATGATTTCATTTTATTTACATTATCCTACATCATCTTGAATGTCTTGGAAAATTCCATGGGTATGAGGGTAGGCCTACCTCATCAGTTTCATGAAGCTGAAAAACTGTAGAAGACCAGCTGCAGTGTCAAATGTTTCTGATATTATTCAACACTTAGTTACATATTTAACAGAAACAGTTGCAATGCTTTGAAGTAATTGAGTCCATATAATTCAGCTTTCTAAAGTCAGACACTGTTGTCTCTTTAAAAACAGCGGAGATGGGTTTGAGAAAAATGTATATTTTGGAGACAGCAGAATCTAGTGAAAGAGCAAAGCTGAGTTGAGTTGAGCTGCATTAGGTAAATTGTAGGATAAAGCCTTTATTTGGAACACAGCGCGGGGATTTCTTGGCCTCTGCGGCATCAATATTGACTGACAAAATATCTTAACCGCTATAGCTGAAGAAACACCTGCTTGTTTCCTCTGCAGCAACAGTTATCATTAGTAGTAGTGATGGGTTTATAAAGTTAGGTCTCTTTAGCAGCAAACAGGAACAGAGTAAAATATAAATCAACAGTGTAGTAGAATAATGAACAAACGCACCCACCCACACATCCATACATACATTCCCTGAGGTGGGTGCCAACTGCACCCATCATTCTTAACCTGTGACCCCTCACACTGACCCTGTCCCACTGACAGCAGCGACCCCCAGCTGGACAAGGAGTCGCCATGTTTGCCTCCAGAAAATGACCACTCAATTCACTAACACTTCTCAGATGCATGGGCACAGCAGTGACGAGACATGTGGGGTATGGATTGTGGAGGACCAGCGAAATTTCTGCTTTATGGGGACGTGTCTGAAAATGAACAAGCTGAGAAAGTAGGGAGAGAAAGAAATTGAGAACTCAAGAGAAGGAGGCAGGAAGAAAGGAACAAACTTATACGAATCCTCTCAGTGCTCCTGCCCAGGGCTGTTTATCTTGCAGATTGAGTTAAGCACAAGCCTCTTATAAGTCTCCACATACCAGACAATATCACAGTGGCCCTGCTTTACGAATATAAACATAGGCACTTTATCAAAGACCAGCACAGTTCATTCAAACACATACGCTCTTTCTCCTAACTTAATTTACTGCACCCTATACAAAGTTCCTTTATTAGATTTAAGCTGTTTGGATGTTTAATTCTGTCTGAAAATGGGAAACTTCAGGGGTCTATTGATGACTGTTAAAGGGGTTTTCTTCATGTTTACCTTGTGAAACCGCACTGGTCTCTCATCATGCAATATGTCTCTGGACTATCAATATGGAAAAGCCCTGGGTCACATACAACACGGTGTGTGTTATTTCCACAGAGAGAAGGCATTGTTTAACTCAACAGAGGCAGCATTCTCAATGGGGAAATGTATGTTTCCTTGCCAGGTTAACAGGAGAGAGGATTGTTTTGATGCTACACAGTAACTGAGGTTTTTCTGACACTCATAAATGCACACATACACATAGTATTGCATCATCCAGTCTATAAAACATTTGAGCTTCTCTTAGTTAAAAGCAATAACCAGCACACAGCCATAGTTAACTGGCATCTGAGGGCCCCTGTCACAGGCGAGTGTGCACACATACACAACGGCAAAGTGAGGGACGACTTGGCAGTAGGAGCAACTCCAGCCTCAGAGTGGGTCTAAGGGGAGCTATGCTGTGAGAGAAATAGATGTTGAATTCTGCAGCCTTCCCTCTGGTGTTCACTGTGGGGTGGTCTCCCTTTCTTTTTTTCTCCCTCCTCACTACTTTGAGGTGGTCCATTTCTCTCTTCTCGCCTTGCTCTCACTCCCTTTTTCCCCAGCCTAAATTTTTTTCTCTCCTCCTCTTCAACATATTCCCCCCTTTTATCTGCCACATAATCTCCCTCGCTGTTTAATATTTTCCCCTTTCTCATTTCCTCCTCTTTGTGAAACAGCCTCTATTTTTCTCTTTTTTGTTTACCTCAACATGCACATACAAAAATTCTCATTATTAGGTTAATGCCCCTCACAAGCAGTGTCTGCAACACTGAAGTGTGTGAGTGTGCTCCTACAGACTGAAGAAAACCATAGCGAGACAAAGAGAACGATAGTGGGACTGTAAGAAAACAAAGTCTTGCTGACGCAATGATTATCACTAGCCAGCATTTTTTAGTCAGTTGTACTGTATGTGTGAGTGGGTGTTTGTGTTTTAGTTTGAAAAAGGTACAATATTAGAACATTATATTTCCTTTTCTGACTGTTGTTTTTTCTGCCTGCGTGTCATTTTCTTCTTCCTTTCTGAAGGTATTGGTTGTGTGATTTTATAAGTCTGCCATTTGGTGTCATACGAACCATTGCATGCTTTGTTTTTTTCCAGGTCTTGTAAAACAGGCCTAAGTGCTCTGTAATTCTCTTCCCCTTGCCGCTTGATCAGGGCCAACTTTCAAAGTCACACACATAAATTGGACTCATGGTGTAAGAGTAAAAGAATAAAAATAAAATAACACCACACATGAAAAAAAAAAGGCAAAAGGTCTTGTGGAGGCTAAAAGCACATATAAATGCAAGGAAGGACACATTTACAGAGAGAGAGTGAGACCCTGTGTGTCTCAAGAAATAATAGCACAGTGAAAAGCCAGGCACCAGGAGTGCAACAGGGCATAGGAGAGTGTGTGTGATTGTGTATATGTGTGAGCACATATGTCTGTGTGTATGCACATGCACACGTGCAAGAGTTATAAATAGTTGGATCATCTGGAGCACATTAGAGGTACTGTGTTTAAGTGAACAAGTCCGCTACCTGCAGCCACAGAAACCTCAGAACAGACACTGCCAAGCCCCAAACTGGAAACACACACACACACACACACACAAAGCAAAGTTTACAGAGAAGAGAGAGGAAAAAAAAAAACAATGAACTAAGGCAAAGCTATTTCAGCGAATCTTAGCTAAAATGGATCTCTGAATGAGCAGACAGGTAGAGCGTCTGGGAGGAAGTACTTCACACGATAACACAACCTAACTGTGGTAATTTGTGGCGCTCCACAGCTTTAAGACAAACAGGGATTATTAGCAGAGGCACCATAGGGATAGCAACTGTGCTATTAAATGGTGGACTTGACGTGAATTTAAATGGAAGGGAAACACAAAGTCTGAACAAAGTTGTTTTGCTTTGAACTAACCATACACCACTTCCCGAGGCCACACACATGAACAGCACCTGTATGCACTAAAGTAAAAATCTGTCTGGCTCACACAAACATGCACAAAAGCTTGTGCAATTAATAATACAAGTTTCCTCTCCCCAAAGTGGGCGGAAAAGGGCTAAACACCTTTCTAATCATCATCCTTTAAAATGCCCTTTATCAGCCCATCCAATTACACTATATATCTAAAATACTTATTTAAGAACAGCTGTTTACAAATGTGACCTTTCAGCTCCTTAAGGCAAGCGTAACTGCAAAAAATGTACATTCACTCTTGCCCCTGTCACAAATAAAGCTCAGAAAGCAATAGTGCAACTACATCCGTATTTCTAATCTTTCAGGATGTCCCAGTTTCATTGCATCTTCTTTCCAAATTTGCCTAAAATCTAAGGCCTCCAGAATCAGCAGTCGGTAAAGGAAGGGAAGCCTCCCCCTCCAATAGCACATTTACACTCACACACACTGAAACCTGAGCCCCAGGAAGTGGTCCTGCATGTCAGGGTAGACAAATTATTCACCATTTGAAAAATGCACCTTTTCTCCTCCTATATTTTCCTCCTCGTCCTGACTCCCTCCTGGCCATTTTCTCTGCATTCATTGTTTTCATTTCAGGCCCTCCAGAGACGAGCAGTAAAGGAGACAAAAAGCTCTGCTACCTGTGTTATCTCAAAATGCGCTGCGTTCAGGCTTGAAGCAAGCTGCTGTGGTTGCACAGGCCCCAGAATTCTGGGAAATATTCTCCTGCGGTGTTCCCTAAAGACTTGTGGTATTGCTGCCCACAGAATCCCCACCACGCTTTTGTGGAATTTCCTAAATGGATGAAAAGCAGGTTTATTTGAACTCTTTTGAAAAGTGTAACATAGATCTTCCTTATCTTGATGCGGCTGTATTATTTTACTGTGTAAACCAAACTGTGAACAGGCTGAGCGAAAGAAAAGAAAGAGCGATTTTGTGCTGATTTTATGAAAAGAAGAACGAAAAAACAATAAAACCACAAGTATAACATTTAATGTGGGCGATTAACACTGTAAAACTTTCTTCAAGTGACCTCGCCAGTACATTTACTTTATGAAAGTGAATCCATAATAAACAAAGATGGATAACAACTTTAACTAATATATATACACACACACACACACACACACAAATGCAGAAACACGCAGACACACAGTTTACGCTAACTGGAGCAAAACCAATCAAATGAAAATACCCCTTGATATTAACCACATCATGGTCTATTTACCGTACTGTCAGACTTTAAACTTGACAGCCGATGTGAAAAGCATTACATAAATCCTGCACACCTGAAATCCATAGTATTGATTTTAAAACAGAGAATATAAAGAACGTCAAACTGAAGTGATTACAACAGAATAAATGCAAGAAAGAAACTTTAATGCACAGCCAGCAAATGGTAAAAATGCCTTTTAATCTGCAACTGTCTGACATGTAGACTTTTCTATGTTTTCATTATGTTTTCATGTTTCCATTCTGTAAAGAGATTTTTAAATAAATTCCATGAACTTGAAAAATAACGTTATAAGTTCATGGCAAGACATTTACAAAAATAAATTTTCTGCAAACACTGCTACAAGGCTGTATAGGTCATGTTTGGGTTAATGTATCTCAGCAGTATTTTTAAGTCCCCTGGAGACGTACCCCTGTTAGTTTCAACTTATAACTGCTGTTTCTTCGTCAGTAGAGCACAAATGAAAAGTACTGCATAAGCGCAATTTACTTATCCTTTGCTGCTTTGAAAACTCATATGTCAGAGTGATCATAGCCAGACTCATGTCATGCAGAAAACTGGTGTACCTGGCTATTGCTTCGCTTTTATATTTTTTCTTTGTCTCACATATAATGCATTGCTGCTTCTATGGCGCAGTCTTTGCAGAGATATTTTGTAGCTCTAGGGTCTGATATCTGCACTGTTTATGTGACTTGTTATTCTGTCCTTGTGTGGTGTCACTGAATGTAATTAACAAATATGCACCCCACAAAGACTGTAAACGATCCATCTTATTTTCTGTGACTGAATGACTTTGTGTGACTGTGTGTGATGGCGGTTACCATCGAACCACAAGAATGAACCCACAGTATAGAATGACACTGTTGTTGTGCACCAGGAAGTGTCCTCTCTCCTCCTTATGTCAGGGCTGTGTGGATTATGCCGAGGTCAGGGGGGGGAAAGGTTGTGTTAAGTGGGGTTTGGAAGAGCAGTCGCCAAACACACTTTCCCCTCAGGCGAGTGGTAGACGGACAAATGAGGGGGTGCATATGCACGTGCACATGCACACACACACACAAAACCGTTGATTCAGATGTAAACATCTTCCCCATCAGTACCCACTGTGCCTTGGGCGAGTTGGCCCACTGGCCCACCCTTATGACCCTAGTTAGTGTGGTGATTAGATATCTCGAGTCATCGTCTGCAAACATTTAGCCGGTGTCACCCATAATCTAGTTTCTGTCACCCTGTCACCATGGACTTAGAAGAAACATGCACACGAACATGCAACTGAAGAGTTAACTGCTGCCGGGAGGGCATCATATTTTATTATTATTATGATGGAATGTGATACTCAACATAAATATCTATTTTTAGAATGTGCCCCACAAATCCAAAGTGAGGATAAAGAGTTTATAGTCTCTACATTTACAGCTAGTCAACATGTAGGAAGCTTCACAGTGGTTCGTCACTTTGATATGCCTAAACACAATGAACCATCTGTAAAGTTTGTTACACATCCAACCCTGTGCCTAGTGCAGTCTTCAGCGGGAGCATTATGGAATTTTTAAAAAGTGATGAATAAATGCAAACCAGGTTGCTCAACAATCCACTAACATCTAATTTAGTGCATATAAGAAGTTCCTCACATTTAAATCCAATGTATGCGCAGAACTTGGGGAAAAACATACAAATTACGTTGTCATGTTTTCTTCATATTAGTTTTGTGATAGGAAGGAGTGATTGACTAACATATGACATAACATTTTCATTCAACATGATGTCTATGTGCTTCATTTTTATAATATTACATTCCTTCACAAAAATTGTAGTTTCCAAATTATTTGCTGGCCTGCTTGCATTACCATTTAAGTCCACTGGGGTGCAGCAGCTCACAGGTTGGAGTGGTTCCGGGAACCCAGTTTAGTCATTGTAAAAAATTGGGTTGAAATTGGGTTTTCTTATCCAGACATCACTTTTGCCAAGTTATCTCAGTATCTAACTCGCTTTTTTCAGCTTCTGAAATGGCATATTGTTACCTTATTTTGTGTTTCTCTATAGTAGACTCTAGTTGTATAAGTTTACAACGTGAAAATAGTCAATGAGCCTGTTGAGCATTTTAAACATCTGAAAACATCTGAAACATCTGAAAATTTCCACCTCTATTTTTTTTTTATCAAAAATGTTTTTTCAACTGCAAATCACTAAAATCAAACACTGATAAATTATACTTATAGTATTAATACTAATAGTTACAGTTATCTTAGTGACTCTTTTGTCCAACTGAGGCTCAGTCCCAGTTGCAGTTGTTTTATTTTTTCAAGTTAACTGTAAGCTCTGCTTTTTCTTCAGCTAAAGCCACAGTGAGTCATTGAATCGGAATGAACATTACATAATTTCACATCTCAGGGACAGAAGATTTTATTCCTTTTGATGTTGACCATAGCCTGGAAAATTTTTTTGGATTATCGAAAAGTGCATTTTCAGTATAACTTTAGCTTTAGCTACAGGACTTGACACTCTGCTTTGGCAAAATATAAAAAAAAATCCAAATCTGCAATGGATCAAACAGAAACAAGACTCTTTTTTTATTGTAGTTTTAGAAGCAAAAAACATCAAAAATATATACCTATAACTTGCATTTCCTGCTGTCACATTCCACCTCATAACCTCTGAACTATGACACACCAGTCCTCATTCTCCTCCAGGCCGGACTATCATGGATGCCCTCCCTCAGGTCACTCATTCGTTTAAACACAACAGGAGAATGTGTTAGCCCCTGGAAACAAGTCAATGATGCTTTTAAATGGCAAATTAATTTTGAGTTGATGAGCCGTTTGTGCAACATATGGTCATCCAACAAATATAAACACTATGTGCTCATGTTTATCTGACTGAACAGATGCCTGCCTTGAACTAACTTTCTTGTTTATATGTTTTCAGCTTTGGTGTCTAACATTTTTTTTAATTAAATATTGCTTTAAATCTACTCAACTTTCCTGTGAGATATTATTGTCTCTATTTGCTTTTTGCAGTTTTGGGTGGCTCATCATAGTTTGTGAATTTATGGCATCCAAGGGATTTCTTTGAGAAATACCTCTTTTGGATATTTTTAGATTACCCCCTTGATCCAACAGGAGTTTAAAATGGATTGGCAGTGACCTCTAGTGATATAGACCTAACCCTGCAGATTAAAAAACCACAGGGTCCAGTTTGGCTACAGGTACTAGGGACTCCAAAAAAGAGGTCAACAGTTATGAGCATATCTACAAAAAAGGTAGATCAAGCCACTATTATCTTATTTCCTGTAAATACAAAAAACAAAACAACATTAACCATGTCCTAAACTTAAATAAATGTATGTAAAAAACAGGAAGCCAAAGTACCATTTGGCATGTCATATGCTCTGTTTATATTGGGTTTGTACAGTAACCCAAGGTGAGGGTATAAAGTCTATTTTCATAATTTGCCTGTGTATTTCAGTGGGGTGTGTGACAGAGAGGGAAAGTCATTGAATGACAGAAGGAAATAATTAAAAACACAACCACCACTTTCTCTTTATATAGGCTACCAGGCAGGGTAAGGTTCACATAAGTCCCATGAAAGCAATTCATTACGCATTTTTTAACCAGGTTTCCAGATTGCTACTGGTCAATCATGTGAGCAGGAAGTGGGTACATTGACCCATCTCCAATATTTACAGCTCTCTGATTCAGATCCTACCATCATACACAGACAGAGATTTTTTGCATAGGTATTGTCAATAATAATAATACTGGACTTACAATAGAGATACAATTAAAAGCAAGTCCTTGCTGCCAAATAAAAATATATAAAATATAACATACATGAAGATTCACCATTCAATTAAATCCAAAAGGTTTATTTTATCAAATTTATTGTTGAAGTCGTTAGGTCAAAGGAAATTCTAGCTTAGTTAAAAAAAAATAAAAATAAAATTATATATATATATATATCAGCAGATAAACTTGGGGCTGCCACTTACCACAAAACGAACCCGCTAAAGCTTCTTCCTGGTGGGCTCAGGTGGAGATGAACAGGTGGGTGTATGACCTGACGCTCACTGCCACGCCATTGATCTCTTCTTTTACGAGGCTGTGTTAAAGCTAGCAAAGCGATTTAAAAAAATCATTATAAAGGTTTTCCATTTTCCAGATATCTTTCTTCAATCTTGCCTTTGCTCTTCCACCTGTCCAGTTTCGCTGCTGAAACGTCATTGTTCTCCTATTTGCGAATAAAGCAGCTCCTTTGCACTCTCACACAAACTTTGGTTTGGAGAGCCCCCAAACCATAATGAGCCACACAAAATAAGCCGTTGTTTGGCCTTGTGATAAGGCATCGGAATTGTTAAACATCTGAAATTTGATCAACAAAAGAGCCCAAAAACAACAACTTTCAAATATTTTTGATACGACTTAATGTGAACTATGATTTTAATTTGAAGTGTTTATTAATTACTATCATGATTAAACTAACTCATTTTGCGTATCAACATTAAACCACATTTTCGAAACATGAAAATATCCGTATCGTATAATCTTATTAAATTATATCAAAAATAATTTTATTTGTAAAGGCAATTATTCATGAAGCAACAACCTAAAAATACAACACATGACGATTACATCATTTCATTGTACATGGTGTCATGACAATAAAGTTTATTCTGATTATGAAAATATTACACTGCATATGCATTTCTAGCATTATTACAGAAACACACGTATAAATAAAAACGCTTGTTAGACACTCAGAGAGCATACTTAGATCATTACATAGATTAACATTATACTAAATGGCGTTTTGCTAATTTACACAATCATACATAGACTTAAAGAAATAAATTACGTATGCCACTGTGTATGTTGGCGAGGAGACTTTCGTTCCATAATATTTAATTCGCTCAAAGTTTGCACATTATAAATAGGTCAGTTGATTATCGCTGCATTTGTGGATATGTTCTACGTCATCTCTTCCCAGCCAATCGCACGACGGCGTACAGAAACGGGGCGCCCCAGACGTAAAGCTGGCAAACATGGCGACGCTCCGACGAGAGTACGGAGATTGGAAATACGATCGTTTTTAACCGAGAAAATAACCCCCTCTTCGCATTTTACAATGTGTCGAGGTTAGCCAGAGCCCTCGCACGCACAGCCTTTTGGACGATGTTTGCAGAGGTAAGTTAGCCCCGGTGAGAATGACGCGTGTATCGTGATAGTAGTTTGTTTTCCAGTTGTAGACCTGGCTAGTTAGCTTGTAGCAGTTAGCGCCGCGACGTTAGCCCCGCAGGTAAACACACAGCCCGACAGGGGACAGGACTGCACAGAGCCCGGCGTTTTCCAAAGCCAGCCTGCTATAAGTGGCATTCAGCCCGGGATTACACTGTTAACGCTAAGTCAACACAATGAGCTCAGGATATCCGCACTGTCAGCACCGTTTTGGAAGGTAGCTCGCCATAGGTAATGTCGGTTATTATGCGTTTAGATTATGAGTAACGTCCCTCAACGACGGATTTCTGCACCACAACAAACACAGGTGAGACAGGCGTCCCCTGTTACCTGACTAAGATTGATTTTAACTGCTAAATGAAGTTATATATATTTAGTGTCAGCATGATTGATCAAAGGTACAGCACTATAATCTCTATAGGTAGCCAGAGTAAACATTGGTTACAAGCACATTTACCTATGACAGCTATTTGTGCGGCTGATGTTTTATGTTGTGCATTTCCTCCTCATATTGTTTTCGAAGTCGTTTGTTCCCAGCTGTCTGGTACTTTCAGAGAGGGTGGCTGCCTGCCTTGTGTCAGGCACAAATAACTAGGCTAACACGGGCTTGTTTTGTAATAGTTATAGGGTGTCTTAAGTCTATTGTTGCTGGTCAGTGGCTGTAGGGATTAGTCTCAGCTTTGCGATGATTTGTGATAAGCCGTTTTTTGTGTGACTTGAATGACATTGTAGTTTTGCTTCAGTTCTCGCGTAGTGCTGTTCATTAGTGCACACTGGGATCCCTCCCTTGACATAGATAGACCGCTCAATGATATCAGCCAACAAGAAAACACGACTGTGTCCACCTAGCCTGAGTGGTAGGTGGCCTGACCACATCTCGGCACGTCTCCAGTAGTTTAAGTACAGCATTGGTAATGGGGCTTCAGCAGCTGATGCATTACAATGCATCCCTAATAAGTTGCACTGATTAGTGTGTAAAGTACAGTCAGGTTTTTCACTTCAACTCAACAGTTGCATTTTGTAAAATGTCACTCTCTGCTGCCCCTTTGTCCAAGGCAAATGAGGGGCTTGTGTTGCTCTATCCTGTGATTTACATCAGCCCTGCCATCTTTGTCATGGCTGTAAGGTGAGGTCAGCTGAAGATGCCCTTAAAGCTGTAACACATACTCCTTTATGTTAACACTTATGTTGTCATCATCAATCATGATTTTACCTAAGATACCAGTTAGTTTTCAGGTAATAATAAAAACACACTTAAATTGTATTATCACTTTATGCTTTATTTCAATTTCTTCTTGTGTGCTTGTGATCTACCTCTGGGAATGAATGACCCGCAATGCTTGATGAATACACTTTTGTACGCTAAGTTGGTTTGTTATAGGGAGATGTGAGTGCATTCAGGGCACAGAGCTGTCTCAGTGCTTTTCACCCCTGGCTAAATCCCATTAAGGTGTCTTAATCAAAGCTTGGTGGACATTAAGGCCAGAACACTGTCACATCAGGCCGGCTTGTCATCTTGCACACCTCTCCCTCCTTCCTTTAGTTAATAGAGCTGGTTGCACAGTCAAACAGGCACCTTTCAAGAATGAAGCTCCATTCATGTGTTGTTTGTATCAAGATATATTGACAGTGAGTCCACGTCATGTGGAGACACACAATGCATTTCACATTTACATTATTTTGCAAAGTGTGAGCAGGGCCAAATATAATAGTCTCTTCAGAGTGCAGATATACACTTCAAAATACTCACACACTGCACTTGGATGATGAACTACTCATCAAACGCTAAATGTTTTACAGTGATTACAAAATCAGAGTAGTTTTGCAGCTGTGTCTATTCCCTCTCCTGCTGTGCTTTCATTATTTTACCTAATGTTAATGTGTTTAAGTTAATGATAGCTCAAGGCTTGTTAGTAGGCAACTGCACAGAACGGGTTTTGATTTAGCAATCTGCAATGTTGCCAGTATCTGTTCAATCTGTCAGTGAGGGGTGTCACTGAAGGCAGCGGACAGCTGACCGCCTTCAGAGGACAGAATATGTTCTACACACTGGTAAACAGGATTTCAGCCAACCTACAGACAAGACGACACACTACAGCACACCTTCAGCAACATTTCAAATACTATTTTAATAATGTTACCTCAGCCTTTCATATTTCATGGTCAGTAGTCTGTTTTTAACATTTATGAACGTGTTATCATCACTTTTTTTAATGTACACAAATGTAACCCCTGTCCCAGAAGCAAAACACAACACTGTATCCTCTTGTCACTTCCAACTTATTGACAGGTGTTTTGATGTCCAGACCGATTAAGGTAGTTCAACTTTATCATTTGCAAAAGGTAGATTTGAATCATAATTCACTATGAAAAAAACCCTGACAACGTAATCTCATCATCTATTTTTTTTTTATAACTTTGGGAATAAACCATCCACACTGTTGCAAATTTTTGGGATTTTTTGCACACAGCTTGAGTTTCAATTTATATAGCACTATATACTACTCAAGATGAAAATGCCTTTCTATTGTCTTTCTATTGTGGTTGTTATGGTGGATTAAGCCAGCATGACCAATCGGGCCATATTTACTTTACTCTCTCTCTTAGGCATTAACAATGGATCTTCCACAGTAGAGCTTTAATGGGCTGAAGTAGCCTCTCGCCCAATGACCACCCTAATCACACTTATCAGCTGGCGCTTGTGGACTTGTGCATGGTTCCCAAAAATAGAAATATTACCCTTGAGCAATATGTGTGTCTGGTTAACGACTGTGCAAAAAATCTTATGTAGATTTATTTTGAAGTTTCAATAGGAAACCTGGGAAATGAAAATCTCCAAGACACTGATAAGAAGGTGCGTCTATGCCTGGATTTAAGGACGTCCAACAGCACAGCACTCATCAGAAACTTTGCCTCTTTATATCTTAGCACTTTTATTTACTTTTTTGAAATGTTTCTAAACTTACCACCAGTCATTTAAAATGTGTGTATTAGAGAGAGAGATCTCAGACTTGAATCTGTATTTCTATAAATACGACCAAATCTGGGATTTATCTTTAAATTGAAAAATACATTTCTGAAATTATTAGTCAAATGGTTAGTGGTTATTATTATTTTTTTTTTTTTCCTTGGTCATTGTAGTAACACAACAAATAATTGTCTATTATTCTATAATTTGTTCTTATTACTGGAGCTGGGTGATGATTTGAATTAATTTAAGTATTAAGATTTAGTTGTCATCATTTTGAAAGGCTTTTAAAAATTTTTAGATTGGTGTTTATGTGCATATATTCAGTGTGGGTTGTGTGAGGAATTGCTTAGATGGTTAGATGTGTGTTCCTGATGCGCTTTGGTGTTAATCACTGGAACAGATGGTTCATGTTTAAAATCCTGTGTAAGCTGTAATGACTCAAGAGTGTTCATTATCATCTCTCCTACAGAGCCAACCCTCCACAGCCTCATCACCTCATCGTGCAGCTCTACTGATAGCCTCCACATTCCCTACAGCCGTTCACTGGCACCACTGACGTCAGACCAGACTTACATTACCCATTTGAACTGCACTCAAATGCTTTCTCAGGGAATGATGCCATTGAGTGTGTGGGAATTGAACAAGATTTCCTTGCACTATCTTTTTACAGATGGACATATGCATGTGAACTTAGCAAATATCCCAAAATTATGAATTTGAACTGCAGCATTCACTGAACATATACCACTCCAGAGATAATATTTACAAAAATGCTTGAAGAAAACATTGAGTGCTGTTAATATGGTCAAGCCCAGAGCCACCCCACATATAGGCACTGAATGAACTAAAAAGTTTCTGAGGTTGTCAACTAGAGTAGTTTTGTGAGCAGTTGCTGCTACAAGTACATTGCACAAGGTAATGAAACTTTATCACATGGTTATCTTGTGTGTTTACATTGTGGTCACCTGTTAGCATGTAGCTTGGGACTAATGCGTTAGTCATGACTGTAGTGGCCTGCTAAACTCTCCTGAGCACCACCAATTGCCCTCTCTGCAATTACTGTGTGGTAGAAACTAAACAGAGTAGATCTATTTCTAAAGGTCAAAGCATTTGCAGAGTTTTGCCTGATAGCTAGAACCTATTTAATACTTGAATAAAGACCTATATAATTTGGCATTCGTGTAAACTGTGGCCAATAATATGGCCGGTTACCATGGAAGTGTCAGTACGTTGCTGTTCAGTTAAGAAAGTCAAAGTTTATGGCAGGGTGTAAGCTGTCCTTTGAATTGTGCCTTTGTATCTCTACCACTCCTAGCTCAACTGCACAAGTAGTCATCTTATTCCCTTCTGATATTCCGAAGCCTGTCATTTGTGGCTTGGTTCCAGCCAGTTATGACATGAGATAGAGGGGGTAGTCTAGCCAGTTTGGATGCATTCTTCAGCCTGGGTGCAAGTGTGTACATATGCATTCAACACGTTCACAATAACCTTCTGAGAGTCCAAGCATTGTAAATTCCGTAAATTAATCATTGGAAGAGGAGGAAACTGTTCACAAAATAAATGGCATCAAATTCTGGCTATTATTTGTAATGACCAAATTGTAACAATGCAATTGAGAAGAGAAAGTCTAAATAAGTTTGTCTATACACTCACCAAAATGGGTGCTCTTTAAAAAATAAGAGAAAAGCTCTTCAGTCTACCGCATCTTACTTAACTAATATATTTACATCTATCAGCCTTGGCACAAAATTTGCAAGGGCTTATGGGAGGGAACTGATGACTCACATACGTGTATATGTGGGATTTAGAATAATCAGGTTATTGCAATAGAATAACAACTTCTAATATGTCCTGCCCTAACCAGATTTCTTCCTAATTTTTGTAAATGATGTGACTGTCTGCTGTGCATCATATATTCCAAGGTGTGCTCATTGAAGTTGTTACTCTGTTAGTGCAATGATCCATATATTTAAAGTCAGTTCTGCTGTCTTGTCTCAGCCTAAACCCTGACAGGCTCTCTCCTGTGTAGTAAGCTGTGGGTTTACGGTGAGCAAATAAAGTCTGGGTCAACAAGGCCTCCTGACAATCATCAGAATCAGGCTTTAGTTTTTACTTTGTGCTGTATATTCTGTGATCCTCAGCTGGTGTTGTGGTGATGGAAGTCGAACTCTGATCTGCTTGATCTCAACTTGAGCACATAAAGTCTTTTTTTTTTTTTTTGTTAACCTGTCATCATTCTAAGTCAGTTTGTATTGTCAAGTTAGTAATCTGAGGCTGGATCGAATGCAATACATTTAGCATCCCAGTCCACCGTGTGTCGTCTGATTTTTCTAGAGCAGGTTTTGGCAGTGAGAACAATGTATTAGGGTCTGATGGAAGAGCTGTCTTTTCCTGTGTGGCTCCATCAGTGGATGTACCTATCTAAGGAATTCTATTATGAATGTAAGGCAGCCCGTGATCATCACTGATGATCATCACAATGTCTGTGACTCTACTATAATGGCAAGAGTGTGACGTTACAGTGTGTGACTGTAACAGTTGTTCACATATTGATAAGTGCATTTGTCAAGTTAGCCACATCACATTATGTCTATAATATCGTACTCACCACATAGTTCAGCTTTATTTTAGTAACTTGTACCTGCAGAGACAGTTAAGTTTGTGGACCTACTTATTAGACTCATCCTCCATGTAACAACCACCAGCATTCACACCAACATGCACATAAAACACTGTAACCAGACATTTTAGTGTCAGAACATGTATAAACATTTGGGAAAAAAATGTAAACAATACATTAACTGATATAAATTCAGTAATTTTTTTATATATTAATTTAAATTTTTGTATTAACAAATAAGAAAATATTTTTTTTTTATGGTGTAGACATTCATTGTGAGGCTTTCTCAACTAAATAGATCAGTTATATTAACCATCTTATCCTTTGGTCACGGGCTATGAATAAACACAGAAGCACATGTTATCAGAATAAGGTCATGGACAAATGTCCACCGGGTTAAGGTACTGAGAAGGAAGACAGTCCTCCCATTTCAACAAGCATCCAGACATGTCCATTTTTAAGCAAATAACCTTTTGATGTCATGGCTGAGCATGACCTTAGGAAAACGAGATGAACTCATGAGATGTGAAGTCATAATGGAGGTCACTTCCAATTTAAAAACCCTCCGCCTGAATTGACCTGACCTGAGTAGGTATTGGCTCTGCTTTTTGTGCCAGCGACACTTATACAGTAACATGACTTCATATTCTCGTCTCTTTTATGTGCAACATTGGTACAGTGTGTTACTGAACAGAGCATTTAGACTAATTTATAAGAAAAATTGTGACAGACTTGCTAGCTGGAAAATGGAGTTTGGTTTCCTGCACTGACAAAAACAGGAAAACCATAGGATGTGACTCGCGTGCATGCACGCACACTCAAAGTCTTCATCTGATATATCCTGACAATAGAGCACACCACAGTTTGTCTTTTAAAATAATTTTTTCCTGTGCTCACATCTGAAGTGTAAAAGAGTGGATTTTTTTGTTTGTTTGTTTTCTCTGGCTTGTGGATGAGGTGATTTTACAGCACAATCAGCGCAGCTGATTTTTCCTCAACAGTCCTCAGTCTGCTGTCAAGCTCAGTTTTATGTGCAGTAATTGTGAAGTAGCTGTAGGAAGCTTAATCCATTTTAGACAGTAGTTCAAATGGTAATAACAAATTAATTGCTCATATATATATATATATATATATATATATATATATATATATATATATATATATAATATAATTGAAGTTGTTGACAGGGCAGTAGATTAAAAGACCTGTTTGTTGTGATGGAAGCATCTACGACCTTGGTGAGACAATAGAGAGAAAGATTTCCTTTGACCAACTTAAATGACCTTTCAGACTAACTGAAATGTTGGTAGAGAAGCTGTGCTTGCTAAAAAGAGGTAAAATGCTGGGTTTTCAAACTACTTATGTTTTTTTTTTTTTATATTTTAGGCCAGTCTATCCATCTGGGGATGGGGGGGTCTTGGAGTCGTGCTGTTCCTTGTCACCTTTGGACCCTTTGCCATATTCTACTTGGCTTTTTATATCTTCTGCTTCATTGGAGGGTGAGTGTTAAGACTTGTAAACATTACCTCATGTCTATCTATGAGCCTGCTATTCCACGTGGGGTGTTTTTGTACAGGTGGCCAGTAAATCACTTTTTAACTCATCTTGTTATCACCTCTGTCTTCCAGGGGCTTTGCAGTCACTTTGCTCTATGGAAAGATCAACTCAGAGAAACACCTGGAAAAATGCGAGCACTCTTATCTGCCATCCACACAGATTGGTATACTGAAGGTAACAACACACTTAAACACACACACACAGTTTGACCTCACCCACGCAAGCATTTGAATTAGTTGTTAATCAAGTTTCTTTGTTGATAAACTAATTCAGATACCGTACATCAGTTACTTATTTACTGATTTGATTGTTTACATCTCTCATTGTTCCGTGTTTCCCTAACCCTTTCAGACATTGGACGAAATGAAGCTGGAGATCAAGCCTATAAAGATTGACAGGAGACTGACTGGCTCCAGTTTTATTGATGAACCACTACAACAGGTGTGTGTGCATGTGTGGGTGTATGCATGCATGCATGTATGCCTTTGTAAGAAAGTCTTCTATGCAGTGTGTTTCTACTGAGACAGGAGCTAAGAAGGGGAGCTAACAGAGAATAACAGGATTATGAGAGACTTTTTGGACTCTGCCCCACACGGGTCACTGTCTAAACCATCAGCTGGCCTAGGTCAGCAACTTAATGGTCTCAAGCCATAAAGCAGACATCACTGTCAAACACAGCATGACTCTTAAATCCTCTTTTTCACCAGAAGTTGGATCCTACTTTCTTCTGTGCCACCAGATTAACCAGGACCAGGATGTTAGCTCCTTTTTTTCCCTGCCAAAACAAATGAAAATGTCGTCATCCTGAACACTGGCATTTCTCTGTCATAACACCATGGAAAAAAGGAATTCCAGACTTTGCTCATCACATTTTTGATGTAATCATCTTCACACATGATAGAGAAAAAAAAAAAAAAAAAAAAAAAAAAAAAATATATATATATATATATATACACACCAGATTCACTCTAGCCAGAAAAAAGCAGATTTTGAATACATTCAATGCAACACACTGTGACTTCTGTTTAAGAGGTTCCAAAATAAGTTAATTTATCTTTATCATATGTTCTATATAAGTTTCATTATGTAAATTGATCCATATCCATAAGGAGCTATCCATAAGCAGAAAACTTAACAGAGGAACTGAAAGTTCCTCTTCTGTTACTGCCACATTACCACATTTGCACCATCATGGCATATTAGGAATAAAATAGCTACAGCATGACTGAAATGCTATGATTGAGTTCAACACTTTTCTAAAGCAGATCCTGTCAGTATTGCTGACAGCGAACATGAGCTTTGTGGCTGCAATCTGTTGGTCACAGTTTCTCTTTCCAACCTATCACATGGTTACAAAACTTAGAGCAGAAAGCAAGTTTGTAACGATTTTATCTCCAGTAAAGCAGTGTGGCCAGCGTGGATAAGTGCAGACTCAGCAGTTTGACATGGTCAGATGACACAGACAACTCCACCATGGAGCCTCTGTTATCCCTTCCTCCCTGGGAATGCACACTAATCATTTCAACAGCAATGTAAACCTCAGGATCTTGCACAGTTTAACATGAGATCATGTAAGCTTGAGTAATACTCTCCGAAATACTTTTGCTTTAGTCATTTTTCTTACACAAAAATATATTTCCCTGACCAAATCCTACAGAAGCTCACGTAAATGTGAAATGAATGTGTTCGTTTGATTGAATCACACTGCATAGCTGCAATCAATCACTATTTTGTGCAACAGACTGGAGTTAAAGGTTGATTGATTTATCCAGGTTTTCTTGGACATGGCTGCTGAGTAATCTGTTCCCTTGGTGTTTTCCTCCAAGTAGTGTTACTTGCCCATCTTTCCCTCCAGTGTGGTGTTACATTTACTTCACTCTCCCTTCTTTCACTTTCCATCCTTTTTGATCCAGCCCAGAGGTCAACTTTACATTTTTCTTTCTTCTTTTCTCTTTAGGTGATTCAGTTTGCTCTAAGAGACTATATCCAGTACTGGTACTATACTCTGAGTGAGGACGAGTCCTTCTTATTGGAGATCAGACAGACTTTGCAGAATGCCCTCGTCCAGTTCTCAACACGGTAAAAAAAAATATCACAGCACATGCTGACTCTGAATGACAAGGATTTCTTTCTTCTTTTTTCTGCATTTATATTTAATACAGGTAAAATCTGTTCATAATTTCTCAACTGCTTTGCTTGTGTGTGTCTGTATGTGTGTCTGTATGTGTGTCTGTATGTGTGTCTGTATGTGCGCGCATGTGTCCAAAGGTCCAAAGAGGTGGACTGGCAGCCTTACTTCACCACTCGCCTGGTTGACGACTTTGCCACCCATTTACGTGTCTTTAGAAAAGCCCAAGATCGCCTCACTGACAGAGAGGACAAACAAAGTATACACAGACATTCATGGATTTTGTGATGTTTTGTTAGACATACACAATAAGCTTAGTTTACAGTTATGTTGCAAAAACACACACACACACACACAGATATATATATATATGCGTGTATATAAATAGATATATGTAGATATAGAGTTAAGCACAAAAAAATTACAAGAAAATTTGATTTCTGAACAGGAGACATTATGGAGGAGCTAGTGGACTCGTTCTTTGAGGCTGAGGTTGAGATGGAAAGGAAGATTTGCCGAGATGTTGTGTGCACTTCACACAAAGATGAAGAAGGTAAAATGTTTGTGCAATTTCTTATTTCACATTTAACACTATGATGCAGATCTCTTCCCCCAAGTGTGATATTGTTTGATGTTGATGTGAGTAAAGACTATTAATACGCTGTGGGTGTCAGGTTTCCTTCGAGACCTGTGTGAACTGCTTCTGTATCTGTTACTACCTCCTGGAGATTTCCACAACAAGAACATGAGATACTTCCTAAGGGTGAGTAAACATAAGATAAACAAATACAAAATCATGTATTTTATATCTCTAAGTGTTACTTGATAGGTCTGTTTGACCAATCTGCAACATTACATATTCAGTCACAAAGTGATTTGTTATACAGCAATAAGCATTTCGATGTTTTTTTGTTGTTTTCAGGAGGTGTTGGCCCGTGGTGTGTTGCTTCCTTTGATCAACCAGCTGAGTGACCCAGATTACATCAACCAGTTTGTCATCTGGATGGTGAGATTTGGCACTGACCTGTAGCGTTCACCTGTGATCAATCTTACTATCCATATCAGAAATCAATAATTAAATGAAATGGGATAGAAAGGGCGTTTTTTGTCGTTGTATTGTTGAGTTGTGTTTTTGTGTGTGTGTCTCTGTCTCTCAAGATACGGGACTCCAGCTGTAACTATGAAGCCTTTATGAATATCCTCAAGATGACAGATAAGCCTGCTGAGCTGGAGGCTGTCAAGGACAAGGTCCTGGAGGAGCTTCAGTACCTCCGTTCCTTGGACACTGCCGGGGACGGTAGGTGCATATAATCGTACACTCTCATAGTCAAGTCATGCAAAGGACAGCCGAAAAACTGTACTGCATTGATCTCCTGCTCCGGTGTCTTTTTGTCTTTGTATGTCCTTTAGACATCAATGTGATCAAGAACCAGATTAACAGTCTTCTGTTTGTGAAGAAGGTGTGTGAGACCAGAATCCAGAGGCTGCAGTCTGGCAAGGTAAGAAACTACAGCACAGGCTATATAGCACTTACACTGGCGGAGCAAATAAACCGTACAGTCTCATATCGTTTAACAGTTTATTATTGATTATAGTTTTACTGTGTATACACTGAAGAAGTCAGTTTATTTGTAAAGATTTATCTTTTGGAGTTGACTAAATTGAGCAAAGAGTTTTCTCTGTTCTCTATGTGCTAGACATTTCTTACCCTGTGTCTCTTTTGTGTAGGAGGTTGACGCCTTGAAGCTGGCAGCCAACTTTGGCAAGCTGTGCGTTATCCCACTGGATCACATCCTCATCCACAACATAGCTCTGCAATTCTTCATGGGTAATTCTGGAAATGCATCATCACATACAGCACGGGTGCCAGACTGTGGTCATTCCAAGACATGAACATTTGTTAATCTTCTTCAGAATCTATAAACGAAATCCATGTTTTCAAAATTTACAACTCTGACCTGTCTTGTTTAGCACTCTCCAGTTCATAGATTTTAATGGGTCACCCCACTTTACAGACCAGATTGCAATAGACCATTTAAATGATGCAGTAATCCAAAGTATTTGTGCCATATACTGTATATTTGTACAACCAAAAACTGACAATTTTTGTATCTGTTGATCCAGATTTCATGCAGGCAGCAGGCGCCCAGGCGGAGCTGTTTTTCTGGCTCACTGTGGAGGGCTACAGAGTGACAGCACAGCAGCAGCTGGAGGCCATGGAGGGCTGGCAAAAAGACGGCAAGAAGCAGCCGAGCACCACTAAGGGACTATTGAAGGCCGCAGCCCTGGGTGTCTATGAACAATATCTGTCTGACAAGGTAGAAGATAGGTGTTAAGACATGAGTAAAAAGTAATTTTAATAATCAAGAGGATTAATTAACACTGAAGTAAAATGTTTTGATCCCCTTTGAAGTTCAACTCTGCAGTTATGTGGAACATTACACATATTTGTACTTACCTTTAAGTACTCCATCCTCCTATCAGTTTCATCAAATTGTTTGAAAATATCCCCCCACTGTATGAAATGATCTGCTGAAGTCTTTTGATTCTTCTCCAAAAGGCATCTCCCAGGGTGCAAGTGGATGAGGTGTCTGTGACAAAACTTGGGGACAAACTCCAGAAGGACGATCCCACACCAGAGATATTTGATGAAATCCAAAGAAAAGTAAAACATCTTTCATAGTATTTACTTTCCATATTACCGATTTTAATGAAACTAACACTTTACGAATTTAATACATGACACACATTATTTGTGTTGCTTTATTTTTGAAATTTTCCCATGTTGTATTTACAGGTATATGAGCTGATGCTGCGTGATGAGCGTTACTATCCCTCCTTCAAGCAGAGCCCTCTTTACGTCCGTATGCTAGCAGAGCTGGACATGTTGAAAGAGCCGAGCTACCGGGGATCTGATGATGGAGATGGAGAATCTTTTAATGGCTCTCCCACTGGAAGCATAAACCTAGTAAGTCAACATAGAACATTTTGACATGTCGGAACCTCTGGCGCAGTTTTTGTAGTTCATCCCTTCTGGTTGGTTTTTGTGTGAAAACTCTTGGACTATATCTTCTTTTCTCATTATTTCAGTCTTTGGATGACTTGTCCAATGCCTGCCATGATGAATTTATGCACCTACATGCCTTCATCTCTGACACAGGTACAGACACACACCCACATACACAGTCTAAGTGCACAACTTTGTATATTTTTTACCAAGTGTCGGTCTTAGATTAGGGGTTAAGAAGAAAGCTTTGAATTTTTGAATTAGGAAGGTCATATGTGCACGCCAACTTAAACATTTAGACTTTTACTTGATGTGGGATTTGGGTGTTATAACTGTATATGTCCACAGTGTGACTTATGTAATGCATTTTGGGTATTTGTGAGTCCCTACTGGCCTCTCCATGCATGTTTTTTTCACCTCCTAGCTCCATTTATCTGCATGTCTGCTGTGTCACTTTCATCCTGTTCCAGTTTTCTTTATTTCTTTCACTCCAACACCTTCAATCGTCTTCTGTTTTTCGCTTTTCCTTCCTTCCCCCTTGTCCCTCCATTACCTTTCCTGTCATTCTGTCACATTTTCCTCCCTTTTATCACATTTCCACAATCTTCTTTGCATTCTTTCTTTTGCCTGCTCTACTTCCCACACACTTTGCATCTGCACCTTTCTTTCCTCTGCTTTCATCTTCACCCCACCCCCTTCTTCCTCCATTCCCCTGTTGGATATTTTTCCACACGGAGTAGCTGATGCATGTCTCCCTGGCTTCTGGGGTGCTGCAGGGGTTTGCAACGACCACGGTAAGACCTACGCCCTATACGCCATCACTGTGGTCAGACGTAACCAGGATGGCAGTGAGGACTGTTGGAAAACCTACCGTCGCTACTCTGACTTTCATGATTTCCATATGAGGATCACTGAACAGGTGTGTGTGCCAGTCAGGATGAATAAGACAACAACATTTCTCCTTGTCCAGTATAAATGTGACTGCATGTTAAAACATTGTTTGTCTTTCTATTTTATTTTAGTTTGAGAACCTTGCATCAATTCTCAAGCTGCCAGGAAAAAAGACATTCAACAACATGGACAGAGAGTTCTTGGAGAAGAGAAAAAAAGATCTCAATGCTTACCTGCAGGTAAGTCTTTTACATATTGTTGACACATTTTACATATATTGATGAAATGTTTTGTTGGTGTACATCAATAACTTGTGCTTGTGTCTTTCAGTTGTTGCTGAACCCTGAGATGGTGAAGGCCTGCCCAACTCTGATTCCTTATGTCTATGACTTCCTAGAAAACAAGGCCTACAGCAAGGGGAAAGGAGAGTTCGCACGAAAGGTAATTAACATTTTTTTTTAACAAAAATCCACCTTTCAGTGTCATTTACTGATGGAAGACTTCACAATGTTTTTTTTAATGTTAAGAGGGTTAAAGGGGATTAGGTGTTTTGTAAAATAAATGTTCTATTTTTGTTTCATTCCTTTATCAGATAGACACATTTGTCAATCCTTTGAGGAGCTCTATGAGGAACGTGTCCAATGCGGTGAAAGCCCTTCCAGACAGCCTGGCTGAAGGAATGACCAAAGTGTCTGATAACATGGGCCGCATGTCAGAAAGACTTGGCCAGGACATTAAACAGTCTATATTGAAGGTAATAAGGAAAATATTTTGCATCTAAATAAATGACTTAAACAGAACCCTTGTTTATCGAACTTCTCAACATCTTCTCTGCTCTCCCAGGTGCCTCCACTTCTCCCCAAGTCTGAAATCGACCCTGATCACTGTCGAGTCTCTGCCCAGCTTGATGACAATGTGAGTCTGTCAGCGGGTATGGTAGCTGTATTTTTATTTCTTTTAATATTTATTTGAAATGATAAGGATGTACCTTGTGTGTCCAGGTGGATGATAACATACCACTGAGGGTAATGCTTCTGCTCATGGATGAAGTCTTTGACCTGAAGGAGAAAAACCAGTGGCTGCGTAGGAACATTAAGAATCTGCTGCAGCAGCTCATCAGAGCCACATATGGAGACACTATCAACAGGTCAGAGATCTCAACAGATGTACAGGGACTGGAGATATATTCTATTCATCAAAAGCATCTCAAATATGTGTTTTCAACGGTTTCCCACATTTGGTACTTTTGAATACAAAAAAAAGGTTAACAGGAAGAATGTCAATGTGGGCAAAGAAATCACTCGCTCTGACATACATACACTTTATTATGAATTTTAGTGGTATGAAAGGAGATAACTGATATCTGATGCAGAATGCAATCGGAATTATGTTTCCTTTCTCTCTGCAGGAAAATTGTAGATCATGTGGACTATTTAACCTCACCAGAACAGGTTGCAGACTACGTCAAGAAATTCAGGTAAGTAATTTTCCCTTCTTTCACATAATTTAATTTGTCAGAGGACTTATAACTAACTCTGAATGGTTCTGACCCCTCATAGGGATTCATACTGGCCTAACGGTATATTGGCCGAAACGCCACCCCGTCGGGACAAGAGCATCCGCATGAGGACACGAGTAGCTGCTAAGACCAGCCTGCTGGGTATTATGCCAGGTGAAAACATGTTTTGCAGAACCTTATCCACTTGCTGCACTGTAAGAAATGCTAAACATTAAAAGCCACATAGTCTATTACTTGTTCTGTGGTTTGTCCAAGTTAGTTTTTTGTCTACTTTCTGATGCCTCTAGAGGCCACTAAGTGATAGAATGGCCTCCATGATTGTTGCCTCAGGACAGTCACCTAAACTCTCTTCTGGTGGCTCTGGTGCGAGCTTGTGGCAAAATTTAATCTGGGCTCTTGTAACTACACTCCACTTAATTTCTCTTTCTTACCTCTTTCTTACCCAGATGAGCTGAAGCACATTATTGGAGCAGACACCACAAGAAAGGGCATCCTGCGTGTCTTTGACATGTTCCAGTACCAACCCATGAATCGTCGGTTAGTCTATGTTTTCCTGGAGGGCTTCCTGGAGACAATGTTCCCTCAATACAAATTCCCTGAGCTCTTTGTCAAGCTGCACTCCCGATCGCCACGTATCCACAGATACAGTCAGAAACTCAAATCCTCCTCTCTTAAGAGGTGACAGGAAAGGACAGAGGCAACAGGACCGGCTAGAAACACACAAACTTGAGAGCTCAGATGGAGAGCGGGGGGCTTGGTATGGGTGTTTGTGATTTCTGCCATTAATTCCACCTGTCTCACGCACTCTTTTACTGAAAACACTCCAATTATCCAGCTGATTACTTTCTTACGAAGCAGAACTGAAGGATGAACAACACACACTCAGCCCACCTCTGGCTCTGACACACTGGTGCGCAAACACAAGTCTTGTAATTTGCAACAAGACCAAACATGGCACTCTTTTCTTTTACTTTCTACATTTGCCCCATAATTTCTTTTGACTTTTTAGTTGTGTTTAGCTTTCTCCTGGGCCGATCAGTGCTGCTTTCATGTGGTTCAGAGAGGGGACCACAGATACTGTATTGTTTTTAAACTGGAGGAGTAGATAGCATAGACCCACACCTTGCCTTACCTTACCTTCCCACGTCTGTCTTTTGGCCAGCTTTGTCCGCCATCATTGAACTGGCCCCACGGTGTAGTCAGAATGACCTTCATGCTGTAGACATTGGATCTGCAAAAGCTGCACACTTGTGAACATGCAACAATATTGTTTTCATAGCAACCAAATAAGTCAATAGCACTGGGTTAAAGAGGCGCTGTTTTTAAATGTGACTGAACATTGGTTGAAAGGATGATTTTTATTTTCACTGTCAGCATTTTTTCCAGCCTCAATGCTTCTTTTGAATCACAGTGACGTATGTATAATATATATATATATATATTATAATTTTTGGCTTTTTGAAGCGTTACATCATCTGTTCCGCCCATGATCCTCAAAGAATAGGCCACCCCCCCCAAATGCTAGCCCCATAACCTGTGATGACCAAAGCTCATGCTGTCCATATGCGTGTGTGCGTGTTTGTGAGTGCACTGGTTTGATGTTGGGATTATTCTGAACATTACTGTGCTTCATATTGCCTGTGAGAAAACACTGAAGTGTGTTACAGTCATGGAAATCTCAGCTCTGGCTGTCCAAGCCCATTATCAAAGAATGTACTCTCTGGTTTCGTCTGTATTCAGCTTGTATAGAATTTCTGTGTGTGTGTGTGTGTGTGTGTGTGTGTGTGTGTGTGTGTGTGTGTGTGTGTGTGTGTGTGTGTGTGTGTGTGTGTGTGTGTGTGTGTGTGTGTGTGTGTGTGTGTGTGTGTGTGTGTGTGTGTGTGTGTGTGTGTGTGTGTGTGTGTGTGTGTGTGTGTTGCACAAAGAAAGCAACCATCTTCAGTCAGAAACTGTGCCAGTGTGAGCTAGTGAACCAGCCTTAAACTACATACAGTATATACTGACCAAGAGACACACTAGAGGTAGCTCTCCTTCACACGACTGAGCGCTATGAAGAAATCAAGATGTAGAAATGGAGCTATAGCCCTATATCATTTTTATTCTGAGGAAATGTCTTTAATTTGTGCAATATTTTTTCTTTAATGCATGTGCATTTTGAATCTTTGTGTACTGACAAGGCAATTCATTTTGTTTTAATAGTCGAAAACATGAAAGAAGTTTCCCTAGAAATGTCTTCTTATCCCGACAACTTAACATTCCGTTGTTGTAAAAGTTGTTCAAGTTTATTTTACAGACTTGTTTTATAAGTCTGAGGGTTTTTGTTTTGTTTTGGATATGTGTGTTGGGGGCAGGGGTGTATTTTCCCACCTACCCCTCATCCATTAATGCAAAATCTGTGTTCTGGGTATCGATTGGGTTGTGTGTCATAGCCCAATTATTAGCTCATTGAGCTATAGCTAGCTCAGAGGCGGCCTCAAGCAACTGCTTCTTTTTAACTCGTGGCGTTTTATGCATTCACACGTGTTTGTGTGTGTGTGTGTGTGTGTGTTGCGTGTGATCAGAACTGGACAGGAAGAGGGGGCGGGGCTGCCCCCCCCACCTCTTCTTCCTGTCCAATGTTCACAGGGGAACTGCGTCCTGTGACCGATGGAATCACTGCTAATGAGCACTTAGTAGCACCTGTGGGAGGGCGTCTCCCATTAGCTGGATGGAGCCCCATTCTGCTGCAGTCATTGGATGGAACTGCTTTGTCTGCTGTGATTTGCTGAAAATGAGCAGCCTTGGTGGACTCTTGATTGGCTGAGTAGGACATGAACTTGAGCCTCTTTCTGGGAGGTAGATATTTTGTCCCTGTGGTGAAGGAGATGTCACCTTTAACTTTCTGCACACCTCTCCATACAGGAAGGCTGCTTGTTTTTTGTTTTTAACCCCAGTATATATGAATCTATGATAATGAAAATTGTGCATATCTGTGTACAGTATGTGTTAATAGTGTGCCTAAATGTACTGTCAACTCTATTTTCATATTTTTCTTTTAACCTAAAAAAGAAATCAATCAGAATGTCATCATTTTACTCGACTGAAAATGATTTAAGGTGTTTTTTTTTTTTTTTGCATCATGCTTATCAAACTCTTCCTTGTGAGCAGATGTGCTCAGATCAGTATAACACTAATAAAAGGTAACTCAGACTAACTGACCCAGAGTGTGTATGGTGGTGCTTCAGTGTCCTTGCAGTTCCTGCAGATTATAAAAATCACTACAAATATGACTGAAGTCAGAATACGGTGTCAACATGTTAGACCAACCTTGACTTGTATAAAAACATTCCTGATGTGCTTCCTGCTACATTATCTACAATCTATAATCTCTGGATTTTTGAGACTTGTCTTTGCCTTCCAATACAAGATCAACTGACTATTAATCATTCAACATCTAAAATCCATTTGTTTAAATTTTAAATTATAAAGATAAATTATATCCCAAGAAAACTTACCAAATAATATCTCTCAGTGCAAATATTCATATTACCACTTATTTCGTATCTCTATATTTGAGACATTGCAGATCTGCTACAGGAAGATGCTTCATTATAAGGAACAAGCCTGCAACTCTAAAAAGCTTGGTCTTCTTGTCAATAAGATTGACTTTTGAGTGAGCGTACACTCTTTAAAGTTGCTAAGCTTCAATTTCAGTTTGATTTTTTTTTTTAATGAGCTCTGAAACGTCATTTTTAGTCACTGAGCAACAGACTGATGCACAGCAACAATTGGCATGTGTCAGGAAAGTTAAGTGGCAGAAATCGGTGCTTCATTCAGGTTTAGTTCAGGCTGTTGAGGAAAACACACGGAAGGAAGAACGTTGTGGATGACAGGCTGACGGACGGCTGTTCAGCAGGAAAAGCACATTACTCAGTGACTGCTGACTGCCTGTTCACTATGAGAGAGTCACTGTCCGTGTTCCCAGATCTGACCTCTGATTTCTTCTCGTTTCAACGAAATCACTTGGAGTCAAATATGATCTATTTACATTTTAATTTAAGTACACAGTCGCATCCACACGGTGTCAACACCTATTCATGCTTGACCATGATAACACACATCCCTGCAGCCTCTTTGGGTTGGTGTCTCTGAACGGTCCTCATGCCTTCTGCATTTTTCCTACCGGGTCAGCGATGACAACGATCCCCCAGGCTGCCAAACCTGAGAGACAAACACAGCAGTGTTACTTCTCCGAGCAGACAGCAGGCAGCTCAAGTCAACACTGTTGGCTGACGCACTTGCAGCAAATGTGATCTGTGCCACGGTGCCCATGGAGGTGGGTCCGCCTAGCCTCATCGTTTTCCGGGCTGCCATGAACACATAAGCTCCGGACAATATCAGACCACCGCCGGAGATGAGCCGACAGCTCCAGCAGCCCTTAAACAGCGGGCTGGGTTTAGCCACAGACGAATCTGCTCCTCCTGTCGGAGCCTCCGGGGCTGCCGGCATTGTGCTGCTAACGCTAATGCTAACAACTCCTGCTTTAAAAAAAATAAAAGGGGACAAACATAAAAACAAGAGGAAAAGGTTTCTTCTGATTGCAAGTAATTGTCCTCAAATGTTCAAACTATTTTGCCACATGATCCAACGCATTTCCCTCCTCCTCTAGCTCGCACAGGTCAAACTTTCAAACCACTTCCGCGTTATCAGCCTACCGTTTCCTGTTTCGTATTTTCAAAATAAAACCTTTTTTTCCCTGTCGAATGACAGGCAGCCACCGCAGTGGATTCACCTTTGACCATCCGGTTTCTCGGACCACGGCTAAAGAGATGTGTCTGTTAGCCGTCTGGCTTGTTTTGTCTGTGCGGACGGCCGCTGCTAAAGCCGACTCAGGACCGGACTCCTCTTATGTTGCTGCCGTTTACGAGCACACTTTAATCCTGAACCCGGACCCACAAGTCCGGCTGTCCCGGACTGCAGCCCTGAGACATGTGCACCAAAACCTGGACATCTATGATCAGCAGGCCGCCCGGGCTGCTCAACAGGTGACCAGTTCAACACACAATCAGGCTCATTCCTGTTTAAAGACATCTTAATCATGCTTCCTCAGGCAATCCAAAAATAAAGTAGTGCAATCAGTCTAGAGGATTTTTTTTAAAGAATTCCTGTCCACATATTTATTTTTTAACTTGAACTGCTCTGGTCGTTGGACCCATGAAGAGAAATCAGCTGTTACTGGCCAGAGCTGAGGCTTTGCTCATGAGCCTGAATAAACACATTTTAACAGTGTGCTGTCTCATTATAACCGAAGCCTGCTCTTGTTTTCTTGGGGTCAGGGTGCCCAGATCCTGGTGTTTCCAGAGGATGGTCTTCAAGGTTTCAATTTCAGCCGATCATCCATATCTGGCTATCTAGAAACTATTCCTGACCCCGAGGACGAGAGCTGGAATCCCTGCACAGAGCCGCAAAGGCACAACAACACCGAGGTGCACGGTCATTTCTTTAGATGTTACATTGATATTGAGTGGTCGATCTGGCATGACACACAGCTGTGACACAGAGACAGCACATGGCTGCCCAGAGATTTCCCCTTTCCACTTGAATGTGATTGGCTCACAGGTTCTCCACACGTTGAGCTGCATGGCCCGTCGCCACAGCCTCTACCTGGTGGCCAACATGGGTGACCTGCAGCCCTGCCCCCTGAAGTCCAGCCCCTCCTCCACATGTCCCCCTGATGGACACTGGCAGTTCAACACCAATGTGGTGTTCAGGTGCTCTGTAACTTTGACCTAGAAATAGTCAGACTGAAACGGAAATATCCAGTTTCCTCCTGTTGACACCGTCTTCTTTCATCCAGGTCTGACGGGGAGCTAGTGGCACGCTACCATAAGGAGAACCTGTATTTTGAGCAGGCCTTTGACTCACCACCACAACCTGAGATTGTTACATTTGATACACCTTTTGCTGGGAAGTTTGGCCTCCTCACCTGTTTTGACATCCTGTTCAAAGAGCCCACAGTCTCTCTGCTGGAGAAGGTAGAAACAACGTACACATGAAGTAATGTGCATTCAGCTACACTCTGCTGTGGTTGTTTCTTCTTTTATCTTCAGCCTCTCTCTCTCTTTTTTTTTTTTTCACTTCTTTCAGGGCGTGCGTCAGCTGATCTTCCCAACAGCCTGGATGAACCAGCTCCCCTTGCTAGACACAATCCAGTTCCAGCGGGCATTAAGCCTTGGTGCTAATGTCACCCTACTTGCGGCCAACATTCGCAATGAGCAACTGATTATGACAGGAAGTGGCATCTACACCCCGTTTTCTGCCACCTACCACCACGCTCAGAAAGGAGATCCTGAGGAGGGAAAGCTGCTGGTGGCCACAGTTCCAGTCTTAGAGAGCTGGACCACAGGAGAGGAAGCAACAGAGACCGAGTCCACACCATCTACAGATACAGACTCTGGATATTGTCACAGAGAGAGCTGTTTTCATTATTCTCGTCCTGATTCTGATTTAGCAGCCGCTTCCTCCTCTCACACCTTCATCTCATCCATGATGTACGACATGTTTAAATTTTCCATCCTCAGTGAGACGGAGGGCAAACTCAGTGTGTGTGATGACGATCTCTGCTGCCACCTGCAGTACCGTAAGTTACCTCAGAACAGCAGCACAGAGCTGTATGCACTGGGAGCATTTGCTGGAACTCACACAGTGAATGGACGCTATGCGCTGCAGGTGAGTATGAAAAAAAACTTTATATCATTTAAAACTGGTCGTTAAATGTTCGTCACATTCATCCCATTTCTGCCAACAGGCGTGTGCGTTAATCCGATGTGCCGGGTTGGAGGAAGATTCTTGTGGACGCCCAGTGGAAGAAGCTGAGACTAAAATGGACTTCCAGTTGGAAGGGAAGTTTGGGACTAAATATGTGTACCCATCAGTGTTGGCCAGCCACCTAGTCCTGGAGCAGCCGGAGCATCTGGGGAAGACTGCTGACGGAAGAGTGACCATGAAACACTCAAACATGTCCGGCGGTCTGGTTACTGCATGTCTGTATGGACGAATGTACCACCTGGACAATGTTTGAACTACTTTGAGATTGATGAGTCAGAAAAGACATTGTGAATCTCATCTCAAAACTGATTTAGGAATGAAAAAACTACTCACACTGAAACTCGTAATTACGAACTTCCAACTTGGATAAATTAGAATAAATTAAATGTTAGCTTTCAGCAATAGATGAGTCTAAAGGGAGCTCTTATTATCTGTAACCATAAAATCAATTGCCGGAGTTTCCTTCATTTATCTGGACTCCTGAGCTGCCAGGTTCTGTGGTGAAACTAATCCGTCTGTTTCTTAGCATTCTGGTGTCAGCTTGTAGAGAAATTCTGAGCCTGTTGTATAATTACTTTTGATCCCTGTGAGCGCCTTGTTTTCAGGTCTTGCTTGCTGGTATTTTGACACAAACAGTGATGAGGACTACCTGAAGATGGAGACAACTATTGGCTGTTTGATGATTTCCATCAAGCTAGACAGCTCTGTCTCTGTTGAGATGTGAAATCATTTAAATTTAACAGCAATAATAATGAAAAGTGTATTAAACCGCTGAGAGTCATCAGGCCCAGTCCTGAGTCCAGTGAGCACACTCTGCCACTCAACACTCTTTCTGTGTGGTTTCCAAGATGCTCTCAAGGGGCCTCATCCTTTTGAACCCACAGGGGTCAAGCCTCACATCTTACTTTCACTGTCTTGCAGCAAGCTGAATGCCCATTTCTGCTGCACTCAGCTAACATCTCAGCACACTTAGATGGCTTTCTCTCCTTAGCTTCCTCCATCCAAACACTCAGCTGTAGCAACACCATTAGCTTGGTTGACCCAGTGCTGTGCCAGAGATGTGAGGGAGGTTCAGCTGCATGCACAGACAAACCAGGAGCTACCAGTCTCTGGATGTTGGAAGCAGCCAATGCTCTGTGTTGAGGGTGGATTCTTTCTCCCCCTCCTGCTTTGTTGAGTGTTGCCGGTTATTGCTGGTGACACTGGTGCAAATGGATCTGCCAGGATCCACAGAACTTGGTTGCGGCACCAGCAGTATTGCTGGATTTCATCCCCTGGTAGGTGTTGCTGTGAGGTGTCTTAACTTCCTTGAGGAGAAGCTTCAGGCTTGTGTGTTCTTAAAAACTGTTTTAAAAACTTAATGGGTGCTTTCACTTCACTAAAAAGCATAGCCACAGGCAGGTACCAGCTGTTCTTACTGTTTATGTGGTTTATAAAATGTCACAACATACGGAAGAGACAGAGCCATCTGGGTGATGTGCTCTTTGTTTGGTACAGGTTAAACAAAATCTTTGTCATGTTTTTGTGTCTTGTCGGCTTCAGCTCTCAGCCTCCTGTACAGGTATGTGATGCATATTCAAATTCAGCCATTCAGTATAATGCTGTGTTGTTCATGTACATCAATATTTTTGTCATACTTATGCAATAATAGCAACTGTGTTTTGTACAAAGGGAGCTCTTATCTCTTGTAAACAAACCTTTATTTTGCAGAATCACCCGTGTTTACCTGGACTCCTGACCTGTCCGGGACCCTGCAGGCCTATAAAACAGGTCTGTTTGTGTAATAACCTTCAAGTTTACACCCCAAAAAAAATGTATTCGTTTGTTGCCATTTCTGTCATTTTGTCTTTCACACCAGCCTTTGGTAAGCCTGGACCTTTTTCACTTTCTGGTTCTTCTTACACTGCTGCAGTCTATGAACACCATTTTATCCTGGACCAGAAGCATCATGCCCCCCTGTCCCGAGCTGAGGCGCTACAACATATGCAGAAAAACCTGGATGTCTACGAGCCGCAGGCTGCCCAGGCTGCCCAGCAGGTAGAAACAGGACAGGAATTCTTTTAATCAAAGAAATGCTGACTGTGTAATACGCTCACTCACTCATCCAATTTCTTCAATATCATATACTTAAATATAAAGTGACTAATTCTGTCTGGGGCTATTAAAGATTTCAGAGTGATCTAAACTTGTTTTAAGAAATTTGACAAAGACAAATTACACAATTAAAATATTTGCAGTTAGAGACATCGTTTTTAATGTTGAGATTTTTTTCCTGCACATATTCTTTTGCTCAACATTTTGTTGGTAGTTGGGTCGATTAATTCTCAGATTGACTGCAGTGGTTGATTCAGACATTGGTGTAAACAGTCTCTGACTGTTTTCATCAAAACTGTAAAGACAGTGTGTTTATAAAGTGAAATACTATTTGTTGACAACCGATGCTAAACTTGGTCATGAACTACTTTCCCAAACTTAATGGTCTAAGAGAAAAGTGCATTTAATTTTTTGGAGGTCACACCCACGTTAATGAATCTCATCACACTCTGTCCATCAGGGTGCCCAGATCCTGGTGTTTCCAGAATATGGTCTCAATGGCTTTAACTTCACCCGAACTTCCATATCTGGCTACCTAGAAACCATTCCTGACCCCGAGGAGGAGCACTGGAACCCCTGCACAGATCCACAGAGACACAGCAACACTGAGGTTTACAAATTGAGCATGTAGTTGTTCAGGTTTTACTCACTGGTATTTTCACATGATAAAGTGTGAGGACTAACTTGAACTCAGGTTCAATCAGGTAGGACAACTCACATTCAGAACAGCAGTTACAGCTGAATGTGATTGGCTCACAGGTTCTCCACACGTTGAGCTGCATGGCCCGTCGCCACAGCCTCTACCTGGTGGCCAACATGGGTGACCTGCAGCCCTGCCCCCTGAAGTCCAGCCCCTCCTCCACATGTCCCCCTGATGGACACTGGCAGTTCAACACCAATGTGGTGTTCAGGTGCTCTGTAACTTTGACCTAGAAATAGTCAGACTGAAACGGAAATATCCAGTTTCCTCCTGTTGACACCGTCCTCTTTCATCCAGGTCTGACGGGGAGCTAGTGGCACGCTACCATAAGGAGAACCTGTATTTTGAGCAGGCCTTTGACACACCACCACAACCTGAGATTGTTACATTTGATACACCTTTTGCTGGGAAGTTTGGCCTCCTCACCTGTTTTGACATCCTGTTCAAAGAGCCCACAGTCTCTCTGCTGGAGAAGGTAGAAAACACTTGCAACAGAAATGTGTATTCAGCCATACTTTATCATTTCCCATCTTCAGCTTGATGCTCTCTTTTTGTGCTTTTTCAGGGTGTGCATCAGCTGATCTTCCCAACAGCCTGGATGAACAAGCTACCCCTAATGTACTCAGTCGCCGTCCAACGGTCAATAAGCCTCGGAGTGAATGTCACCCTACTAGCAGCCAATATTCGCCATAACCGATGGAAAATGACAGGAAGTGGCATCTACACCCCGTTTTCTGCCACCTACCACCACGCTCAGAAAGGAGATCCTGAGGAGGGAAAGCTGCTGGTGGCCACAGTTCCAGTCTTAGAGAGCTGGACCACAGGAGAGGAAGCAACAGAGACCGAGTCCACACCATCTACAGACTCCAATCCTGACGGTTCAGCAGCTTCTCCCTCCTCTGACACCTTCAGCTCTTTCATGATGAATGACCTATATACATTTTCCATCCTCAGTGAGACGGAGGGCAAACTCAGTGTGTGTGATGACGATCTCTGCTGCCACCTGCAGTACCGTAAGTTACCTCAGAACAGCAGCACAGAGCTGTATGCACTGGGAGCATTTTCTGGAATTCACAAAGGATACAAACGCTTTGCGGTGCAGGTAAGTATGAAACAGAACTTTATATCATTTAAAACTGGTCGTTAAATGTTTGTCACATTCATCCCATTTCTGCCAACAGGCGTGTGCGTTAATCCGATGTGCCGGGTTGGAGGAAGATTCTTGTGGACGCCCAGTGGAAGAAGCTGAGACTAAAATGGACTTCCAGTTGGAAGGGAAGTTTGGGACTAAATATGTGTACCCATCAGTGTTGGCCAGCCACCTAGTCCTGGAGCAGCCGGAGCATCTGGGGAAGACTGCTGACGGAAGAGTGACCATGAAACACTCAAACATGTCCGGCGGTCTGGTTACTGCATGTCTGTATGGACGAATGTACCACCTGGACAATGTTTGAACTCGAGCTGCAGCTGCTATTGATTTATCAGAAAATTAATTGCTAACTATTTAAAGAATTGTTTTGTAATTTTCAAGCAACAATGCTACCGGTCTTTGCCTGCCTTTTTAAAGCGGTGACCCTAATCTAAAAAGGAGTGTTCCTTTACATGCATCAGACATTAACCACTGATTTCAAACATAAAAAATTCAGCCCAAGTCCAGCAATGATGCACACGCTTGAGCTGCCATATACAAAATGCAATAAAACAAAAGCAAATACCTTTATTTGTTACTTTATCTTTACAAACATCGCACCAAGTAGTGCTCATCCTCTGCCTGAAAGTTGCTTGTTCCTGAAAAGGCAATATTTATTCATTTCTTTTTCTCTGATGCACACACAAACACAATATCTCTTACACACATATGCACAGTGTCACCCACTTTCTCCTGTCTCCAGTACAGTACACAGACATTAAGTAGTTTACAGTAAGTTCCTCAGGAGGCTCCTTCTCAGCATCAATCAGCTGACCCCTGAACCAATCATATAGTAAATTGGTCTTACAGCCGCCTGCTGTCAGAACCAGCTCCCAAGGATTCAGCCTCCGCTCTCAATAAATTCATAGGATTCAATAATGACTTCCTCTCCAAGGAATCGAAAAGTGGTTCAAAATCAATTGCGCAGTGTTGCTCATGTGCACGAGAGAGCCAGCCACGTCTGCGCCAATGTCTTGGAGAAAACTCAGTAATGGTCCCATAAGATTGTCCTCCATTTTTTGGACAGTCATGGCAAAAACAAAGCTATCATTTAAGCTTTTCTTGGATCAACACTCCTCTAGTCATGGGAAAACTGTGAAAAGGCTTAAAACCACTCCAGGAAGTATCAGCAAAGAGAAGGAGCTGCATTTAAAAAGAAAAATTTAAAAAGAGAAAGGTCTGCTACTGACCATACAGTGATGCTGTCTGAGAGAAATGTAGTGTGTATCCACCTTACTCTATATTTTAGTGTGTTATTTTCCACCACGTGGTTTAGGGTTGCACCTCAAGGAAACCAACATGGGGTCTAGCACAGTTATCATTACATTTGAACAGGCTTACCAAAAAATAATCTGGCTCTATGTTCTCTCTCTTCCTTTGACCCTTGAAGCAAACTATTAAGGCTCCTGAGTGGCTCACTAGCCTGCTAGAATTGTTGGGCTCTGTCCAATAGTTCTCAGTAAGTCTCGGAATCTGAGTCATTCAGTTCGTCATCTGCAGATGACAGCGGACGCTCCAGCCTGCAGTAGGAGGCGTGGTCAGGCCTAAGAGGGGGTGGGGTATCAAAGGCCACGCCTTTGGACACATGGTTGGAGGTGGGGTGGTGGTTGATAATTGTCTGAGTGAGGGAAAGTGAAGGTAAAGCTGCTATGGTGACCATTGGGGAGGTGGGCATCATGGAGTTGAGGATGAGAGCCAGGCAGTCAGCTACATCACGGTTGGGAGCGCAGGCCAAAGCTGGAGTATAACCTAGAAATAAGGAGTGAGTAAGCAAAAAAGTTTATATCTCACCTTTAAACTCCAGGCATAAATAATGAGCACTATATGTTTACAGCGACGTGAAAGCTGACCATTTTCATCCACTGCCAACACACTGGCTCCTTTTCCCAGCAGCTCCTGGACCACCACTGTCAAACCCTTCCTGGCTGCTACGTGCAAAGGCCTGCAGATGGGCAAAGAGAAAAGAAATGCACAATTAGAAGAGATCCTATGTGACATTAGCGCTGAAAGATTATTGCATTGCACCGCTGAGTACCTGCTTGCACTCTTTAGAGTACTACGTACGTTTGGAGAGCAGAATTTGTGCAATTGATGAGGTTCCTGTCGCTGAGCTTCTCCAGAATCAACAAGGCACTCGTCTCATTCCCCTGAGAGAAACAGGAAATGTAGAGTCGTCCAATTCTACTACTACTACTAACTACAGATCTGTACATGGATAATGTAGGAAAAATAGTTCATATCATGCTATAAGTCCCCAAATGATTGCTTCTGTTGTATGATTCTCACATGTGAGGGTACCTCCTATTTTATTCTAAGAGAATCCAAAAACTGGGTAGTAGTTTTATGACATGTACAATGATCCATGAAAATCTCTATTATTGTGATGATTAATTAACCACTGACTGGAAAAAAAAAGTGAAAATGGTTTTTACCTTGCTGCAAGCCAGATGTAATGCTGTGTCTCTGTTTCTATCCTGTAGTGCTAAATCTGCTTTTGCACTGCTCACCAACACCTCTGGAACAGATGGATGGAGATGGTTGCATGTTAGTTATACATCAGAGGTTTGGAAGTGTTGGGCCCACAGTATAACTGTGTGATATTAGTGTACTATTAGTGTACTGACCCACAGCATTGGTCTGTCCGTTTAAAGCAGCCATCATCAGCGGTGTCCTGCGCGTGTTTGTATCAACTACGTTTGCATGAGCTCCGTGGCTCAGAAGGAGCGAAACACACTCCACGTGGTCGGAAAAAGCTGCAGCGTGAAGTGGGGTTCTGCATTAACACAAATACAGTGACATTATACTTACAGCTCACCCTATTTGTAGAAAAGTCATGTCATTTTCTTCTCTTACCTGCCCTTAGAGTCAGTGCTATTGACAATAGTTGAGCCCAAGGAGTCAATCAGCATCTCAGCCACTCCTTCGTTATCGTTCATACTGAAACACGCAAAAGATAATGGCATATACTCTTAGATGCTTGGACCAATGCCCATTAACATGAAAACATCATGGGGAAAGAAACAGCCTTACACAGCACAGTGCAGTGGACTGAATGAATTGCCCTTTATCTTCCTGAACACCTCCTGGTCTAACAACAGCTCCACACATGCGTCATATCCTGGAGACAGAGATAAGGCAGAAGTTGAAAGGGACAAATAGATGGTAATATGACTCGGTGCCCTGCTCATTGTTCTGTCGCTGTACCGTTGTAGCAGGCCCAGTGCAGTGGTGTGTAGCCCTGGTTATCAGTAAGGTGTGTGTCAGTGTGTGAGACACTGGTGGCCTGCAGCAGGGCACCCAGGGCTCCCACACGGCCACAAGCCGAAGCCAAGTGAATAGGGGATCGGCCCCAAATGTCCCTCACACACACACTGGCTCCACGCTGGAGAAGAGCCTCCACACACTCCTCCTGGCCTGTCACTGCCTGTATGAAAATGAAAAAGTGGAAAATGGCTGAAATTATAAGTTATGTTTATATTGATTACATGTAATTTAACACATTGTAATGTTGAGGATGTGACCAATTTTCTCACCCCTCTGTGTAGTGCAGTCCTCCCCCAGCGGTCCTGACTCTCTACACTGGCTCCTTGGCTGAGCAGGGAGTACACACATTCTATGTATCCATTTAACACTGCCAACATCAGAGGAGTCCTGAATACAGTGTGGAAATATGACATATAGCAGATTTTTTCAAGCATCTCAAAAAAAAAAAAAAAAGCATAATAAAGTAAAGCTAATCCATTTTGCCTATTCACACACATACACACTCACTGTCCGCTGGTGTCTTGTATGTCCACATTAATGTGTTGGTCGTTGTTGCTCATGAGCAGGCGCAGGCACTCTGGGTGGCCATTCATAGCTGTGACAGAGACACACATACATGTTGGGCATTGTGCATGTTTCCATTTTACAAGCTAGAAACAAAGCTAGAAACAAAACCAATCGCATGTGTACCTGCAGCGTGTATGGCTGTCTTTTTGTGTGTGTAGTCATGTGTCATTGGTGAGGCTCCGTGGTGCAGCAGTAAGGAGACACACTCATGATGACCCCTGGAGCAGGCTAAGCTGAGAGGGGTCCGTCCCTCTGGGCTGCGAACATCAACTTCCAGCAGGGATGACAAGAGGGCCTCTAATGATCCACAATGTCCATGGTAGGCCTGGATGGATGGATTATGTAAAAGCAGTGGGAATGAGCCTTGTTTTATCAAGGAGGCAGAGAAATCTTTTGGTGTCAGAGACATTGACAAATTCTTGAACTGACCGCCAAATGCAGAGGACTGACAGGAGTCTGACTCTGTGAGTCATTCAGGATGTCTGCTGCCGACGTCTCCATTAACTGAAATAGAGAAACACAGTTCACAGATTACTCATTGCAGATCTGGGCTAGTCCATTTGACAAATCACTATCTCATTAGGGATCCTCAGAAATTAAAAATCACAGGGTAAGAAGTTTTTTTTTTTTTTTTTTTTTTTGGATGAATACAGATTTGACCTCCCAATTGTTATCTAGTTAGTAAAGCGAGATTACACAGTTGTTCCCTTTGCCCAGCAGAGGGAGATACCTTCAAAAGAAACACAGTAAGAGCTCATTGTGTCAACAAAGGTGAGCGCATTTCCTTTCTTACCACATCAAGAGGTGTCTCACTGGCCATCTAAAAGGAAGAGAAGAAGATTGGGCTACTATGACAAGTACATTCACATATAAGTAATTCTGCAGATTTTATTCCAGCTTAACATATGAAAGTGATCAATTTTATTTTGCACCATCAATCATGACCCTATGTAGGAGGAGTAGATTCAGTGTGGTAGTTGTACACACCAATTCCAGGCAGAGTGTGCGCCCGTAGGCAGAGGCGTAATGCACAGCGCAGTAACCCTGTTTGTCTTTCACTGCTGGATCAGCATCATTCCTCAACAGATACTCCACACACCTGACAAATAAGAGAAGAGACTTGGGCACTAAGGGACTCCTTCATGTTCAACTATAAATTGTATTAATTATGAAATAAAGATGAACTTACTTTCCATCAATGTCAGCAGCAGCAGCATAGTGCAGGGAGCTGCAGCCTCTCTTGTCCAGCTCATTAACGCTTGCCCCAGAGCCAACCAAGGCAAAAACACACTGGTAGTTACAGTTGGCTGATGCATAGTGTAAAGGAGTCCTAGGATAGTCAGGCAAGCACCATCATTTATGGCATTGAAGATTTGCCATTACCTTCAACACTTATTTATTTCCTAGCTGAACGGTCATTAAACATGCATGGCTCACCTTCCAAAGTTGTCTTTTCTGTTAAAGTCTGCTCCTATGTTTAACAACAGGTTCAGACACTCCAGGTTCCTGGTTGGAGACAGAGCATGAACAGTGATGCTTTGTTCACAACGTATTGTTGTGAAATACACAGATAGAATGAGAGCATGAGCTCTCTGAGAATGCTGCTAAATTGGGCATATAAAGATGACCATAAAATGAAAAAGTATTGAGGTAGTAAGCAGCAGGCTCACCCTCCAGCTGCAGCAGCATGTAGACAGGTCCTTCCAAAGTCATCAGGAGTATCTATATCAAACCCTGTGCAAATATGCAATCAGTATCAATTTGATGGCAACTAGATGATCTCAATGGCAAGATTGATGTCAGCATGAATGTACCTGAGGACAGCAGCTTCCTGCAGCAATCTGAGAAGCCACTGAGAGCTGCCAGGTGTAGAGGGAACATCCCATGAATGCCTCTCCTGAAAAGATGAAAGACATAGAAGACATGCCACTACAGGACACGAGGTATAAGGTTTGAGAGTGTTTGTGTATTTTTTACGACAGAAAGAAAACAAAAAGAGGCTAAAAAGATACATCTTTAGCCATTAAATATGTTTTTAATTGTTGTGACAAAGCACAGATTTTACTCAATGGGAAGATCAACAGATTGTGGAATGCGATTTGCCACTAACTTGGCCATGCTGGCTCCATGTTTGACGAGTGCTGTGATGATAAGCTCATGGCCATAGCGGGCAGCGATGTGAAGGGCAGTGTTTCTGCTCTTGTCCTCGCAATCAATCTCAGCTCCTACACAAACACAAATAAACTATTTCAACCCAAATAACGTAAGACAATCAGCATAGTAAAATAAATACAGATATCTTTGCATATTATGTAAGATACAGTGTGTCCTACGTTTAGAGACAAGCAAATCAATTTGAATTCGGGTATGAAACAGGCAGCGCACTGCAGGGGCCCTCACCATTTTGAACGAGGGCCTGGGAGCAGGAGAACCGTCCATGGGTAGCTGCCATGTGGAGGGGAGACTTACCATCCTTACTCTGGACAGATAGAGAGAGACAGGCGCAAACAATGAAGCTGTTTGACAATTTCTCATTAAGGTTTGTTGGGTATATCGCTTATTTTAGCAGAGCATCAGCAGCTTGACTTAACTGTGTGTCTAAAAACACTTAAAATCAGAACAGAACAGAAGCCATATCAAACTCCATGTGGACCACACACATATTCCCTGAGCAGCTTGCAGCCTCAGGGAACTACCCCCTCCCCCTTCATCTTCCATATGGCCTCACATCTTGAGGCCGTGGGGACCAAATATCAGTTTCCATCACTGCTATCAAACTGTCAAAAACACATTATCATTTCAACCACAATATACAGACCAGCATACACAATGAACAAAATGGAGAACACAGACTCTTATACATTGTGTTACATATGATGTATTGTATGTGCTGCACACCCCTGCCTGGTTCTTGGGAAAATATCTGTGTTTGTGTGAAAGGTTACCTGCATTTGGACATACCCGCATGTTAATGTAAGCTCCATTGGCTAACAGCAGTTCCTGGCACAGTGCCCCCTGGCGTGATGAAGATGCAAAGTGAAGAGCAGAAAACCCCCTCTCATTCACCTGGAGCAAGGTACAAAATGAACACAATTAAACACAAACAGTGACAATGAAGTACTGTTGTGCAGCAAGAGAGACGCTTACACACCTGGTTGACATTAGCCCCTGCCTCGATGAGCTCACTGACCACGACATCCTGTCCATTGTAACAGGCCAAATGGAGGGGGGTGTTGCCATAGGCATTGACTTCATTCACCTACCAAAGGCAGACTTTATCCTGATGCATGTCTTTTAGAAACATGGCTTAAAATGTGGGCTTTATTTACCAAAGATTATTATGTTATTCCCATGTTTTTTTCCCATTAAACAGCTTGTATATTTACATATTTACAGTCAGGCAGGTTAGCAAAGTTCAAAGGTCAGGGTACACCCTGTAGATATAAAGAACATCGCTAGTGCATGTGTACTGACATGGACCCCCAGGCCCAACAGGTAGTGCACTGTGCTGCTCATGCCACTGGAGGCAGCTGCATGGAGTGGGGTGTAGGCCTTCTTGTCCTTACAGTCGATCTCAGCTCCACTGGCCACCAATAACTTCACCACCTCCAGGTGACCTGAAGCAGAGCAGAGACAATGGGACAAGTCCAATTTAACCCACTTACCCCCCAGTCTGTTGATTCAATTGACCGGGAGTCTTTACTATTGCAGTCTTACCCATGTAGGCTGCCCAGTGGATGGCTCTCCTGTCCTTCTTATCAAATGCATTAAGATTGGCGCCTCTGGACAGAAGCAACTTCACCATCTGACATGCAAAAGCAAAATAAATAGGCGCTGATGTATGCTTGTCTGTGTTTGTGCATATTCATGGAATAGAAACCAACCTCTACATGTCCACTGAAAGCAGCATGGTGAAGGGCAGTTCGTCCTGCCCTGTCGGACACATTGACGTTGCTTAGTAGTGGCACCAGAGCCTCAGCACAGCGCACAGCTTTGTTGCTAGCTGCTACATGCAGCGGTGTCTGCCAATTCTTGTCCCGAGCGTTAACATCTGCGCTATGCTTGAGCAACACTGCCACTGCATCCTGAATGGGAAAGAAGCCTGGGTCAGAGTGTGCAGACAGAGGGTGTATTGTCTAGTATGCCTGACAAAGTCTAGGCCAGTATGTGATTGTGGTTGTGAACGGGAGGCCAGTTTTTTTGCAAATAACAATATCAATGCAAGGGGGTGTGATTATGTGGATGTAAACATATTGTGAAAACTTATTTCACACCAAAAGTCTGGTTATGAGTTAGCGCAGTAACAGACGAGTACCAGATTATATGTTAGCAAGCATGTTTATGCTATGCATTACCTCACTACAAGATGCGACAGCTCGGTGAAGAGGAGTCAACCACTTGTTATCTTTGGCATTAACTCTGGCTCCTTGGATGAAAGAAGCAGAATGAGTGTACGTGAGAAAGAAAGTATAACACACAATATAATAATGTCAGAATGGCTGGTATGGTGAATACCTGGAAAATGATCACTAAAGAAGACAATAAAGGACTTAGATGCCTAAATGACAGCACAAAGATTAAAAACTACCATAAAGGATTTGATAGGACGTACGGAAAGAGGTCTTGCTAGCCAACAGTGTCTGGAAGGTATAAATCGCTGATGATCCTCTTTGGCACAGCTTGGGGGTTAAAATAGTCCTGAAGCTGCACCTGTTGCTGGCCCTTCAAGTTATTAAGAAACACTGAACACAAATATATACTCTACTCTTGTGTTACTACAGAATGAGCCTGCTGACCTGCTCAGCTGACTATACAGAAAACCAAGTCGGCAGACTGTATCATATAATTGATACATCACAAGAGAAGTCACCAGTAATTCATACTGCTAAAAGAGAGTGGGATAAGAGTGGATAAACTTATAGACCAAATAGAAAGATAAAGAGTAACACAACACTGAATGAATGAATCTGCTTTGGAGCTGACGCTAACATGTGTACTATTACTAGTTTCTTGGTTCAACCTATTTATGAAACTGACAGATTCTTGAAATAAGTTAATGAGCCCATTACTTTAGTTTCAATCTCAAATAATTATTTCTTGAAATAAACTGCTTTACAAATTAAACTATTTCAGGAAATTCTTACTCAAAATGTCAAATAAATAAATAAATAAATAAATAAATGGACAGAGGAATAAACACATTTTGGAAACAAATGAGTATGAATGAGTAGGACGAACCACTCAGTGGAAATTAAGCTGAATAGATGGCGAACAGAAAGATAAATTGAAGATACCTGAGAGGATCAGAAGCTCAACTATCTCAGCATCTCCCAAGTAGGCTGCAGCATGCAGTGGCGTCCGCTTCTCATTGTCCTGATAGGAGATCCCAAACCAAAGAAAAAACTATTTTAATCAGGGCATCATTTTTCTTTTTTACATAAACTTGGACCTTGAAACACATCATGAATGGGTGAGAGTAAAAATGTTATGCCCCCAAACAGAATCCATAGACATGACACTATTGCAGACCACAAGAAACATGAGAACAGAATCACAAGGGGAAGACCGTCCATCATTCGTTCACATATGCTCTTCACCCTGCTCCATCACTCCAATACACTCTGAAATTGCACCCCCCACCTCTCTCCCTCTTTTCCGGTTTAGTAGAGAGCAATCAGCAGAGTGGAGCTATAAACAAATGTCATGTGAGTGCAGTGGGCCTGGGCCAGTGTTGCTGACTCCAGTAAGACTCATTATGTTGACCCCAGCACTATAGACCAACATAAGACTGAAGCACACGAGAAACATAGAATAGAGAACAATAGAATATAAATTGAGGACACATAAGAAAGGTTGCATCCTTAAACCACTGAGGAGCACAGCCTGTTATGGGAAGTTCATATAGCTTGCTCTATCTGACAGTGTGTCAAAGAAGGGATGGTAAGTAGCTACGCAGATCAATTATGACCCGACGGCTCTCTGTTGCCCTCCTTGGTGTTGTTTATATGTATTGGTTGCGTGTGTTGGTGGAAACAACAAGAAGAATGTGACTTACCTGAATGTTGACATCCTCCTTCTTGAATATGAGGGCACGAACTTCATCTGGGTCAACATTAAAGATAGCTCTTAAAAGAGATGGCTGCAGAGGCATGGAAAAAAAAACACAACAGTAAATGCTTAATCACACAACCACATCATAATTTGCAAGGCATTCATTTTCTATGTTGACAACCATGTTATGTCACAAATGGGAATTATAATCCCAAGATAGGAGAGAGTCATAGGTCACAAATGGCTGGATACTTCACAACAGCAGTTGGAGCATACAGCACATAAACACACACATGCATGCTCATGCCGGTGCATAAATGTTTGTGGCTGTCTGTGCAGGTATGAAGCTGTGCTCTGTTGCTACACAGTGCAAGGATGCTTGATATGAATTCAAGAGAAAAACAGCAGGCCACCTTTGAGCACTATTCTCCACAAATATTTATTAGGACAACTCAAATAAGTTACACAGAGAGAGTTCTTGAGAGTAGAGGTCAAATTGTTGCAGAGGAACGAAGCTGCAAATGGACAAGAGATAAAACAAAAACACCCAGGATACACCTATTTTCTCTTTCTCACTTTAGTCGTCAACATCCATCTGTGTACATTAATGCATAACAACTCGGGTGAGTGCATGGTGCTGTCTTGCAGCAAACAATGTTACCCAGCAAGCACCATAAACCTTCAAGAGGCACTGCTGTGTACCAGAAACCCCTTCGAAGGTCAAAGAAAATGGCCCTGAAATGAGCTCAGAATTCGGTTCTTTCATTCATATGCTTTCCTCTTTCTGAAACTTCTGGGATAACAATGAAAAATAAGTGAAAACTCATGAGAAAAGGTGAAACTAATTCAAGACATCTTACATAACAACTGAGCTGGAAATAATGTTTTTATGCACAACTGGCATGTGGTATTGCAATATAAACTGTACTACCGTGACTATTACATTACTATGACCATCAACATAAATGATTTACTTTCATGTACCACCTTGGCAACAGTGATTAAATACATTTATAGGTTAGTGTCTATCATTTCAACATGTATTAGTGTAATGACTTTAACTAGGGAATGATATTTAATACACTGGCAAAATAATGCAGATTTAGGGGAGGTCCTAACTTACCCTCTTTATTATGCTATGTACCAAGTATACAAGGTCTACTGACATACTGCCTGTGTCACTGACAAACATTTTTTTTTATATGTTCACCCCTCACCATGGAAAGGGCTGCCAAGGTAAAGTGAGAATGAAGTTATGCCATTTAGTACTATATAAGCACTATGATGTGAACATGCTGGTTACTCTCAGTTTCCCTCTGTTCCACATCCCACTCTCATTTCGTTCCAACTAAAAATAAGTGGGGCTCTCAGGCATGTCGGCATCTGTCTCATTCCCACTGCACTGATAAACACAGATGCTATGTCAAAGATCCGAGAAGGTAGACATGGACTGACAGCACAAACTCTGTCATTACAGCCAACACATCTTCTCTTGTCTTTCCTCAGTATCCATTTCAAAGAGCTCTCTCAATGGAATGAAGTTATCACCATGAGCCAATGGTTGGCTTACCTTTTATTAACACAACACAAGAGACAACAAAGGCCTAGGCTTTCTAATAATCTGTACAAACCAAGAGTCATCTGATATGGCAGAGCTATATTGGTGATTGTATTGGTGCTATATTTAGCAGTGGGTGACATGTTGGCAGTGCATTGTATTTCAATGCAATGAGACAAGTAAGTGTATTTCAGAATAGGATAAAACTTCCGAACAGGTATCGGAGGTGCAGCGGTCTGTTTAAAATCCAAATGAATGCTGTACTTTACACAGAAACAGTTTATGAACCTGAAATTTTCCAAACCTATGCTATGCTGAAACAAACTTCAACAAAGAACGGAGAACCAAACATCTCACCTTGTCCTCTTGAACAGCAGTCTTTCGAGAGGCATGATGGGATCTGCGGTCTGGGGATGATTTGGGCCGAGGAGGTGGAGGTAATGAAGACTCATCCTCCTCCACCTCCTCCAGCACCACAATACACACTCGGCTAGCTCTCTCTGACCGCATCAGGAACAAACACTCACACAAACCCAGCCAATCACTCACACACACAGAAATACACACTGTTCCTTCTTACATATGGGCACAATATAGGAGCACAAGGGTCAGCAACAAATCCCATTAGGAGACTGACTTGCTCGCAAACAAACATTGCACATCTTCATGTAAAATCCAATGTAAAATCCAGCTCTGTCGTCTATCTGTGAGTTTTCCTTTGCTGCATGTCTCCTCTCCTCCTCTCTCCTCTCTTTAACCCACACTCACACTCTCTGTGAGCAGCAGTAGCGGAGACAGCAGGGAATTCCTCTGCGTAATGGTGGCGGTAAGCGGCATGCGGCAGAATGAGCTTAGGCTGCCGAGCAGCAGCACACAGGAAGCTACATATCTTCACTGCTGTGCTGCAGCCAGGAACACACACATACACAAACGCAGGACACAAACACACACAGACCCTGTGATTAGCGTGGAGAGGGTCCGTTGCACCCAGTGTATGTGTGACTATGCATCGCTCGCTCCAGACAGACTGCTGAAGCCAGCTCTTTCAAAGGGAGAGAGGGTGGAGGGGGAGGGGACAGAGCAAGAGGGAGGGAGGGAGAGAGAGAGAGGGGAGTGAAATTGTAGGCAGGTACCTAGGGCACTACAACACTCAAAAGGAAACTGAAGATGAATGGAGCTAAGGACAAATAGGGGGCAGAGGACAGCAATGGGTTTAAGAGAGTTGGTCAGGATACACAATGATCAAACCAACACCATGTTCTGTGTTCTGATCTGCACAATCACAGTCACACAGTACTCTGAAACTGGTTGTCAGTGTTATTCTGCTTATTAAAGCAATACTGAATATTTCCTATTTTATCAAATAAACAGTTTTGAAAGAATCTTAGAGATGCAAAAGTCAGATACAAATGAACCTATGTACTCCATAAGGCTGTGTTGTTTTTAGAACTAGTAAAAATTTTAATAGTCTGCAGATTCATAAAGTTGCTACTAAAACAGAAAGAGGAGACAATGGAAGAAAATGAAGGCCATATAAGTGTACGTGTATGTGTATTCTTCTATCCCTTTTAGTGTATTGGTGGCATAGCTTCAAACGTCTTCATCTCTTCATTATAAAACTGGAACAAACTGGCTTTGCCAGAGAATGTGAGGGTAGCTAACAAGACCAGTCTGTACGTGAATGTCTGTGTCTGTGTGTGCGCCTCAGTCTCCTTCATATTCAACACAGATCCTAAATAGAGCAATCTTGCCAAGCCACACAACCACATTAACTCAGAGGGAGGGACGGAGCAAGGGAGGACGAATGAGAAAGCGATTCATTTGGACAGAACTTTCTGCAGGCCTAAGTCTAATGGACTTACCATTTATAAACTTAATACGAAACACAGCTATAATATATCTGTTCTTACGGTGATCAAGATGAGCTTAAAGATTTGCATTGGGATATAAATGAAGAATAATGTGTATGAAACAAAATACATTAACAAACAATAGGTTTTCTTGCTCCGCCAGTTTGCACCGGGGATGTACTCAGCAGCACAGCCTGAAGATATTTACAGGGGAAATTTTGCAGAATAGATTTGGGTCTATCTGTCTATGTATGCTGGTTTAAAGATGGAATCACAGCTGAAGAGCAAAACCAAGCTCAGCAAGCATACGTACAGTACACAGTGAGCACACAAGGAAGAGCATAACAGCAAAACTTAAAAAAAAAAAAAATAAATAATAATATTAAAAAAATCTAAGTCAATGTGTTGGACTCGTTTTCAGGTAGGTAGAGATCCAATTCCTGCCAAGTTACTGCTGAGCTGCTTCTAGCTTAGTGGTAGGACCAAGGGAAAGCAGAGAAGGTAAATCTGACCTCTCAACAAATGGAGGATGGAAGCAGAGTATTATAACAAATATCTGCAAACAAATTCCCAGCTTGACATGCTCATTTTACACCATGAGATAGCTACAACGTGACTGCTCATGTGTGAGTGAAAGTATGCAGGCTAGCACTGACCTCTGATTTTACCATGCTGTGTGTAATGTAACCCCAGTGCAGAAACACAAAGGCCATCACATGTTGTTGTGTGCGTGTACTGGAACACATGGCCAGACAGAGAGCACCAATGAAGATACTGACATTCAGAGACTTCAAAGCTTTGAAAGCTCAAGATATGGTGATCTGTGGTCAAGCTTTTCTGTCATGACGCTGAATGTATGGTATGCAGACTCTGACCACCACAATGTGCTGTCCATTAAATGACCTGACTGTCTGGCAAAGTGAGGATGAGTCATTGTCATTACATGGATCTGCGGTGATAAAAGTAATGTACACCATGATATAAAATTCAGGTTACGTGTTCTATTGACTGTTTTGTGGGAGGTGCTAGTTTCCACTCATTTTTAGTGCCATCCTAAGCATGTGTTAACTGTACTGTAGTGGGAGTACACAATTCACCCAAACTGCAATGTGGACAAGGGGGTAACCCTTAGTATTGCATGAGATGCAAAAACCACCAGGCACAATCACAAAATCTTTCAAAATAATTGCATTATGGTTATTTTTTCCATATTGTGCAGCCCTATATTGTAGTCTCAGTATTTAGTGAAATTATGGCATTTGTTTTCACCTTTAATTGACATTTTTTTAAAGTTCAGAGATGGTTAATCACCAAGTGGAGCATGTATCCTAATGGCAATTCTCCCACTGAATCCATCTACTGCTACAAACACACTATGATCATTTTAATGGTTAAACATGGCAGTCAAAAATTGGGACTTAAAAAAACAATACGTTATATGGTGCTTAAAGGTTCTTTGGGTACCATTCACCCACAACACTCGAATGATGTATGCATCATGGATCTGAGCAAGAACAAACTAAACTATACCGCTCTCTCCTGTATGCTTCTACTTTTAATGTGTGTGTTTTCTCAAGTGCCTTTTCCATCTCCTTCTCCAGCCTGATAGCCTACAGTCCTATCTAAGTAACAGGGCACCCTCCAGAGGGAAAAAAGAGGCCTTTGCCAAAAGTGACACAATCACGTCTCCAGAACCCTTTCGGTGTAACTATTTCTGTTCCTTTGTCCGTTTCTCTCAACAAGCCCAACAGAGAACAATGGAGAGTAGAAAAGGGGGTTTAATCAGATACACTCTTCCGCTTGGTGCATGTCTCCAACTGGCCAGAAGACTGGACAGTCCAGGACAGGACACAGTGAAGCACAATCCTTGACCCACTTTGAAGTTTTACCACTCCACAGCTACATAATATTATCTTATAAAAAAAAAAAAAGGTCCACTTTTGGAACAAGGCAAATTAAGATTTAAAAACACTCACTAGCCATGGTTGCTTTTTAAAAAAAATGTAATTATGACTTTATTATTGAATTTCTGATGCTACTGTATGAAATATAATAAATAATACTAAATGACTACCACATATTTAAACTGCAAGTTTGGCCTCATAAAAGGTCACAAAGTGACACTTAAAACTTTAATTTTCTTTTTCTTTTTTTTTTGTACATTTCATACAACCCCTTACCTGATTTCAACAAGGCAAGCTGCACAAACCAGACTGGGTGCAAAAGAGGGTCGACCAGCGAAATACCTGGAGCGGCTAAAGCAGTGATGTCTGTTTGGATGCAGACCCGGCCGGAGACTTCGGAGACAGCACCACCTGCTATTTCAGCCTGACAGCCTTTCTTATCTACAGCAACAGGTGACCGTCCACAGCTTCCCCGGGGAGACTGCGCACAGTTGTTACACAACAATGACAGCTTTGGACAGCTTTCCGACGGTAAACTCACAATGCAGAGACACCAAACATTAGCGGAGCAGCAGTTAGCCTCCCTGTCGCAGCCGCAGCTACCCAGCTGTGTTCCTCAGTCGGTCAGCACCACAGACAGACCGACGCCTCCGAGTGAGAAAGCAGCCATAAAAAGCCCACAGACAGCCGAGGACCACCGACCTGACGTGAAACTGGACATTTTAACCCAGCTAGCTGACCGCAGATCAACAGGTGACGTGACGCTAGCCCGGCTGGTGCGTTCACTGCTTTCTGTTTACAGGTTACCGCTAGCTAGGTTAGCTAATGTGCCAGCTGTCAGTAGACAGAGTAACACTCAACAACACAAGTCTCCTTATAAGACCGTGTTTTCATTTTCAATTCAGTTACCCAGATGACTGAAGTCACAACAGTACACGAATACTTTGGGTCTGTGCCGTTAAGCTAACAGTAAAGTCAGCAGTCAGTGACATGGAAACATAAACTGGTGAGTTAAGTTCGTGGTAAATGTGAGCTAGCCGAGCAGACATACTCAGTTACCTGCTCTTGTATCTTCAACACAGCCATGTTCCCCCAAAGGAGAGCCGAGAGGAGACAGTAACCAGCCCGGGAGTTACTGTAAATGACCCGGGGGGTGGGAAGGGGACAGGCTCTCTGCTGCTTCCCCCTCTTCCTTCCTTCCTGCCGGGGAACCGTCAGCACATCATGGGGCTGAGAGGACCACAGCGGCCCTCAGCACAGTCCCCGGCCTGAGGCTGTCTGTGGAGGGCTCCTCCATTCAGCAGCAGTGATCAGGAAACCGCCCATTGACAGCCAGCCTCCTGCTCTATAATACACTTACATGGACTTCCGTCTTCACAGTCATTTTAATGGATCCCCCCATAAAGAAGAAAAAATGCGTATGATATGAATACAAAAGTCACAAAGTGTCTGAATCCGAACATCTCTTATTTGGTAGATTTTACTGCCTGATTCAGATTACAGTAAACACATCAGGTTACTGACATATTTATGACATTTGGTGGATTATTCCCATCTGGGTTTTTTAACGTGTTAATTTTACATTTAGACCTTTTATTCTGTGAAAACTATGGCATTTCAGAGAGGAATTGTTTGAAAATTGTTTTCCACATCTTTCGCATTTGTTTGTCTTTGTGTGGCCGTGTAGCTGGTGGATTAAACTCTTTGTAGGCTGTAAAGACCTCCCACAAATACCACAAATATGGCTTTTGCCCACTGTGTGTGTTTGTGCAATTGTCCTCAGTGTGTACTTGTAATGGAAAATCTTACCACATACTCATAAAGACCTGCAGGACTGGCTGGCTGAGAACGGGTTTGATTTCTTTAGATTTAAACTCATACAGAATAAATATCTTTTCTCATGTTTTCTTTTATTTGCATCGAGAGGCTTTAAATTTGAAGAGTCAATGATGCCTCTTCAACTGCTCTGTTGTATTGCCAGCCCCATTCTCAGCAACATCACTAACTCCAGTGGTATGCTGAAAGTCCCCAGCTGGCTGCCATATTTCACCAACTCTCTACCAGTTTCCAGAGGTTGTGTTGGAGAATCATAAGGAGGATACCCCTTGCTGCTTTGCATATTGTTGATTTCACTGACGTATTGGATGCAATTGTCCACACAGATGACACTGAAGGCAGATGGGTCTGATCAGCTTCCAGACTTTGTTCTTTCACTTCACTGTTACTTTGCATTAGCTAAGTTCTGTTCCGTATCTGCTCTTGATGATACATTGAAGATCAAGGGAAAAAATATTCAGTTGTTTGCATCAAACATTTTTACTTGTCATACTAATTAATTGCAGTAAAGTTAAGTTCAAGTTTACCAAGATCTTTCCTCCCTTTTCATTTCCTGTTCTACTTTAAAATGAACCAGCACTGATTCCTGGTTGTTTTCTTGGTGTAGACTGAAAAGCTCCTATTGACTTCTGCAGGGCTCAGAACTCAAGCAGACTGCCTCCTTAAACACATTGACAGAGGGCTCATCAATCTCTAGGAGGATCTGTTCTTCCTCCTAGAGATTGATCAGTCAGGGCAGAACCCTGGGTTCTATTATAGTGACAAACTGACAATTTTTTGGTGTTGGTTGACAAAAGTCAGTGATAGTTACAATTTTTAGTGCCTAACACATTGCCTTTGTTTTTTCAGATCGCTAATATAAAAAAGAATTAAGTTCAAGTTGATTTTATGAATCAGAAATGTCAGTCAGTATGACTTATATTTTTATTTATAGTTGGGAAAACATGTAGCTGCGTGTGGCTAATTTTCCAATTGAGTACCTCCAAAGGTTTGGTTTTTATTTCAAATTCATTATTTATTATTATTAGTCATTATTCCAAAGCCCCCTCGTGTTATTCTGCGCTGCAGTGATACAGAAGAGAGTAAAAGCATCGTAATGTCACAAATTTGAATTCATTACGAATGAAGCTAAAATCACCAATATCTGGGGAAAAAAGCTATCTTCCATGGATGTACAAAAATAACTTATATGTTTACCCGTCAGTTCAACAGACGGCCTTCTGAGGTGTAACTATCATTTGTTTGACCGTACGGCTGGTTATTATTTATTAGTATTTCTTTAACTTTTTGTTTCCATTTGTCTTCCGGTGTTTCCAGATGTTTGATTGGCCTTGACTGGATAACGTTACCATGGTGACTCGCCCTGTCAACAAGTGACCCACTGTCGTAAAACCGTTAAACCTGTTGCTAAACTTGCTAAATCCGACCCCTGCTTCGAAGCACAGGTCTCTGTTTATGTCTTTTTTGAGTTAACTAGCTCACATTTACACATTAATATAAACTACCTCAGTAATAAGCACAACATTAAAACCTCTCCAAAAGTGCACTCCAGCGGTTTTTATTGATTTTCACTAAGGTCAACCCAACACTTCCAGCAGTGGAACACCTTTAGCTAATATGCTAACATTAAACAGGAAAATAACATCACACTCTTAATCGTACATTCAAAGCTGTCAGTAAGCATGTTACAACATATTACAACATAACCACCTTACAGCAGAATTTGAGTTTAATCACCGTGTTTGGTCCAAACTGTTTCAGAGGCATGATGACTTCGAGCAGCGTTAGCCATGACTAGCAAAGAGGACATCGACTACGGCCAGCTGAGGAAACACACCCGATCAAACGATGAAACGTTTTCTAAAACTGTGAGGTGGCACAGTTATCGTGTGTGTCCTGCGGGTGCACAGACCTTCTTTCTATGATAACTTGGATCTGAGGATAACATCCAGGTGGGAGTGATGACAGTCGTTTTCATCCATCGACCTGCTCCTCGCAATCCATTATTATTTGTTGAATAGCAACTAAAGTTTCAGAGGTAACCACCCGGAGACAAGCACATTTAACTCTTCCATTCGACCCATGTTCCCACCAGCTGTAGACTCTTGCTTCAGCCGGAATGATTTGCACATAGCACCACTAGAATTTAGTCAGCCAGGTATAAAGTGAAACTTTCGCTTTTTGCATTCATTCATCTTCAACCCATTATCCGTTTCCGGGTCACGGGGGGTGCTGGAGCCAATCCCAGCTCAGTCTGGATGAGGGCGGGGTCACGCTGGACAGGTCAGCAGTCCATCACAGGGCCAACACACAGAGACAGACAGAGACCAACAACCACTCACACTCACACTCACAATCTGAAACTCGGAAACACGCGACAGCACCGCTACCCACAATGCCGCAGTGCTGCCCCGTGATTGTTGCATTCAAAATGAAATCCTCGCGATGCCCGAGATAAAGAAAGAGATAAAGAATATTTCTCTCGTACTTTTTTTTTTTTTTTTTTTTTTTTTTTTTTTTACAAAATGTTATTCATGGGATTGTTTTATATACAAAAATGCTACAAGGCAGTGTACCCAAAAATGCTAAAACTGAAAATTTGGCTTTTGTGTTTGTATTATTAAGTATGGCATTTGTAAAAGGCGACCATACAGCTCAGACATTGATTTCTTACATACCGTAATTTTTTTCCCAAAACTGTAAATCAACATTTGAAGCAGATAATTACTTAATGAGTACATTTAGATTTCAAAATGTAATTTTCTCTTAAATTTGGAGAGCTTTGTTAGATTTCTATCAGTGATATGTATAGAATTTATGACAAAACTGTCACAGTGGTTTCTCAATCTGTTTTGGCCTCTTCCTGTACTCCTGAGGCGACCTGAGAGGAGAACTTTATGCAGGACTTGAAGGTGGGGCTGCAGGTATATCCATATTGGCAGCAATGCTGACCATCTGCACAACACTTGCCCTGAAATGGATACAAGACAAGGATATTATCGCAGTGAAGAGATTGCATCCGTTTGAAATCTTTGTAGTTTTGGATTTAGCAATGCTTATCATCAAGTGTTTTCTGCTTTAAACTGCGTATAAACATTTATGTGAACACTTTCAAATGTTACTATCCTTAACATTTGATAACCGATATTATGCCACATCTAACATTATTTAAAGCTTTTGCAAAGTCCCAATCCATACCAGTGGGTAAGGGCAGCAGCTCCAGCCTGTGGATCCTTTGCAGCAGGTTGTCCCTGCTGGGCAGTAAAACTTTGTATCACAGCGAATGACTCCAACCTTGGGGTCACTGTCACTGGCCTCTGTTAGAGCTGTCATAGGTGTCTGAAAATGAAATACAAATTGACTCTTCCCATTTATCATCCAATCATTTCATCCCATGCGTATTTTTGTTTATAATTTAACACCTCTCCGAAGTTACAGATCTTTAAAAACCTTGTTTCAAATCTAAGTTATTTGTTTATAACTTTAATTAAGTTCCAAAAAATTTGAAGCTGCATCAACATTTCTTTGCACAACAAACAGCCACAGTAGCCTTACATTGAAATATCATCATTCCTTAAAACATCTGCATATTTACACATACAGCAGTGATAGAGGTTACATTCGTTCTGTCTCTTAACCTATCCATTTGTACTACACCCTACCACAGTCAATCATATTCTTTTCTTTAGTTAAAAAAAAATGGCAACCCTTTGATGTCATCCATAATGTGTCAAACCATAAAAAATAATACTAATTCTGTTTGGTTTTCCATTCCTAGAAAACCTTTTTCTCAATGCTTTCATGTAGAAAAACAATACAAATTATTCCAGGATACACTTAATGTAGCGAGGAGCTTAAACTCTGATAGACCTCCTACCTCTTGAAAGCTGGTTTTGTCTTCCGAAGGTGAAATAAGAGAAGCAGGGACTGACGACAGAGCTTGTTTGGGAGTGAAAGGGTATCTCAGGCTTTGCCTCACACAGTGTGTGTATGTGAGATCGCAGTCATAGCCATACGGACAACAGTGAAAGCCATCCAGACAGCACCGGCCCTACAAGCCACACAAGTCATACAGCAATCAATACAAAATAGCACCAATATCTCACAACAACAAAGTGAGACACTGTGACAACAATTAAAATGTTTTAGCTGAAGGTATCATGATGTCATGTCAGCAGTAAATAAATTACAAATCATTACAGTCCTTTGTCTTATTGCGCAAAAATATCCAAGTAAACTTACCAGAGAGTATGGGCAGCAGAACCAGGCACCTTTTGGGTGTCTGCAGCAGGTCGTGCCGTCGGGACAGGTGTAATAGTTGTCACAATGTACAACTGAAACCTTTTTTTGGTTCGGGTCATGATTGCTTTTAAGATCTGTAAAGGAAACTGGAGAGTTTGGTTCCACTGCAGTCTCCCTATTGACCATAGGTATGTTCATCCATGGCTGGTTTTCTTTCTCACACATCATGGTCACCATATTACAACGAAAGCCTTGAGGGCAGCAGTGGGCCATGTCAGGGCAGCACACAGCCTAGAGACACAGAAATACAGAAAGGTGCCAGTTTTCAAGACCAGAATGTCATTATGAGCAACAACATCTCACTCACCTTTGGAAATGGACAGCAGCTATATCCATGTGTTGTCTTGCAGCAGGTCTCAAAATCAGAGCAGATATTGCCATCGGGGCATGTAATGGAGGAGGAGCCAAAGTCCCATACAAACATCCCCACTAACAGCCACAGAGTGATCATCATCATCTGCAGGACATTATCTTATTAATATGAAGTTTATTTGATTCTATGTGATCCACTGTACATTCACAGAATAATCTCATTGAAATCTAGATATGTCAGATTTTAGAATGTAATTGTCAGTTGCCATCCATCATTGTCTTCTTACTCGTATTTCTTACAGTTGTCTTTTGTCCTACAAGCTTCCTGTCATGTTTCCCACTTCCCCAAAACTGAAAAACCACGTATTTAGTTAAATTTCATTAAATGTGATGCATTATGTTCAGTTTCAGAAATTCATCTCTGTAAAAGGAAACATTTTCTCAGTAGAATATTGTTACTTAATATAAACTGTTATCTATAGGTTTATTCACTAGTTCTAACTTTCAGTTTCACTTGAGCCTGTACAGTTCTTTTCCTCCATCTTCACTGAATCAGTAGCAATTTAAATACATTTTTTGTGACTCTTGAACTACAGACAAACTTCAGTTCAAATTTATTGTCAATCACTTACCTTCAGTTCACAAGATAGCTGGTTTTCACAGGTCTCACACTTCCCCTTTACTGATCAACAGACCTGCGCATGATTTATACAGCAGGTTAGGCCCGCCTACAGGATAAAATATGTAGCTAAATCTTACACACCACACCCCTGCGTCCCATGACAATCAAGGTTTCTGCAACCAGTTCACACCCACCGAAGGAGGGATGGCTTAATCATTCTATTCGGCTGCAAATCACACATACACACATGCTCATGTTAAGATTAAACATTAAAGTGTTTACAAGCACACATTAACCTTTGGTATCAATACACTGTCTCTATCACAAGACCGGCCTGTAAAGCCTCATTCAAAAACACTCATGCTGCCTGGAGTGAAATTTTATTTTGAAAGTATTCTTCCCCTGACAAACTACAAGCTTGGGAGAGGCAGGTACAGATTTTATTCTGTGTAATAAGTGATTTTGAATTTTAAAGCTCTGAAGATAAACCAAACTTTCAGTAATTAAGTCACATGAAAAATTAAATTGCAAGTGAATATCTTTGTTTGTAGTATTCTGCATTTAAGTTCAATAAAATATAATTGTCACATAATATAGATTAGACGAAGCCACGTTTTGTGTTCCATACTTCTGACCTGATTTAAGTAGCGAGATGCATTTCACAGGAAAAGGTAACAGGGCCATTCAGAGTGGGATAGGGATAAGCATACACAAACACACAAAAGCCAGCAAAAAAGGCTAAAACAATACTTTAATGAATTACTATTGTTTATACATTTAGACTGCAGTGTAACAATCGATCTTACTGTACAATTATCCCTTGTATAAATGTTGACTGTGCTGCTCACATTTCTTATCACTAGTCCAACTTCAATATGAGGCTGGCAAGACATCAGGTGATCGGGTCTACATGCATGCATGACACAAGCATTAGCTTATTAGCCTCATCTAGCTACCAGAAATGCAAGGTGTCAGGTATGAAACACAGGGAGTAACTCCCTCGAGAGCCAGCACACTGAAGGCAAAAGCAAGTGCCAGTCTTCTGGAAATCTCCATGATGAACGGAAAAAGAAAGATTATGGAATTCACTTCTGGTTGTTGGCTGCACTTAAAAAACGATTTCCTATCGAAGGTGTGGCAATGAAAGTCAACCCAAGATATGTATGGGTAGTTTCCGTTTGGAGGGATGGGTGCTCCCTCATTTTCACCCCAGCATTACGTTTGTAGTTTGTAGGTCTCCTCAATCAAGTGTGGTGATCCAGGCTGGATGGGAGAAGTTTTGGGTGGTCGCAGGCCCAAATAAAGAAAAAAAAAAGAAAAAAGAAAAAGAAAAACACTACAGGTGAACTGCCAGGAGACCGAGAGAACCGTAAAGCTACGGTTGTTATACAAGCTCTGAGTCTGACTGACATGCAGCCTTCTTTTTCTTTTTTCTGCCATGTTTCTTGTGCTTCTTTTTTCTCTTCTTCTTGGATTTGTCCTGAGAACATAAGGCAATTTATATTCAGTAAGAAATGTCTTTTACATTTCATTATTTTAAATGACAGTTTGTTTACTGTGGTTATCTGAGAGAAGTCAGTTCCCCTGGTTGTATGGATCAAATCATAATCTTGTGCTCCATATGAAAAGAAGTTAATAAAGGAAGTAAATTGCTCACTGTGATTTTCTCCTTTTCTTCACTACTTAGTTTTTTCTTTTTTGCTTCGCCCTGTGGGAAAGTTGAAATGAGACCATGGAAAAAGGGAAGGCCAATTCAAGTAAAAGTTTCACAATAATGGCAACACTTTTCTACACCTACCAATCTTAAGAAGATAATTGGTTTCTGAACTAAATAGTTTTTTCTCTAAATTGTTGAACAAAACCCAGTGTTGTGCCCAAACCATGATAAGAAACCAGTGATGCTTTTGTATTGTTCTTGATGGAAAGAGATGTAACATCCGTGCTCTGACGCATAAATTTCAAGCAATGACAGGTTTGCAATCATCTTCAGTGGTTGGCAGACATAAGATGGTGGCAGATAAACCGGCTGATTTACTTGGTGGGAACAGTGGCTAATTATTTGGAGAAATCACAAATATGACTTAAAGAGATGTGCTTTGAAAAGCATGCTCAGCTTTCAGGTGGTTGGACACCTTCATATAAGGCTGATGATAACACCCTTTTCCTTACTGACTCCTCTTGACCTCATGGTCATGATGATGTCAATGTAAGACACAACTCATCTTTGGTAAACAAGAGTTTGCATCAGGCATTGAAACTTTTTAATTTTATTTACTTTTTTATGGTTTAGCATTATAATAACTAAAAGTGAATTACTGATAATTGGATACAGTTGACTTTGTGGGCTAATTAAGATAAATCCTTTCCTTAAATTTTGAACCGATGGGGTAAAAGAGGAACAAAGAAAACAGTCCTCCATTGCTCCTCTAACAATCACATGTGACTAATACTTACTGCCTCTTCCCCCTCAGAGTCTACAGAGGATTCTGAGGAGGAGTCCTTATGACTTCGCTCAGCCTTTCTTTTTCTTCTGCGGCTTTTGTCATCCTGAGAATCACAAGATTTACAAAGAAATGAGTGGAATGCAATACTTTTACATTTCAAAGCATCACATTTGGTGACCCTATCACAACAAACACATTATCATTAAAAGTAAATAACTAAACAAGTAAACACTACCTTGTCTTTATCCACCTCTTCCTTGATCCTCTTCTTTTTCTTTGTGGGGAAAAGCATAAATTAGGGCGATTGCTGTCATTAAAAATACCTTATTCATCAATATGTGAGCACCTTTTTCAACTTGAGTGGATTCAAAAGAGAAAAGCCAATTTTGCTATTTAAAAAAAAAAAACAAAAAAACAAAAAAAACCTTTGATTCAGCATCTGATTCTTCCTCTGAACTGTCTGATGCTTTCCTGGCCGATGACTTCTTTTTCTTCCTTTTTTTCTTCATACTCTTCTTATCATCCTGTAAACATACAGAAAGGCAATCAAACAGTGTGGTATGAAACACTGTTGAGCCACTTCTAAGAAAAGCTTTAAGACAAACAAAGCAGCCTACACTTTTTGTTCAAACTTAGTTTCAGAGCAGTTTTAATGTTTACCTTTACTCTCCAGATATATCAACTATCACAATCACCCCCCTGCTCTTTCTAAAACTCCACAAACTATTCCTCCAACACAGCAGCTGGCTAATAAATCAATGTGTTGTATCTTAACAAGTTGAGCAGCTTGTTTTTTGTTTTTTTTTTAAAAAAGGACTGTGCCTCTAAATTTGCAGCTGGATTAAAACTGCCTGAGGATCAATATGGTGGTAATACTGGGGATAAAAAGGAGAAACCCTTCTCATGTAATGGTTCAAGAAGGACACAAAAATGTTGCACCAAAATTTTCTATCACACACTACAGTATGGTCAGGCTTACCTCATCTTCAGATTCTGAGGAGGAGCTGCTGGAAGAATCAGAACTCGATGAAGAGGAGGAAGATGAAGAATGCTTGACCAAAACACAGTGAAAGCAGGGTTCATTAGACTTGAGGTTATTGGCTTGCTTTAAAGACCATCTCTCAGAGAAGTTGTGTCTGTGTGTGTGTGTGGGGTTGATATATAAGTGGTGAATATACAATAACCCAAAAATTAGGTTGCTATGGGCAGACTCTTCTCTCTGGAGGTTATGGCCTGCTTCCAGGGTTCAGGTTAGAATTAGACATAGCGACAAAAAATTTGCAGATGTGCAAGAGAGCAGGAATAGGGGAGGGGAGGGGGGAGAGAGAGAAAGAGGGCAAGGGAGAGACAGCTGTGGCTATTACAATATTGGAGGTCTCTCCTCACCCTGTTCAATTTCTTCTTTTCTTTCTTCTTTTTCTGAACACAAATGAAAAGCTCAAGTGAGTAAAGACGTTTTATGGGTGAGCTTGTTCACATTTTGGGTGAAGAATATACACCATACCTCCTTTTTGTCTTTCTTCTCTTCTTTTTCCTTCTCTGATGTTTTCTTGTCTTTTTCTTTATCCTTGTCACCCAACAACTTTTCTCTGTGTTTTGCCAGTTCTTTCTTCCATTTCTGGGGGAGGGGGGCAAATACATTTTTAAAAAATCATTCTTCTATACTTCCAAATGTTCTCCTTATGCAGCTTTGCTTTGAAGAATTATTTTGAAGCCAGTTGGTACACACCACTTTTGAGATTAGTTGAAGTAATCTAAAGAAAGATGATCAATATTAAAAAGTCCACATTTCAAGTGTGCATGACACCAACACACCTCATTCATTTTATCCTCAAAATCAGCCAGGGCTCGAGAGCCTTTCTTCTTCTTCTCCAACTGCTCCTTTAACTCTTCCCTAAAGAAAAAAAAAAAAAAAAAAAAAAAAAGAGTAAATTGCCTGCTATAAAAGTTGTTGTCCCTGAATACATTTTCAAGAATTACATCTTCTCAAACTCAAGATCTTCATCGTATAATGTTTGATCTTGATCTGCCACATATTTAAGAACAGGAATCTACAGTAGACCAACAAAGCTGAAGCTTAATGAAGACAAGCTTTCAGACACATAGGGGCGTGTGGTAATTGACAGAATGAATGTGCCCCCTTGCGGCTAATGTTGGGAATTTATTTAATTGGAACACTACACCAGAAGTGCCTTACCAAGATTATGCTCTTGGCATTTTCAAAGATACAATTTGAGATATCATTTGCAGTGGGGAAAAGGTCATGAAGAAAAACTCCTTCTTCTCTATGGGACAACTGCTGAAAGCTAGTGACATAAAACCAGACATGAAAGGGCTGGAAGATCATTTTAGCAGTGGTATGTATAGTCCTAAATGATATATTGTTGCAATGAATAAACCGACAGCTAGTTTGCCCACAAATATCAAACTCCTTGCCCCTCTGCTTTCAATCAAGTGGTGCTTCACTCCTGTTGTAATAGCGCCCAGCCCTGAAGTAATCCACATGCTGCAGCTATCACTGCAATGCAGGGCAACCTGTCATATTTTTGATACCATGGAACTGAATTTTGCAGGAGTAAAGGTCACTCAAGTTTTCTGCATGGTTAGATTTCAAAGATAGATTAAGAAGTCAGGAGAAGCTGAAACCAGTCTGTCTGTCAACTTTGATTTCCTCTGCAATTAACTATAAACTATACTCTATAATGTACAGCCAAACAAGGATACCACAATATTGTCTTCAAGTAGAAGAACAATAGAAAGAGCTTTAGGTGCCCTTTCTATTTGATCTGATTCTGGTTCTATGTAATGAGACCCCTGTTTTTTTAAGGGCTGCGTACTCACCATGACTGACTAAGACGAATAATATGATAGAACACCGCTAAATAAAGATGTCAGATTTGAGCTTTTATTACAAAAGAACAACTATTTGGAACTGCGTATTTACTCACCATGTAGGGCGAGGTCTGCTTAAATAATCCTGTATGGTTGGTCCAGAGTTCTGCACAGGCCCTCTGGCTCGTGCAGCAGCAATGGGGTTAATGTAAGCCTGAGACAGCAAAAACAATCAATACTTCACGAGCATCTAATAGAGATTGTTGAAATAGACACTTTCCTGTTAATTAATATCTTTTCTTTGGTATTGTTAGGAGTTCAAAGAAGAGTAGTAGTTATTCACATAAGTAAATGACAACAGTAGTAGTGTGGATACTGGGATTACACAGTATATTGAAAAAATAGCCTTACACCACCATATATATTTCATTTGCATTAACCCGTCTCTAATAAGTGATGGCAACCACATCATTTATAACTGGACTTAATGCAGGGCTGATGTATGTGATAGTTTATAATAAACCATGGACTGTCGTAGTATAAATCAATCAACACGTTGCAGAGAGAAATGCTCTAACCAACATCCACGTCAGAGCACTGGCTGATAATGCTGTGAGCTAAACTGAGCATTTGATGCTTACGCGGCTCCAGCTCTGCTGAAACTCTCCTTCTTGTATTGGCTACCAGGCGGTTCACGCCGACACAGTTTTGCATGGAGGCATTTTGTTGTGTTTTCAAAGGAAATGTGCTAAAGAGAGGCTTGAATGCCCAGTGCCTGGGCCTAGCTCCGGAATACCTGGCGGAGGGATATATTCGCTAGCTGTGCTGCCGCTGTTTACGTTTAGCCTAGCTCGTCCATCAAATGCAACAGCGTATCAACACATTGTCTATTTTAAATTGAAGGTGTCACATAACTCACCACTCGATTGTCTCTTTTGCCCATGTTGAATTAATAATGAGGAGAAACGTCCCACAGGGAGAACAACCATCAGTGTTACCTTGCTAACACCGACCTAGCCACATCAGTAAATGAAAACGCTACGTTTCTTCTTCTTCTGCTGCTGCTGCTCCCCCTCCTCCTCTTTCTTCTTCTTTAGTTTTTTTTTGTGTGGTAACTAACACACCAGTTAGCGCATTACCGCCGCCACTGTGTGCGCTTTTCTTCTTCTTCTTCCTTTTCACATTTTTCTGGCAGGTTGCTGACACTGTTTCTAAGATTAATACCGCCACCTACTGCACGATAGGACTAGATGCTATCCCCGGCCATTTTTACATCATGGTGTGAACAAAACTGATCATTTTAATGTAAAATCTATTGGCATGCACTGGAGCCTTTCCATGTATTGGCCCCTAGGGCAGTTTGCCCATAATGACACTGAAAGACCTTAATCGTCACTGAAAACTCACAAAATTGATTTATGAAATAGAAGCAGAAGACTGTCTGGCAGAATTCAGGTATTGGGTTCGATCATTTGAAAAACAAATGGAAACTACTCATTAATTATTCACGCTTCCAAAAGACTCCAAAAGAAATTCATAAAAAGCTGCTTTTTATTCAGCTGGTGCGCAACACAATAATAAGACACCAATGCCTACATTTATACATAAGTATAACTCCATGATTGTGGTGTTCCTTGTCATCACTTAATATGTTAAAAACAAATGTGACAGGAACCTATGTGTATTTTAGGCCTATATGATGGATCAAGCTGCATTGGTTTCAACAGTGAAAGTTCTCAAAGCTTACCAACAGACTTAAGGTTTATGATGCTGAAATGTATTATAGAAACCAATTATTTCATAAGATAATTCAAATGTTTACAGTGATTGTATCAAGTATACTTAGACTAAAACAGTTATCTTAATTGAAAAACCTATATGCCTAAAGTATTTGGAACTTCCATTGCATTGTATGCATCAATGACACCAGATACAGATCTTATGGAATAGAAAATTCACACAGTGCTTAGTTCAAGCAGAAAATTATACATTGCTCTACATAGTGTTCGCCCTCTAACAGTTAAAGGCTGCTGGCAAAAACAGTTCATACAGGCAGTTATCTTCAGACAGTAATGACTACAGTAACATATAGCGCATAAACAGGAATGACAGTAGACTACAATCAATGGCATGATCGTGGAACAGCTTGGAAAGAAACCTGAACGAGATGTGATGTGGTCAGTTAGTAGCCCAAGGATGTGCAAACTGTGCCCAAAAGATCTGGACGTCCATATACAAGAACCTGAGAAAGTTAGAGATTGTGTCTGTGTGTGTGCTAGCAGCACTATCTGTTAGAACGTAAACCAGTGTTAAAATGTTACTGTTCTGCAAGAACTACTAAATACAAAAATACAAATCTGCATAACTTGCTTTTCACTTTGCTTGTAAAAACTGAATTGTAAATTAAAGCAAAAAAAAAAAAAAAAAGTACACAAAATATTTGTGCATTATTTCATGATAAAAAAAACACCTGTAAAGTTTGTAGTCACTCTTAACCCAAAGCAAATGAAATTCAAGTGCCAACTGAACCAACCCAACATTTTGATTAGACAAAAATATTCTCGCTGTACAACATTCCACTGACCCTCACTACTCTACTTCTAGCCATTTTTGTGACATATCTATGGGCTGACAATGCACATATCGATAGTTTTTCTATCATTACAGCTTGTACTTATCACTACATACTGTACGGTACCAATGCCTATCCTTTATACATTCCTTACACTGTCAAACTATTCTTACACAAATTCGATAATCACCTAGAGTTGGTGTAATTGGTGTAAGAATATTATATGGCCCAGCATCTTTAAAAAAAAACCAAACAAACAAACAAACAAAACATTGAGAAGCAACTTGATGAAGACAAGAATAAGACTTGACAATAAAATTAAAATTAAATACAGAATATTGGTGGCAATACTATGCCAAATGTTTTAATGTTGAGTAGTGCTGGTGGGACTCTCAACCTGCTGCAACTGTGCATTACGGTATCATTTGAATAGTAAATAATTATAATTGTATTTCATCGTGATAAAAGGCCATGTAGGCAAACTAAAAGCAACTCATCAAGATCAAACAAGTGGCAGGAACTGTTGTATAGGGTTCTTTCGTCATGGTCTCAGCACCGAAATCAGCCCATTATGACGAGTCCTTTGAAGAGCACAGAAACCATTAGAATCCCGCTACTGGTCTGCAGTTACTCAGGACATCCTCAATGTGGCAGTGATATAATACCTATATTACTGGAATGATAAGTCACGACATGGCAGAGAGTGATTGGCTTGTGATACCCAGTAATGTTTCAATAGGCAGGCACATATAACAGTGTGCTAATGTAAGTGGTACTGCACACACCAAATGTTGTGTATGTGTCTGCTTGCAGCATACAACCACAATAAAGCATTAACATAGGTGAGAGCCACACTGTCCACACTGGCTCGCGTACGGTACGGTCCCCCTAAGTCAAGAGGACTCTTGCAAAGCTGAACACTGGTCATAAAGAGGGCCTCTGCTTAATGACTTCTGCAGGCCATCCATCCACCACTAAGAGTCAATCTGAGAAGCAAGTCTCTTTGCATTGTTAACACAGTTGATAATCAACATTTAACAACCTACCAGCAGCAAATACAATCCATCAGTTCATGGAAGGAAGATAGCTTTGTGCATTGTTTGGGGAGGGGGTGGGGGGTGTCTCCTTTCTTGACACTTTCGCTACCCTCTTTTTCAGAGCAGTTTCCCAGAGCGTTGTACATTGACTATAAAAAGTATTTTCACCCATGGTCATTTTCACGTTTTGCTTTTGAGTTTATGTACAACATGGAATCACAGTTGATTAAACTTTTTTGACACTGACCAGAAAAACAGTCTTCTTAATGCCGAAAAGAAAACAAATCTCTACAAATGTATTTGATTGACAGTGTAAGTTGCACCCCTCTTAACTATGACATCATTTATCGCTAATAATGCCAACTGTTAAATTATAGGCGGCAAAGGCTGTGGGTCATTTTTAGTTAAAAGCAAATCAACATCAACTACACCAGAGAAATAGACATCATAGCAATTGGGGTCAAAAAGAGTGAATCTGTGGGAAGGACAATGAAAGCAATAAGTATGGAGCACAGCAAGGTTGATCATTAACAAAAACATGGTAATAGAATTATAGGCAGGACATAAAGCTGCTGTCTAGTCACTACATGCAGTGACAGACCTAAACTTTTACAGACAAAAAAGACCTCTATTCAAATTTACACCACTAACACATATCACATAGACTCGTGGTTCTAATTATTGATAAAAGCACCTTGACTTAATACTGACCTTTGTAATCAGTAACTTTGTGTTCTCTATCCTATTTATATTTGATCCATTTGTACAGATTTTTTCATTTTGTCATTTAAGAGTTATCTGTTGATCAGTGTCAAAAAATGTTAATTAACACACATTGATTTAACGCTGTAAAAATTATAAAACATGAAGCAGACTGTGAAGCAGTGAGCTGAATGCTTTTTATAGAAACTGTATGGGATGATTAAGGGTGAAGGTGGACTGTCAAGCAGTCCTCTCCTCCATAGTGGGCTTGTTGCTGGGGATGGGCTGGGCTGCATACACACTTCTACTGTGGCTGTCCACGCTTTGAAAATAGGGGTGACTCAACGCTGTAAACGCTGATATCCTCCTGGAGGGGTTGAATGCGAGGAATTGCTGCAGAGAAAGAGAAGCAAGAGACAGAAAATGAGACGAACTATTGGTTCATGTAAAATTAACCTCAAGAAGAACTGTCATAATGATGTAGAGAATCCTATCAAGAAATTTTGAAACAGTGAAAAAAAGTATCCACCATTAAGAGAGCCCGTCCTTGTTCGTCCATGTCTGGAACTGAGTCCTCTATTGGCTTAGGTGGTCGCGGGGTAAAGGCACTCTGTGGTAGGCTCACCTCCTGGGGCCAGTCCTCTACTGAAGGTACCCCAACAACACTGTGGGATAACGACAGCCAGTCAGTTAGGGTCTCTCAAATTTAAGTCTTTGCTAAAAAACTAAACTTTTGCATTTACTCTCAAGAAACACGCAACTGAGGAGAATCAGGCAATGAAGTTATTAATGCTTACTCAAAAATCTTTCCCAGCTGATCAACATCTGAGTTTCCTCGAAATAGTGGTCTGGAAAACAGAGATTAAAATTGGTTATGTTTCAATGCTGCAGCTGAAATATTTGTCGAGTCAATACTTTATAGTTTATAACGTATGAAAAATAACTACAGATGGCAAATCATTAATTCTAACGTTGTTCATGTTTGCTATCTCACGGTCCACAGTGGATGAACAAACACTCTTAAAATATAAGCTTTTGGCCCAAGGAGAAGAGGAATGTACGATTCTGATGTGAACATTTGAAGTGGCTGCACACTCGCAGCACAATCTCATGTAGTCAGGATTGTGAAGGAGTGTTGGATGTGCCGCTGAAGAGGGGAGGGATGGAAGGATGAAAGGAGAGAGGAGAGCGGCAGCAGGGCTGCTGGTGGTTCCTGTGGTTTGGGGCCATCTTTGGATGCCCGTGGGCGGCCATGCCTACGCTGGCACCCGCACAAATTCCAGTAGTCATCATCAGCACAAGCCTGCTGGCTGCCACACGGGACTGAAGAACCCTATTTATCCTTTGTGTGTGTGTGTGTCTGCTTTTGGTCTCTCTATGTGAATGTGTGTAGGAAAGTGGGAGGGAGAGGCGTGTGAAAGAAGAGCCGGATTATTCTAACAGAGAAAGAGGTATGTGAACTAGACCTTCCTGCTGAAGTTCCAGTGAGAGAATTTGAGGAGGAGAAGACTTTTTCTGAACACCAAAGGTACCTGGAGCTTTACTCCAAATATTGTTACTTTTTCAAGTGGTTTGTCCAAGCTTATTAAAAAAAAAACAAAAAAAACGAAATAATAAGAAAGTGCACTGAGGTGAAGGGTGCTTTTTTTTTTGGCCTTTATTGAGTAGGACAGTTTGAAGAGTGACAGGAAATGGGGGAGAGTGTGGGGAATGGCATGTGGTAAATGACGAACCATCATCACAGACAAAGAGAGTTTTAAGCCTTTTGTTATATTCCATTTGTTTGAGATGATCAGTCACCAGTAGATGTCAATGTAATGCAGGATTCTGAAGCATAGATGTGCTTGTATGCATGTGCACATGCGTTTGGTATCCAGGCCTCAAAACAGTTAAAGTGCTCCCCACTTAACTGGAGTCAACAGAGACAGGCCAGCCACCATGTGCTCCCTCTGTTTGCATGGCTAAGCTTTGCATAGCTGAACACCCACAATTCTCTACAGCTCAGGCATTGGAATTTTAGTCACACAGGTAATTTTTGCACATTTTTAAAGTGACCGCAAACTCTCTGTCACATGCCTAAGGGCGGAAATGGAATTGTGATAATTTTTATTTCTTTGCTTATTTATAAAATAATATCCATAGCTAATGGATATCCCAGAGTTTCTGTTCTTGCACAATTGCTTTGAATGTCTGACATTTAAACAAGGGTGCAACACAAATACAGGTTTTTGGGGGTAAAGCATGTTACTGAGGCTTGAATGCAATTTAAGAGCAGAACAACCAGTTCTGACTGTTTCAATGGAAATAAAAAAAATCACCTAAAGCAAAGTCATCTTGCCAAAACAAGTAGGGCTGATAATTCCAAGAGGTCCATTTTTAAACCTGGAGTGGTTTGTTGGTTTGCTGGAGGGGGATAGCTGGATTCACATACAGCTGGCCACTGGCATGCACACAGTCGAGTGCAAGCACATATTTGCAAACATACTCAACGAAATAACCACAACAGAGGGCATTTGTGTGCAAAAAAAGCATTGTTTGCCATCCAGATTTTCATGTGCACATATGCATGTGCGTTTTCATATGCACACACACGTACAGACGGATGGCAGTGAACAGATGACTGAGACAGGGTTGGGACAGGCAGCTGAGTCACGCTTCCTTTAGTGCCAGCACAGCTCTGTCCCACATTCCAACCTCTGGAATGTGTGTGTGTGTGTGTGTGTGTGTGTGTGTGTGCGCCCGCATGTTTGCACGTGAGAGTGTCAATCTGTTGGGTGGGAAATGGAAAAGTGAGAGAGACATGAAGTTTGGGCTTGAGTGTAGCTTCTTCATGGGCTTAAGCCTGAGTCAGTGGGAACTGTGTGAACAAGCGAGTCCATGCTGACTTTAGAGATACTGCACAAATGAGCAGTGCTTACTTGTAAGACATGTACACGTGCGTACGCGCCTTTGCTTTGTTGTGGATTCATCCATTAAGCAACAAACTGAGAGAGTCAACACTGATGTGGGGCTTTTCCTGGCTCATTAACTCAAAAGGTTTAGCCTTTTTGATTGGGTGAATGTCAATAAGCGGACTCCCTCTCTCCCTCATTCATGCAGACCCTGCGTGACTCACGCCAACACTATCCCAGCCATGCAAATGCAGACTTGTATGCTATTTACTCAGATTCCTTTGACATCAAGCTACCAACTATTCTTGCTGCAGTGCACACTCATTTTTTTTACAGTGGCGTGTTTGACAATGAAAGTATAGAAGCTGCTGGGGGGGGCTTTGAAGCTTTGTGAGTCATAAGAAAAAATTCTAGGTTAGATTTAGCTTTTCTGACCTGCGGATTGAAGTGATGGGGTGAGTTGAGGTTGTTACTGTTACCGAAAGCTTACTAGCAGGGAGAACACATAACTAATATATATTTTAATTGCTTATTTCGTCTTGCCAAGATTCCAAAATCAAGAGACAATCAAAGTAGCATAATATAAAATTAAACTAATGCATGGATTTCACTCATTTGGAAATTAATATGCAAATGGTTAAAAATTTCGATAATACATATTACTTCAAAAATTTCTCTCTCTCTCGCTATATATATATAGACAATAGACAATGGGGAACCCCCCTCCCCCACACACACATATATATATTGCACGGATGAGATTTCTAAGTATTTGTTCATTCCAAGAAAAGGCATTAATTAAGGGACCAGTTATCTGAAAGGAAATAAAACCACCACTGACATTTGTCTGGTTTGTTGTATATGAGCTGTCAACAACTGTAATCTGCACTTCAACAAAACTGGAGACCAATAAACTGTGTTTTCTCATCTGCTCTTGTTCTGCGCTTTCACTCAATCACTCTTTCTTGTGCTTTCTTCCACTGTTTCTCCCAGGTGCCCTTTAATCTCTAACAGGTGGCCTTTTAAAAAGCCATCTTAATCACCTGTAGAGAGCAAGAGAGAGAGAGAGAAAGAAAGAGAGAGAGTGAGAGAGAGAGAGAGAGAGAGAGAGAGAGAGCAAGAGAGTGTAAGAGACAGAGTTCTGTTTATGGCCATATCTGCCTTGTTTTCACCTTAAGGCAAGGTGGGACAGGTGCCAGACAATGAAAACCCATGCGTATACACACACCAAATCTTTTTACAGCCTATGGTGCCAATGTGAGAGAAGATGTACCCTAAACCAGACAACAGACAAACACACATGCAAGTGAGCACACATGCAAAGCCAACTCATTGTTATCAGACAAGGCCAGCAGACTAAGATTCTGCCTGAGCCTTAAAGAAACACTGTATGAAACAACATGTGACCGTTGGTTTATGTCAGTTCCTTATTGGCAGTAACATCTTCACTTGTGATTGCTCAGTGCATTTTTTAAATGCTAAAGTAACACAGTCCTGGACTACGATTTTGGTTTTTGGGTTTGTATGAATCAAATCATCTTGTATGAGGTCTGAATAGCCACTGCCACTGAGCTCAAGACACTCAAGTGTCATATACAAATGTGACTGTGAATGCAAATGAGTAGCCTACAAGGCAACTCTACCAATACCAGTAACACATGTGAGGTACAAACTCACAACTGCAAACCTAAATAAAATAGATTGTTTCAGCATGTAACCCATTCGATACATCTTTTCACAGTTAAAAATATCCATGCAAAAATTTAAGACCTTGTCTCAAACCTTGAAAACTAAATCTTGGGGTTTCTTAGATTGTACATTTACATTCATGGTAGAGCTGAAACTAATGATTATTTTAGTGACGAACAAATCTCTTCATTATTCCATTGATGAATTGTTAAGTATTTTAAATGAATACCATCGATAATGCTAATCATAATTTCTTGAAGCAACTAACAGCTCAAACTTGGGCCAGCCATTGGACCATTAAAGCATTCAAAAAGTTTTTAAAGTTTTTATTGGCCTTGACAGCGTCATTCATGTGACTGTGATCCCAGTGGATAAGCCTAAGGCTGAATGTCTTCCACTTCCTGTCTTTACTGAGAGGAGAGCTGTCTTTTCTCTTAACTTGATGTTGAATGTCTGTTTTCGTTAGTCTCTGGCCACAGTGGTTATGGTTATGCTGGCGGATTTACTGTTACCTATACTTTGAATTTGTTCAGAAAATGTGTCCACTGTTTGCTGGCTAACTGAAAACATAACTCTTGAGCATATAATGGCAATCAGTTCAATTTCAATCAGCTTCTTGTGATCTGATTGTTTTTGGTTTTTGGCATTTGGTTGCCATTTCCACCAGGATTCCTAAAATGAGAACGTCACGGTAGGGCAGCTGAATAGGAGGCAGTGGCACGGCTGACAAAATATACATTTTTATGACTTTGAAAAATCATAGTATGGGGAAGGACACAACAAAATTAGATGGTTTTCAGTGCAATGGGTTTGCCCGGACCACCACAAAGCACCAAATAGTCCCTTACATAAGGAGTGAATGCAGGAAACAGGCTAGATAAGGCTATAAACAAACACAAAAGTATTTTTACAGCACAAAATAGGCATCAGATCTAAACAGCAGAACCATGGTACCACAGGTGTTTAACTCAACGTGCAAATGCCACAGAATATGATGCCTATCATTTCTATACTCTTTAAACTGTTATGCAGCCGTTCTCTGCTCTGTATGGAACCATTCTGTCATTATATTTCACCACTCACTTATTTGTGACCCATTTCTACACCACACAACTACACAATCTCTTTACCCTGTGTCACCCTTTGCCACTCCATGCTTTTCCACTGGGGCCCACATGTTAAGTGTGGCTGTGCATGTCGGGGTGTGAGGACGGTTTTGAAAGGAAGCAAAAATTAAAGGCAGGGCTGCTCCTCCTGGCTCTCAACCCTACCTCAAAGAAACTGTTCTTATCTAGTCCAAAGCACACCACTATGGGCTGGCCAGACCCCAACTCTCTGTTGATTAAAAGTCACATTTTTCAGAATGTGACTCAAAAATATAAACTTTTGATCCTTTTGAAAGGGTCCATTTAAGTGTAAAAATCTTTTTTCGTGGCATAAGCTGGCAGTTGACCCTTTTTTTTTTTTTAGAAAAATTATCCGTTATTAGCTTGGTTCTCCAGTGTGTGAAATTCGTTTAACCACAAACTGACAAATACCTACGCCAAGAAGCTTGACTCGCATGCTGTAACCACAGCAGGCAGTCTGTCATTACTGTAATGGCTTGATAAGCCAACCGAAATGTGATTCCTCAATACTTGCAACGCATCTGACAGGTGTCATTTAAGGAAAAGACGACAAATTTTAAATAACACCCAAATTACCAATTCTGTGAAGACGGAAGTTGATTAATCTGTCACCATATAACATATTGAAAATGAGTTAAAATTGAGGTAAAACTAATAGCAAAGCCTTTTTGAATTATCCATAACAACAATCCAAGTCAACCAGTCAATTCTATGGTAACAGCTCAAAGATGGATGTCATTCAGAGGAAACACGAGATGAATAAAATTGAACAATGTCAGATCCAGGACATCTCTGTAATAATAATAAAATAATAATTTGGGTCAGAATTTATGTAAACAGTGAAACCACTTCATGCAAAGACAAGAAGGCATATGCTTTGCAGTGATAATCCCTCCATATGGAGAACTAGTTACAAGGATATGTAGCACTCCAGTAATCCATCTAATATAGCCCTTTTCCACTCTATGGTACCAACCCAACACCAGTTACTAGCCTTATCTGATTTCTGGCAAGAGCTGCAGATTGGACGTAATCCTGTGCTGTTTTAGTATCATGTCCAACAAGATTTCAAGGAAGTTGAAGCCAAAATGTGATGTTATAACGTCACAGGCTTCTGATGAGAGAAGCCCTGTAGTGTAAGACTTATGGCTCTTATAATAGTGTCACAACATCTTTGGACAATGTGACAGTAGTAATGCTGCGCTGAGGAGTTAGTATGTGAAAAACAAATACCTTGTTCCCCAAGTTATGATGATTAGTATGACTCTCTAGTATGTGGTAGAAAAAATGCTAATGCCCAAAACAGGGCTTGCATAACAAAGTGGTAAGTAACGCAAGGATAAATATAATCATGTCGTGATGAAATTCAGATAGATGTCATATAGTCACACTGATGACAAACAAAAGGGGCTTTGGTTAACCTATTTCCTTCTTCAAATCACTTAAACATTAAAAATGTTTGAGGTAAACAACATTGGTATAACAAGACCCCTTTTACTAGAGCATGTGCCCCAGTATAAATCTGCAGTGTCCCAGTATGATGTCAACTGTCAACTGATGCTCACTGGGGGATACTGGTGGTTTGGAAAAAACAGACACCCTAATCGTAGATTTTTCTGTGATGATCCTTCCTAAGAAATGAGTCCTAAATACACTGATAAGGGTACGTTTCGAAACCGTTTTCCTAGTGAAGTCATCTGAGAAACGCACCAATATTTCAGAAAAATATCTTGAGTGGACTCTGTAGCTCTCACCTTCTCCTGAACATCTCGGCAAAGATGCAGCCGACACTCCACAGGTCCACTGGTGTAGCGTAACTGGACTGGAGCAGCACTTCTGGGGCTCTGTACCACAGTGTCACCACCTGCAATACACACAAACAGAAATGACTGTGAATTTACATGCACAATCACTTCAGTCTTCATCCAACGTAGCTTTACCTGCTAGCATGAGGTAAAGGCCCCTGTTTATGGGACTCAGACACACACAGACTCACACGCACAGGGTTAATGCTTCTCTGCCCCCATCTTAGGCTTACATAAGACATGAAATCATATCTGGCAGGCCTCAGCTCCCTACTCCCATTTTGGTGTACCCACATCACAGTCTTTCCACAACAATCCGCCACTGACACACACCAATGTACCTACATATAGAGTATATTGGCAATGACAGCATGTTTCCTAGTACAATGATGAAGGATACATTGTTTGACTAGATTCAACCTAGCAGATGTTACATTTATGTTCAATCCTGATATCAACTGCCCCACCTCAACATCCCCTTCCTAAATAGAGAGAGAGAAAATAGAACTACCCAACACTTCCTGTCTTTCGTTAAGCAATCTTGCACCCACCTGAGGTAGCGTGGCAGCCATTTTGTGCCACTTCATACTAAGCATGGATTCCAAATTTGTCCCTGTAACTCTATGGGGAGCTCTAAGTGTGTGTGTATGTGAGTGTGTGTGTGTGTGTATCCATAGCCTGCAGGAAAGCAACAGCATTGTTAAAAGCTACAGTAGGGAAAGCCTCCAGACAAAACTCAGTGACCCCTGGTAAGAGAGTGGACTGGTTCCAGGTGCTTTCCTAAACTCCAGATTTTTCCAACAGCTTTTGGCTGCAGTCCTCCCTTCAGGCCCTGCTGAGTGCTTATCGGGATCTCAGAGTCAGAAGCGAATGTTTGTAAGCAAAAAGAGTGCAGTGTCACCTAGATTTATTTATTAGCTGGATTGGTATGGCTGCGGGAGTATGAGGAAATGATACCCCGATTAGATGGTATCCATGTACATGTATGGGTAATGTGGAGGATGTAGTTGGCCAAATATGTACTAATAAAGAGTGAGACATGTCGTTCTCTAAGGTTCTCTAAGGTTGAATGATTTCAGCATCACTTATAGTGATCAGAGATTTTAACCACGTCCAACTCATGTCATTTCATTGCCTGTACTTCAGCTAGCGTACTTTTGGTCCTTGCCTTATTATGTTTTAGCCATGTGAGCAGTATGGTTCTATGTATGTCAATGTCAGTTGGGTGATCCTTCACTTTATTTCACACAGGCATACCCCACATGAATTCAAATTTGTTAACATATTCATGGTCCCCAGAGGATGAATCCTACTGACTTTGTTGTCGTGAGTTGTTGTGAGTTTTCTTCCATTTGCGTTGCAAATGAAATATTTGGACATATTCTGGATTCATATAAAAATTCCCACAGATTCCCAATCGTTGGGGGATAGTGACTGCAGTGATCCCACCATTTTACTATAGCCAGGCCAAGGTTTCAAAAAATTTGGAGTCATGACCAAATGCAAAAGCATCTATGATTCCCATCAAGTGTATTATGTGGTAAGCCAAGTCACCAATACCATCATGCTAACATATTAATCTAAGATGGTGTTAGCACCATGACAATAATTCCACAGTGATATGGACAGATTTTCTGGTAAACAGCTACAGCTAAATATTTAATTACCCACCTGAGAGTGCCATGCAAAGAGAGTTTTTAAATGGGCTTTAATCATAAATATAGCAGAGGGGAAAGTCATTTGTATATATATATCACAGGAAAACCTCAAATCTAACCAAAATGTACACTGAGCTAGAATTCAAATTCAAGGCAATCAACATTGATTCCAATAAGAGGAATAAAAAGTTCTGTCATTTCTTTCTTCTACTCTGAATGGCACTATTAATAGAGCTGGGGGCTGCATTTTGCAGATGTGTGACACATTCTCATCTCCTGCATCCTGCTTCAGTGGAAACAGTGAGGAAGTTGAGGCTAGTTGCCTGAGATGTGTCGGCTCAGTCACGTGACCAGAAATGAGACATACACTGAGAATGAGCAGGCTGACTTTTAAGGTCACTGAAGATTTTTAGAAAAGTGAAACCTCAAAGAAAAACATGAATGGAAGTTGTAAAGCTGCCCTTAGTCAGGCAACAAAATGTCATTGAGGTTTTTTTTTTTTTTTTCAGCATGGGAAAATACAAGACTGCATTCCTTTAATGTTTTGCAGGATTTTATTTCTTTCTGCGATTTTAACTGCAAGTTTTCTGCAAATGCTCATTTTAATATTAGGCTAGAGGACATAAAATCTCAATTTCTCCTCCAACTGCCACGACGTGCCTTTGCTAAAACCATTAAACATTTAAATATGTGTTCCAAAATGGGGTTAGTGACAAAGGACCCAATCACCACCTTCTTGCAACTGTAGCTGCTACAGCCTCAATTGCATTTGACTTGATTCTACTGCATGGAGTTTGTAACCCTGCAGAGTCAAAGGTTGGGGCTCAGGTATATGGCACGCTCACGCAGAGCCTTCTAGGAAGAACCACAGATCTAGAGCTCAGGGTATATCCGCCTCAATGCAACAGTTACAAAGTTATTCGAAAACCTGGCCACAACTGCAGATTATGGCACTTATAATCTCACATGCAAGCACTCAGAGGCACAGCGGAAGATAAATGTGTTTATCTTCCGAGGTTTATTTCCATCTGAAAACACATCCTGACTTTTTGCAAAGTAGTACACTGTCTCTTCAGGAAGGTAGTCTTAGTCTATCCTGCATTAACAAAGCCTGCAGTCAGCAACTGTTTCTTTTTTAATTCATGAGTGCTAATTAAAAAATAATCCATACCAATAGTGTACTAATACATCTGGAAATACCTGCAAAGCCAGGCCTATTTGTTCCCTGATTTTAGACATTTTCAAATCATCGAGGCTTTTGGGTTAGTTTGGCAAGTTTGAATGAATTTTGTAGACTTTCAGTTGTAGACTAAAATAGGCTGTATTTTCCAGTTAGTATTTACAGTACCAGGGTGATGTATGTGGCACTGATTGAACATAAGCTTTTCATATCATAATAAAGGAAAATGTCACCCACCGCAACAGTTTTATTATTAATAAAGTATTTCAGGCTTTGGCAAGACGGGCTATATTTTGTAATTCAATGAGCCTATTTCTGAAATTCCTAAGATTTTAGAATATAACAGCATACTTCAGCAGACTTTTTACTTTTTAAACCAAAACATCAGACTGAAATTCTTTGGTTTACCAAAATCTTTATGCTCCCTAATTATTAAGTGCCTGTATCCTGAAATGGTTCATCTCAAACGTTAGATTTAGAGCTTGAAGGTGCTCATTTTCACTTCCAAACACTCTCCAACAGTTAGCACTGCTTTACAACCAGGGATCCTCCGCACCATTTTTCTCCCTACCTCCTTCCTCTCTCCTGCAATCTCTGGGTCCTTCTCTAAGCCTCTGAGTCTGTAAAACACACGTGAGACAGTAAAGTCATGTAACACTTGCAGAGCCTGTAACGTCTACAGATGTACATGGATCATATATGTGTACGATCACGCTCTCCATAAATGCTCCATAATCAAGTCTGCTATACTGAACATCTCAAAACTATTACACTGACAAAAGAACATGCTTGAGTGGTCTGAACAAAAAACTTCATAACTGTTTACAGGGAGATGATAACACATAGTTGGTTGTAAAGAGAAAAAGGACATGCTCCATTTGCAATGTTGCTCTTTTTCTCTCCTTTCCCTTCCTCTTCTTCCAACTACATTTGCTTTCCTTCTCTTTTGGCCTCTCTTTCTCATCCCTCTCATTCTGTGTTGTGCGTGACATATCCCTTCTCATTTCTCTCTCCTGCTCTCCCCTCCTCTGTCCAGGCTGAATGAAAACAGAGATACAGACAGAGCAAGTTGGACAGTCAAGACACATACAGTGAGTCAGCTGTAAAGCTGTGCAACACTGTGTTTTGCTCTTAGGTCAGCTGCTTTGCATTTTCAATCCGTCTCTGCTCATCCGACACCCCTCCTCATGGCAACAGAAAAGGCAGAGGTGGTCAGATAAAGCTGAGGGAGAGGAAAGAGAGTTAGACTGAGAGAGTATGTGAGAGGCTGACTCCAGATTAAAGGACAACATTCTGGGAATTCCTTTTTGCTGAGAGCATCCTCCACCTCTTCACCCCCACCACCACCATCCTCCCAACTGCTGTTCTCTCCTCCCCAATCTGTTTTTGGGGAGGAAATGGCTTCTCTTGCCCCAAAGGACCCCCAGACCTCCAGGGCTGGACCTCCGAGCTTGTCTGAGATGAAACATCCGGACCTGTGCCACCAGTGCACTGTGCATGCACAGCACAGGAATATGAAAATGGAGAACATGCATGTGAATACGGGGGCGTTGGGTTTGTGTTGTGTGTGAACACTTTCACATGACTATGAGAGCACGACTATGAGAGCACCTGCTTCTGCCTGGACAAATGCACTTGGATGCCAAACACTTTGTGTTTGAGTGAAATGTATGCACACAATCTGAAACATGTGTTTGATGTTTACATGGTTTTGTTACGACAGTATTTTAGCTTAGCATAAAGGCCAAATGTGGTAAAATCTCTATAGCTCAATCATTGTATATCCTATTTGTTTAAAAAAAAAAAAAAAAAAAAAAAAGTAAAACCAGAACTGTTCAATCTCTGGACAGAAATAAAATGGCTCCTTCTGCTTCCTCCTGCTTTCAACCCTTTTGGCTATACTACATGCTACGTCAAGGCGTCATCATGAGTGTACAGATGAGTGATACTTATCTCCTGATCCACTTCACATCATGAAAGAAAATAAACTTTTCCTTTAGACTGGTGACCTCATAACAACCTGTCTGCTTCTCAAACAAAATTATAAATATATGAAACATTTTGTAATAAGCCAGAATTATTCTTAAAATTGTACAGTTATTGGGAGAGCCAACATTCATGCCTTGGTTCTATCCTTTTTTGAGTCTCACTAGCACTGCCATGAAACAATTATTTTCCTGTCACACTCCAAGTAGACCTTTACAGTGACCTGGTGCCTTGAGGATGACTGAGGCCGGGGCTTAGGGCTGAAGCACCGGAGGCACTGGGACTGATGGATCTTGGCCAGGGGCCCATGTTTACATTTTCTCTCACTGAGGAAGCTCAGGATGAAAGCGTACCACTGCACACACACACACACATGCACACTCAGTACTTCAGTTGCACCAGGGCCATATAACTGTTGTGATTAAATCAATTAAAGTGTGATTGCACATTTGAACTTTCTTCAGTACTGAGTAAAAAAGAATAACCCTGTACTGCGGCTGTTTCTCTAAGGTAAATGGCTCTACTGTGCTGTGCTTGGAGTCTTAAGATTTAATTACATTCAATCCACAATCCACAACAAATTAAAGTCTTCCTAAGTAAACCTCAGAGGAAAGAGGATAAAGGCTACACATTGTATAGGCAGGACACATATGGGAAAAGCAGCGGATGTTATAATAATAATATGAGCTAAACTATGCACACAGAGTCCAGTAGAGCTGAGGCTGTGATGTTGTGTCTCCAGAGAGGCCCCATTCGAAGCTCCAGCAGTCAGCCATGTTGTAAACACCATTATTCCACTCCTCCCTAACTTTCCCTTTTTCTTCTTGTTTCACAAAAAGGACAGTTTACAATTGCAACAATACTATTGTACCAGGCCAAGACAGGAAATAAGGAAAGAAAGATTTATGAGAGAAGTAGAAGAGTTGGGGATAGAGTGAGTATGGGTATGGAGGAAAAGACAGCCCTACAGGGCCAAAAGGAAAAGTGCAAGAGCAGCACACAAACTGTATACAGTGAGACAGAAAAAAGGGGCACCACAACTGTTGCCAAAGTATGCACAGCATACAGGAATGCAGCATGGGGCCCTCGGTGAGCGAAACAAAGACAGCACAGTCAGTGGCTCTCTCTCTCCACTGCTACCACATCCGCACATCATTAGCTGGAAAATTCCTGATATATGCCGTAATTTCTTCTTTTTTTCCCTCCTCTTCCTCTTTGCCGTTGCTGGTACAGACACGGCTTTCATATCCAGATGCTGGTGTTTGTGTGTGCGCGTGCACCAATCAGTGCCCACTTTCTCCAACCAGGAGCTTTGCCAAGAGACACTCAACAATTAATGCGGTGAATTACAGAAGACAGTATGTGTGTGTGTCTGTAGGGGGAATCACAGGAGAAAAGCAAATGCGTGTGAGGGTATGTTGTGCTTGTGTGCATGTGTGCAAAGATTCGTAACAATATAACTGCCTGTGCTTGAATGTATGTACAGAATATCCATGGTCATTTATATATCCAGATGCTGGTGTATGTATGTGTATGTGTGCGTGCGTGCTTGTGTGTTTGCTGATGTCAAATTGGGGCCAGCCCCTTTGCTCCAGCCGGCTGCAGTCAAAGCATAGATGATGACTTTTTCCTTTTTTTCCCCAAGCGGAGCCGTTTGAGGAGATATCTAAACATTCCCAGAGAGCGCTGCACGTGCTTTACTGCGTGCAGTGCACAGCACCCCCCCTCGCTTCCCACCACCACCTCCTCTCTGTTTCTACTGCCTGCCTCCCTTTTGGTTGGTCCAGTGTAGAAACACATTGTCTGACAAAGTAACAGATTCACATGAAACACAAGTGTCCTGTTCTCCTGTTCATCTGTGGTCATTGCACTTTTGCACCATATATATATATATATATATATATACACATATACACACACATACACACACACACACACACACACACACTCTGCAGGTTGTCAGAATCCTGAGAGATTCTTGCAATATTTTTTTAAAGCTCCTTTTAATTAATAAGGGTCAAAACACTGAAAAGCCATTACCTGAAAGACATCTTATTTACATTATCACCAGCATCATAATGCGACACAAGTAAGAGCACACAAATCTACACTTAACCTTAACCCATATCCCCAAATGTGGTATGTCTTCAGAAACGGGAAACACCTTCATAGTGACAACTCAAACACAGACTGAAAAGCGTCTTACTGCTCTTGAAAGCTCAGTATTGTAAAAGCCAGTCTGCTGTTTGAGTGCAGGCAGGAAATCTGGTTTCAATTTGTTTAATGTCGTTTGAGATATGAGTGTCTTATTCTGGTAATCGTAGTGGGAGGCCTATAAGTAGAGGGAAGTGGGGAAAGATTTGGGAAAATACCTCTGATCAGGTAACGATTTCACTCCTCTGCATGTCACCAACAAAGATTTTGTGGAAAGTGACAGTGACTGTATTGAATGGCTGAGAAGATGCCGTCAAAAAACTATAACAGTGACATTATTTGTTTACTTTGGTGATACACCAGAACAACCTGGAACAATAATTTCAAAAGACCAAACATATACACTTTTAAGATCTGTAAAATTTCCTTAGGTTATCATATAACTCAACTACCAGACTGAGGATAAGCCAAGAGTCAGCATGGAAAACACTTAGAGCAAATAGAGTGATGAATTTTATAAATGCAAACTGGCAATTTGTTTTGAAGTCACTAATGCTAAAGTCTGGTGGCATTCGCTTTTCCAAATCCAATTTGAAAGGGAAAGACATGCACATGACATGCATGACAGTGTAAGCTAATGGGCTTCATAGGACCATTCAGTCAGCCATGCGTTACAAGGGTTTCCAGTAGAGATAGTAAGAATAGAAAGATAATCATTGTCAGGTTCCAGTAGTTATCACCAATATCACTGTCACTTCATATCTTCTTTTTTAAATATATAATTAAAATCTGTATATTTTAAATATACATTTATTTCTTAGAGAAATTATTCCACTTGGGCCACAATTTAAACGCACTGCAAAATAACAATACAATACTGTGGCAACCTCAAGCTTATGAAGTACTTTTGAAAGGAGCTTGAAGTTTGAAATAAAACATCCTTCTTGAGAGCTGTTAACAAAGCTGCTGAAAAGAACTTATACTTAGGAACTCAGACAAATTATTAAAAAGAAGGTGGATTGACTTTATTCACAGTTGTCAATGATTTGGGGTTATTACAAAGTCCACTGGTAGAAGTCACAACCAAATACTGAATTCTTACTCACTTAGGAGCCAGTAATTAAGCTCAGACCAAAAACACTCCCAACTGAAGCTCCCACTTAGGCTATTTTTAGACTGAGGATGTTTTGATTTTAATGTCCTTCAACTTTGATTTCGCTGCGGCCAAGACAGATGATGGAAGGTTTCCTTCTAACTTCAAATATTTATCATGGTCCTTGATCAAACCTAGCCAGTGTTAATAAGTCATGTTTTAACACTGTAGTACACAAAGGGATTTCTGTACTCAGGTATTTTGTAAAAAAAAAAAAAAAAGAAAAAAAAAAGCTGTAGCTTTCATTTCAAATGCAAACAACATGAAAATGAAAGTGTTTTAGCAGAAATGCAATTTCAGAAGGATGAAACTCCCTCTCCACACTCTTTTCTGGTATGCCAGATTAAACCATCAGCTTTTCCCATCTGCCTGTCACTCACAGCAGTACAATGACTCTGCAGCCAGACTGGGGTCATTAAAAAACCATCAACAAAGCAACAGACCCCTAGGGACTGCCAGGGGCAGCCTAATCTGGACCTCTGCACCAACCCAATGGGTGGTCCCCCCTCCCTCTCTCTCTCTGAGAGGGTGAAATTTGTAGAGCCATGAACCATATACAACATGGTAGGTGAGTGATGTCCATGCAACCATCAGTCACACACACAGTGTATGAGCAAATAGACCCAGACTCCATATGTTTTACATAAATGTGTGTGTGTGTGTGTGTTTTTTTTTTAATCTTTATTTATTTCTTTAGCTCGTTGCTTGGTGAGAAAGCACACTCATCACAAAAAGAGAAGTTCAACAATGTTGGTAAATCATCAGCAGAAAGTACAAGAGTGCTACTTTCAGTCTGTAACACTGGAAAAAAAGAGGAGCAGGGGACTCTTTTTTGACAACTTTATGCAAATACTCTCAGCTATCTTGTCATTCTACAAGTGCAAAATGAATCACTTTGAAAGTGAGAGAGAGTTTTCGCTTAAGCAACAGCAGCTCTCCAAAGCCCATCTGTCTGCCAGTAACAGTGGCATTGGGTGACTAAATAAGTAACTGCTGGCCGAAGATCCTCTTAAAGAGTGTGTACATGTGAACTGCAATACAGTGTAGATTATCTGCTTTTATTAGCAACAGGAAACACTGAATGGATGAATGGAGAGTGTGTGTGTGTGTTTACGTATGTGTGTTTGCTGCACTGATAGGGGGATTCCAGACACAGGAACATTCATCTGGAACCGAAGATCCCGTGCTCATGTTGCAGCACTTCACTGCTGTGGCGCATGCTTACAGCAACACACACACACGCACACACACACACACACACACACACACACACTCTTTCATGTTCACAAAGTAAGTGTGTGAATTTTGTGTGACCTGTGTGAATTGCCTTTCTATGTGAGAGCAACTTCTGGGACTTGATATATGTCACAAATAACTTACGGTGAATTCCCCATAAGCATTCTTTCCTCTACAAAAAGTGTCCCTGTCGAGTCATGAATGAAACATATCAAAAGAAGTGTGGAAAAACAGTCTTCAGTGAAACCACACACACTAAATATTTTGTAATGCATATAGTTTTTATGGCTTAGTCCTATGAGAGTCAGCTGTCCATTTCCATCAGCACAATGACTTATAGCCATTAACTGAGAAAATACTTATCCTAATCATAAAAATTACCCCAGATAATGGTAATGACTGTGGCCTTGACCTCAGTCACATGTTACTCAAACTCAAAAAATACAACTGACAACAATCTGTCCAGACATTTCTTTCACTGATATTTATCAGTATTTTCTATTGCCTTACAATATTGCTTATCACTTTGCATCTTCACATTTCGCATTGCTAATCAGAAATCTATAAGTAATTCCAAGAAAAAAAATTAATCATGACTCATTCTATTTCTGAGTCTGACTAACCGGATATGTTGTTTGGTTTCCTGAGACCTATAAGCCATTTACTGTTCATATTTATACTACTATCAAGAAAAACAGTGAAGGGCTGAGTTGGCTACGTTAGGGGACAAAATGTTTGTCCCCAGCTGCTGTGAACAGCATAATAGCACAATTTGAAATTGCTTTGGTATAATAATAAAAGTTGGCATTATATTTCACAAGTGAATCACAGAACACAAGTCCTTATGTAGTGAGGTTGGGAGTATATATCAGTTCCAGTTGATACGAAGGGAAAGCACCTACTCATGTCCACTCAACCCTTGTTCTGCAGTGACTACAAGAAAAAGAAGTGTGTTCCAGTTTATCCTGATGTTGAGAGCAGAATAATATTTTTTCCTTCACAAGATGTTTATATTTACTTGCTCGGCAGATGCTGCACAACTTTGACAGATCAAGTTTTCTTGAATGTTGCTGAATATTAACTGGATGGAAATTACCTTCAACCCTCATCTGAAATCCCCAATTTTTTGATGCCCAATCAGCTGATGAAGTTACAATTATCTCTCTTTATTAACCTTAACACACAGGAACATCTATATCTTGGCCTATGGAGATCACCATCAATTCGTCATTATTATTTCGTAAGCTTGGTGACAGCCTCTCTCTTTTTTTTTTTAAATGTCACACTCAACAAATGCAGAGGATCAATTATTATGCAGGAACAAATTGTGTCTCTCTGAATGTAGAACATATAACAAAACCCCCGGCTGGCAAATAAAGGTTTATATAAAAAAAAAAAAAAGGTATGGAACTACTGATCTGGCTACCTTAATCTTAAAGGTCTCATCCATCTTTATTTCTACTCTTCTATGGCCCCTTCAGTTCCTCTGTATATTATCTGGTCATCAGAGCCCAGAGCTCAACAGTTGAACATCAAAGTACCGACAGTAGAAAGGGAGGGGTGTCTGTCTCTCCTCGTCTGTTCCATCCCTGTCTGCAACAACCACTGAGGGATTCCTAAGACAGGCTGTGGGGGCCCTTTGCTCTCACTTTACACAGAGAAACCTTATCATTTGCCCCAGTGCTGTGAAGCTACCAACTGATGCCCTGTAAGTGCCCGCTACATCACATTAGACCCTTTTCAACTAATTCTCTAGAGATGAGTCATTCAAGAAAGTACGCTTCTGTGTGTGCTTTGAAAGAATGATGCTCTGAGGACAGCAGTAATGTTAAACTGTGAAAGTACACATATAAACCACTTTCCAGATCAGCTACACCTCAGTAAAATGAAAAGGGAAGCCATTAGTAATGGGGTCAATTCCTCAACAGTTATGTCATCAATCAGTATGTTAAAACAAAATACAATTAAATGCAATATGCATTTCCAACAAAAGATATGCTAGTTCTTGTGTGCTATACTATGTTTAAATAAGTGACAAATATGGGAGAATGGATTTAATATTCAGTCAAGTACACAGCTGGGGTAGAACTCAACTGATATCAGCTCCTAAAGTTACTATGATGTCATCACCCTCTGTTCATTAGATCATGTGATATTCCCCTATCCATGTGTATTTGTGTCTATGACCCAATTAAATCATCCTGCGACCCACTTTTGGTTCATCCTTTGGCTCACAGTATTAGGGAGTGTTTGTTTTGAGTGCTCTGTTGCAAGGAACTATTGAATGAGTCCCACTGTGTTCAAATGGATGAACAACACAACTCACCACGGAGGTGAGCGCCATCTGGAAGCTGTAGATGCGGGCCAGGCCGAAGTCAGCCAGTTTGATCTGTCCTCCGCTGGTGACCAGGATGTTCTGGGGTTTCAGGTCACGATGGACCACACGGTGCGAATGCAGGAAGTCCAACCCCTGTAGCAGCTGATACATCATATCCTGCAAGAAACAAAATGAAAAGAGCAGAAAGCAGGGTCAAAATCAAAGGTCAGGATAAGATGACCACAGCAAACAGCAAAGGCCAGATGGTTTATGTTTGATCACATATTTCATATTGTTCCTTCAAAAATGTCAAAGACAGATGGTTTCATGACCTTGCACCTCCACGCCAACATTTGAATTTGAGTTAATTCATCTATCAAATCAGGGGGAAAAAAAAAAGGTCTGAATGAGACCTTCAGTGTTGGCTGAAACATTGGTTTAGGGAGGGAGTTAACCATATGAAGCCTTGATCGTTCCTTGTTGACTGTGGCAGATAACTGACACGCACACATGCATATGGTAGAGGCAGAGAGAGGCCCTGCTCTGTACAAGCATGGATCTGTGTTTCTTAACAACTGTCCTGCTTGAGATGATTGGCACTGGCTCTCTTTTTATACCCAAACCGTAGGCACTGCATCCATGACACACTAACAAAAGGAAAGTGGTGCCATCAGAAATGGACGATGTTGAAACGAGTTTAGACTCGTCCTTTTCAAACCGAAAACATCTCAAGCAGGTCTTGCACCTGTAAACAAATAACAAGTCATCACAAGGAGTTGTGGTGAGCTTTGGTTCCACAGAACTATGACTTCAGCTATTTGATTAAATAACAACTAAAGACTATAACAGAAAATAATTATGAAAAACTCACTCTCTGGTTTTTAGCAGGAAAACCAACAGAGCGGAACAACGTGGAGATGAAAGAGAAGTGAGACTTTAGTGGAGTGAAAATACCAGGATGCTGGTTACATTGCACCCCAGACCATACACCCCCTTCCAAAATACACACACATTCTCTCCTATACACACACACATGCCCCTTACACACACCCCCAAACCCCTCCGCCAAGACCTCACAAGTGACATGGACCTGAGCCCACAGCTCTATTCACTTGCAGACCAGCTGGTGAGTGAGTCAAAGGGGTCTGCACACTCAAGCAGAAAACATTAGCAAACGGCACGGGACTGGCTGCTGTGCTGGCCATAGAGGAGGTCCAACACAGGACTGCTAAGATGGGGCGTGATGTGAACGTGTATCTGTGTGCCTGTACAGACACACACAAACTGAATGTCTCCCTGGGTTGTGTTAATGGAATGTGTCCATCTAAATTTTCCTTTGTGTGCACGTGGATGCCTCTGTGCATGCATGCGTATGTGTATGTATGTGTGTGTGTCTCTAAAATGCACATGTGTGGGTGCCCTCTGACCAAGGGCAGGCAGGATGCATAAACAGACCCTCCTTTCTACATCTCCATCCAGCCATGACCTAGCAAGTGGGGCAGCAGACAGACAGACCATACGACAGAGGCAGGCAGTTGGTTATTTTGTGTGTGTGTGTGTGTGTGTGTTGAGGGAGGTTGACACAATAGCATGCACCCCCTCCATCAGTTCCTCTCTGCTTTAAATAGCCATTTCACCGTGCTTCCTTTCAGCACCATTTCCTAGTAAACACTAATTATCTCACAAGTGTGACTCTTCAACTAACCTACAAACAATCTTGGCCATTTAAATGGAGTGTCAACTTCTCTGATGTATCAATTACCCTCACAACTGAGAATGTAAAAATATCTCAACTATTTTAGTCAGGATAACCTGCAGAAAAGCCTGTACAAAAAAAAAAAAAAAGGAAATTAAAAGAGTCAAGCACTGCCTTAAATTTTGAGAATTAGGAGTATAAAAGTGATCCACCTCACAGGCTCAACCAATACAAGGCTGATTCAAGCAGCAGAGAAACGCAAGAGTTACTCAACACACAACTGTCTTGAACTGGCAACACTTCAACCAAAAACCCCACAAACAAGTTAGGCAGGAAGAAACAAAAATCACAAAAAAGGCAACAGATCTGACCCTGAAAAAGCAGGAGGACCTGAAAAAAAGTAGTTGGTCCTTTGCAAGATGCAGTCAAAACATGCCTTTCTGAGTGCACCTCCCTTTCTAATGCAAATGTACCAGAGGCAGCCATATTGTTTATTGTAGCTAGGCACAATATGGGACATCTGCCGGTTAGCGTTAGTGTAATTCCCTACCCATGCTTCATTAACCTCCCCCTTTATGTGCCCACAGAATGGAGCTGAGGAAGCTTGGACGATGGCGACAGAGAAGGGTGGGTGAGACCCAATACCGGCCCGGCTGAGGAGCACTGAGGCTCGGGCAGCCTGGCTGCTTGATGTCCTTCCAGCTCATTTGATTCCTGGAGGAGGGCCTCTTTCATCAATGACCATGTGGTGGGTCTTGAGTCTGAGTAAGGCCAAGTGGGTGGTGGAGCATGGGGGGCTGAAGTGGACAGGCTGGGCCAGGGTGGGTTGTCTGGTGCTGGGGGTAGCCGGTGTCATCTGGTATATTTGAGAGCAGATGAAGTTATTGAAGAAAGTGGGGGTGCACATTGGGGGGTTCTGCACAGTATCCACTGTCCTAGAAATAACAGGGAATGGTGCCTGGGTCATCTGGTCACTCCCTCATTGTCCTTTTGTCCCATCAAGACTGCAGCTGTATGGATGCTAGGAGAACGCCTTTAGAGGTTAATATGCTTCAAAACAAGTCCTCCTAAATTGATGAAGAGCATCAGAAACCTGTGATAACATCAGAATTGTGCTGGTGTGTGCCATTGGGTCGGGTTATAATTAGCAATTTTATGTCTCAAGATTTTCTTCTATAAAAACGACTTCTGACAGAAAAAACAACTTAGTTGCCTTTGAGGCAGTAGGTAGTCCAGAAGTGCTCTGTTGTATGCACACGTTAATAAGTACTTAGTCTTACTACCTCTATTTTAATTGAAGGCTTTTCACGTCATAGCTGAGAGTGGCTATTTTAAACCCTTGCAAATACTTTTGCCAGCAGATGTGGTCCAACAATGTGCCATATGAACTAGTTTTTTTTTTTTCAAGCCTTTACACCGCCACAAAAAGTGGTCAACTAAAGACCTCATACTCAAAGACAAGGTATATACATTTCTCACACCTACAGAATCCACTCACTTGATCACCTACAGAGACTACAGTAGAACGTAATGTATCAGCTTAAGCATAAAAAACCCTGGGAAAGCCTCAGGTGTGCTCTATCTGACTTGTCTACGCTTGCACAGCATCCCACCAACATTACAGCCTGACACAAAACTTTAAGGCATAAACCCAGCCCTGGGGTTAAAAACCAAAGGTTACCGTAGCTTCCATGACTTCTCTGTTTCAAATACGACACTTTAAACTCAGAGGGGCCTCTGTCCTAATATAGAGATATACCACTCCATTATAATCCACAACATATCGACAGACCTTGGGGTGAAACATGATAGAGATTTTTAAAGAGATTCGTGTGGGAAAGAAAAAAATAATAGAAGACTGTTAGAGAGGAAAAGAGCTGGCAACACATTTACTTCCGACCTCTTGGCAAAGTGCAAGTGGATACTTTGTGGATTTGTTTGATGAAATGGAGAAACTGATAATGGAGGTGATCTTATCTTCAACAGAATGGTTGACACAGAGAATGACTATTAAAGACAATTGCTGGCGTCAAAAAATTGAATGTTCTCAGTTTTCGACACACATATTTTCTCTTAATTTGCAAAACATTGTAAATCTGGAAAAAGAGGGTAAAGTGGAAATAGACAAGCTGTGCAGTCTTTAATGTGAAGCCCAGCTGCCCATCCACCCATCCACATGTGGTTCCCTTCAAAATGCCCTGGTACCTCTGATGGTAGTGGGAGCTCCATGTCCTCATTGTTTCTGGCCAAGAAAACTCATTTTGTAGCATATGGACACAGCTGTGGTCATGTAATGTTCCTCCCTCAGATGATTAGCAAATAGCTTCTTTCATATCTAAATTAGAAACTAAAGGGGATATAGAAACTATTTATTTTAATTAAATATTTTGAAATGTGTTTAAGAATGTAATTTATGTATCAATCACTGCTATGTAATTAAAGACAGAGATGATAGTAGTTCTCTCTGCAAGAACCTCTAGAAAACTATGGCTACCTTGATAGTCTCAGGTGGTACTCCGGGATCAGGTGCCTTCTGCAAGTAGGTGGTCAGGTCCTGATCCACATGCTCAAAGACCAGAGTGAGTTTGGTTTCTCTGTCAGTTCGAGACACTGTGCACACATCAAACAACCTGGAATAAAAGGACAAGATGGATCAATACAATTAATTTCATGGTCCAATTGTACTGCAACCATACTTCTGGCTACACTAAGTTTTGGACAGACAACTGGTAATGTGAAACAAAACACAAATTTACATAATGACTGGCAAGACAACAAAGTGAAGTAGTGAGTGTTTTTTGTTTATGCCTAATGAGTCAAAATGTCATCTTAAAAGCAGGGTTAAAGATGTTGATGCATTAAATATATCACACTGTAAGACAGAGCGGAAACGATTGGAGACTAGCAGGTTATACTGATATTGTTCTTTTCAGATTACACAGGAAAACAAACCCTAGTTACATATTTAGCTTTTGAATATTTAAGACCATCAGGTCCCAAACCCAGTGTTTATGGTTGTGTTTCACTAGGCAACTAAGGCCAAGAATCCAGATTATGTTGGCAGAACTGCCAAGGCAGGCTTTAGTGAGAAGCTGGAAAAAAACTATCCACTATGTCCTCTTCAAAGAGCTGGGGACCACAAGCAGCATTCCTCAACCAACACTATGACAACTCTTGATGCTGTATGTGAAGTCAAGAGGAGCCAAGGCAGCATCTTTCAACAGAATCACAGAAGACAAGGGAGAAGGGTTCGATGATGGATCATAATCAGATACATATTGTGCTTGCATGGGTTATCATCAATAGTATATATTATTACCCAAAAATGTATGGGTGAGCCAATGAAATGGTAAATGCATTGTAAAGCCATTTTAAATCTTTACCAATATAACCAATTAACAGCCCTGCACAGGCCTTTCTATGTTGTAAAACTGAATTTGATTCCATTGGATGTCATAATTCACAACTTTCAGTGCAAAGAGTGATTAAATCGGGATTTGGGTTAGGAAAAATAAATCTAAGTGACGAACTTTGAGATTAAAGCGGCAACTATATATTCATAGTGAACTCCTACTTGTAGCATGTGCTGCTACAATTCAAACTAGCTAATCAACATAAGCTGTTTAAAATTGAAGCATGGAAAGAAATGACTAAATCTCTCCGGAAGCTCTTTCATTCCTATCCAACGAGGCATCGTGTGTCAATGCCAACACCCTTGCAATCAGGGGACTTGGAAATGTTGGAGTCAGAATGGTGAGTGAGAAGCGATTCGTTCAAGGTATTAGGTCTGTGCTTCATGTCCCAGAATAGAGGGCATCCTCCTCTTGAAGCACTAGGGTTAAACACCCTTCACTGCTCAATTGTTGTGCTACAATAGGGGCTCTCACTAGACACTGAACATATGGAATGAATAATGGGCCTCATTACAAACATCCAGGGGTTGCCAGGAGTCACACAGAAGGCCCACAATGCACTCTTCCTGGCCTGAGCGCCTTGGCAATGCTGCATGGATAAACTGGAGCATAGTGAGATTCCTCTGATGGTTCAATGCGTATGACAGTTTACACTCTTACACCAATTTATTGCAAGAAAAGCTACTGCATGTTCTTTAAACACATATTTCACAACAGCACAAACTCAATTTAACCACTAAATGAAACTGGCCTAAAAAAAAACCTGAATCCCCACTGACGTATTTGTCTTCAAGTGTGAACATACCCCATTGTGACAATTTTAAGAGAAAACCATAACCATTATCCTCCATTATTCATTTATACGCCGGGGAATTATTGTTAGAGGGGTGAGGGCATTGGCCATGCTTTTGAAACATCCATTTAGAACTTCCCCTCCAATCCCAAAACACTCAATATTCCATAATAAAACAAGTACCAATGTCAGGCCTTGGTGAGTGCCAACATATGACGTCGTATCTGAAAACTGACCTCTATGTGAACAATTCATTATAAAAGTGAAACAGCCTTGGTGTGCAGAACAAAGAAGAAAGGAACTATAAAAAATTGGGTAACTTGTCATAAAGTTATTTTCATTAAATCCAGACTGACTTTAAGTAACTGAGAAAAGAGACTGTCCTTCTAATGGACATTGTGTGAAACAACTGGGGTTGTGTGGATGCACGCTAATGTGTGGTACTGTGTAGTCTGTGAGATTAAGGTGGCCATTGTTGGTGAGCAGAGATAGTCACTGTAACTGAGACTCCTTACTGTTCTTGGGCACTAATTTCTGATCAAACATTTGGTATTTCTACTACAATCTTTAAGTATGTGACTGTGGGGTATGAAAAAAAAGTGTCTTTCTTGCTCTAAGAAACTGCACAGGGTATTACGCTTTCACATTTTAACGACAATAAGACAAATCGATCGGCCATTCATGATTTTTCATATTGTCAGCAGTAAAAGAGAAGAAAAACAACAACATTGAACAAGTGTGAGTTTGGGCTTACTCAAGGTCATATGAGGCCATCAAAATGGAAGTGGTGTGCCTCAGTGTAATGCATCTCTCGTTTCTCTTGCTCCCTCCCTCCCCTTAATAAACATGCAAACATTCAGATGGGCAGACACACACCAGCTACACCCCCCCCCCCCCCCCCCCACACACACACACACACACACACACACACACGCACACACACTTACCTGACAACATTGGGGTGCTCGAACGCTTCAAGTTGCCTCAGTACTGCCACCTCCCGGATGGTAGACAGGGGCATCCCCTCTTCCTCCGTCTGGACGCGAACTCTTTTTAGGGCAACAAAGCGTCCCCCGTTCTTCAGGTCTCTCGCCTTGTACACTTTCCCATAAGCGCCTTCTCCGATCTCGGCCACAGCCTCATACTGAGTACCAATACTCTCTTTGTCCATTTTTGCAGAATTGTCTTTTTTTTTTTTTTTTGGTCCTCGTCTCTTGTTGAAAATATTGCGGGGAATCCCGGCGGGGGTGACGAGCCAGAGAGTTTCTCACAAAGGCATATTCACAGAAAAAAGTCGGCACATGCAATGCCTAGATGACAGGGAGACACAGATGGAGGAAGACACCATCTTTGTCAGATATGGTCAGACTGTGTTCCAGGTAGGCAACAGGACTGTCATGTTTTATTCAGACTAACAACACAAGCAGCAAACGTTTGCGTCGCACCGTCCACTCCTCCTCCTCTTGTTACGCACAGAAGCTCATGTCCCCCTGCCTCCGACTCTAATGTAAAAATCATTCAAATTAGCCCAAATTAGCCTCCATTCCCCCCCTGACCTAGCTTAGCATGGAAGACGCTGTTTGACGCTGTTTCAGTTTTTTGCTCCAGGCGCAATGTTTGCTGGAGGTCTGCTCATGCGGACTGCCTTACTGTTAAAAAAGGGGAATTAAACAAGTAAAAAAATTAGGGAGAACACGCAAAAACAGAGCACAGATATGAGCCAGAAAGCAGTTTTCATCTCGGCTAAATGTCTCAGTGACCGCTCGGCCTGTCCTGTCTTTTTTTTTAATCAAAGTTTATGTTTGAGGCGACCAAAACTTGGTGAGCACGTGGCTGTCTGATTGCATTGTCTCTACTTCCTTCAGCAACAGTCCATTTAAAAGCCCCTAAAACTCACCCGTCTGACCCCAAAGCGTTCAAAAATGCACCAAAACTATCTCACAGCTGAGTTTTGCTGCTGTTTTCATCCGCTTCGATGGCGTCCTCTATTTTTTTTTTTTTTTTTTTTTTTTGTAATTTGTCTGTGCATGGAGGTAAATAGCCCAAAAAATTAAATAAAAGCATAACTAACAAATGGGGAATTGCACATTACGGGTGTTAAAATATCATCAGTTTGCAAAGCACTATTTCTAGTCTATCGGTGTCAAAGTCTGCACAAACAGTCCCACTTTTTTGTGTTTACCTCTTTTTATGTTGTCAGTGAAAATGTCGTAACGTCGGCATGTCCGATAAAATGCTGAGCGGGCACTCCTGTCTCGAAAATAAACCAAAAAAAAAAAAAAAAGCGTCCTGCATCAAACGCATCCCTGTCCTCTGTCCACCATGCGGGGGCCACACAGGTAGTTGGACGGTGCAGTCTCTAACCCCCCATCCTTCAGACTGCACCAGCCCAGCAGAGCCACCCCAACAAGGGGGGAGGAGGAGGAGGAGGGCTGAGCGAAAACTCAGCACACACTCTCACTGCAACTTAGTGTGTGTGTGTGTGTGTGTTGGGATGCGGAGAGAAAGGGGGTGTCGGATGGAGGGGGGGTCATAGGACAAAGGCAAACGCGTGATATAGCCCTCCAAAACCACGCTCTTCTTTGGACTTTCTTCTTTTTTTTTCTCCTCCATATATCCCCGGATAGGCCCATGCAACTGCAGCCCCGCTCCGCCCGTGTGAGCTCCGTCTCCGCCTGGCTTTCCCACGCCGGCTGAATGTGGCCTGACCCCCTTCAGAGAGGTTTGACACGGAGCGGGGACATTTCCGCATTCCTCCCCGACTACAAAGACTCGCCGCCTCCTTTTTGCTCGCCCTCGGCCTCCTCGGTGCTTTACCATTCATAGTCCTCTCCGCGGGTTTTGTCTCCCGTGTCAGAACCGGGAGCACCGCGGGACATCGGGGGGGAGCTGTGGGGTGAGAGGGGAGGTTTACTGGATGGACGGCCACACTATCTGTCTACCCCCCCCAGCCAAGGACCACTGAGGAACTCCGGCGGCAGCAAAACGCCAGCGGGCATGAGATGTGACGAGCTCCTGAGGGGTCAGGTTCAAGGCCCGGTGGGGTGATCAGGGGTGTTTCTAAAGTGAAAAAATCAATTTAATAACAGCATTCATATAATCAGTCACTATTGAAGACTGTTGGATGTAGACAGAATTCATAATAATGGGAAAAGAAATATATTAAAAAATAAAACCAAAATTACTCAAGTTCAAATGTAAATTGTTCAATTTTATTTTATTTAATTTAGCTACAATTTCAACACAAAATGTATGAATCTGCCAATTTATTATGATACGGAATGTGTTGTGAATCGTTGGAATATTGAATAAATTTTAATGTCAGTTTTATCTAATTCATTTTATATATTTAAGTTAATTTAGTTTTAGATTCGAACTGCATCATGAATTATGAGAATTTAAAAAATGTAAAATAACATCTTTTATGTGAAAAGCTGGTCAAACTGATCAGAATTGGTATTTAGTTTTTTGTTTTTTTTTTCCTTTCATAGCAGAAACGGTTTAGACATGACAAGACCTGATGTTAGATTATCCCAATGAATAGTCAATTACAGGCATGTAACCAAGCCCCATTATCATAACGTCATTGGATAAAAGAGTATTAGAAATGCACAAAGATCAGAGGAAGGGCATTCCCCTTGTGCTATGGTTTACATGAAAACCTGTTTTGCATGCTACTTGTACAATCTGCTGATTTCCATTGAAAAGGTAAAACTATCGGGGATAATGACATGGAAGTATGTATGGCAATCCTCCCTGCCCAACTTTACAGACAACCTCAAAATTTAACCATTTGCATCACAATGCAGACAATGTGGCCAAGACCAATTACTGTAAATGTGGGTATTTACATTTTTACATCATCATTGTTCATATAAAATCACATTTGAGAGCCATTTCCCAGATTGACTACATTAGCATGAGTACTTCTAATTTGATTGGAGAACAAGCCAATTAGTTGTGTTTTTTGTTTTTTCAGTCACATACAGATGAGACCGACGCACATCTCATTCACAAACCCATTCTGAAACACGGTGGCTGTTCTATATAATCACCCACAACGGTCTTTGATTAGTCACTGACGATCAGTCACGTGCATTTTTTCCCACAACATACGGGGAAATTTGAAAACAACTATGTTGTGTTTACCTTGATTGGGGTCATTCAGGGGACTCACTTCAGACACGCTGAAAGGAACAGGATAATCCAATTATAAACATACTGCTTTGGGAACACCATGGGCAGAACAAAATTTAATGTTTAATCTTTCACTCTTCGAGTTTTGATTTGGCCAACAAATGATATACATAACCCTCTATTATTAAGCAAACATCAAGATGTTGGTAAAATTAGACCTTAAACCATTAATTTTAACCAATGCCATCATTTTGGTATACTTTATAAATAATCATTTAATTTATTTTTTTATTAAATAATTTCATATTTAAGGCCCCTATTATTTACCAATTCAATTCAAATTGTACTTTATTTTCTGTCTTGGTCAAAAAGCAGCCACCGGGAACTAGAACAACAACCTGCTGATTTTCTGTCATGTTCTTTAAATTGTTTATCTTTTGATTGAAATTGTAATTATAATCCCTATTACAAAATTGCGCTGGCATTTGCGCTTTATTAAATGGGAACCATTAGTCAAACCCATATCCTTTCAGGTAACAATGACATTGATTTGCTTATATTTATTATTATTTATTTATTGATCTATTCATTTATTTTTGTGTTTCTGGAAACCTAATGAGTCAAAGACTAATATACTCCAAAAATTTATCCGATTTATTTTCCTCTAAGCATTTTTAAGACTGATTAAGTAAAGTTGCACTCCAGAGAATCCAAAACAATAACATAAAACATGATGAAATTCAGTTTGGGGCTGAGAGAAATAGCAATGGGCTAGTTGTTTTTTAATGCTAATTAACCTAGAAATGTGGATTTTCACCATTAGTTTTATGTGTGACATTTCTAGCTAATAACTGCCTTACTGTTTTCTATATTGCAGGAAAATTAACAGAGAGAGAGAACTGAAATTATTTCAGAATACACTAATGAAATATATTTTATCTACCTGGAACCAAGTCCAACAAATGACAGCGTTAATATGGCAATTATCAATTCACGTCATGCTTTTGTCCACCCTGAAACATCCCGCTAAATATTTCACTTCTATTCTACATTTCACAGCTTTGAAGGGACATTGTATGATGATTGTGTGTCTGTATGTGTTTGCTTTTATGGTTGCGTTTGTGTGTGAGTGTGTAGGTACGTGTGTGCACGTGGCAGCTGCTGATCAGTCCAGCCAAAAGAGAATCACAGCCTTCCCAAGGGCGAAGAGAGAGGCCAACAAGGGACAGGTGACTCCCGATTTCTCCCAGATCTCCTTACACCCTTCCACACATGCATAGAGAGAGGGAGAGATTGATTGTGGTTCTGCCTGATACATCCCACCTAAATGGGGGCCGGGGGGGTTCTGTAGCCAGACAGCTGTCACACCTGGGGAGGAAACTGATAGGGTGTGTGATATTGGACTCCCTTTAAAGTTCTCACCTCTATTGTCAAGATTTACAAGCATCACTTAGGCCTCAGTGTGTCATGTGTGAGTCAGATTCTATCCACCCATCAGCAGCTTAATATTTTAGCCACATTTGGAGTGTAAAGACGGAGGCCGACATGATGCTAGCAGACAAAACAAATCTGTTTTGTGTCCCTGACTTGATTTCCTCTTGTCCTCTTTCTTGTTGAGCCAGACTGAAGTCCATAGTGTGTGGTGCAAGTAAAGCCCCTTCTCTCCTCTTCCCTTGTCGTCCTCCCCAGCACCGGCCCCCAGACACAAGCCTCTTTCTGTTGGGGCATCGCCATAGCAACCAAGCCACTAACTTGAGGAGGCGACATAAAAACCTGCTCTTTTCGGAGACACAGGAACACCTGCCACCTCTGATGATGGGAAGGGGCGGGGCTGGACGTACAGCCACGTGCAGACACACACTTCCATACAAATTAATGTGGTCACAAACAGAGCCGCGCACACACACACACACACACACGCACATACACACATCCACACAAACATAAATAGAGGATCAGTGTAACATTCAAATGAGACCTCCAGCCAACATCTGCTCCCCCTTAGAAGCTCATTTATCCTCCAGTAACATCTCAGATTTTTTGGTGGTTTTCTTTGCACGTGCTCTGACAAAAACAAAAGTGAGAAAGGGTTTAATGGAAACAAATAATTTGTTATTAATAAGGATGCATTTTTCCAAATATGAAACTTTTTAATGTATTTTCATTCCTTGATTTGAGAATAGAAAGAGGGGAATGACCTGCCGCATTGGGCCATTTGCTGGATTTGAACCCAGAATGCTGCAGTTCCACGGCATGCACACTGACCACGCAACCACCACCACACACTGCTCTGAAGTTTTTTTTTTTTTTTTTTACAAGAGTGGTTACACACAAAAGTAATGGCACTGCTTCCAATACATAAGGGACTACCACGCACCTCCTCCTCTCAGTGAAATTCACCACTTGTTAACTGTGACTTAACCTCATACACAAATTTGAACATCAGAATGTTTCATTGTTTCTGAGTAAATGTCTTAAGCAAACAATCACAGCAATGTCAGCCACCTTATAAAACCATTTACTGTTTCATAATTAAATCCTGTGAATTTAAACATGATGAGTAGCTATGCACCCTGCTCAGAAGATGAATCCATAATTATAAGCCAAGCTGAATAATATATAATAAAATACAAGTTGCAAAATGAAACTAATTTATCTCTTTTTGGATCCAAATTATAAAGGTATTTTGGTTTTAAAGGACAGAAATCAGAAAAAATGTTTTGCCATCAACTCGCATGTCATTCCCTCATTGCATTATATCACTTCTGTATATTTGGACAACTCCTTAAATTTCATTCATTCAAGTTTGCTCACTCACTGTATCTTAGGAAAAGGTGTTATGTGTTCAGGTCACTGTAAACAAGCAAAGGTGGCATCATGAAACTTCTTCATGTGAAATATACCAGGATCTCTGTCTTTGGCTTGTTTTGTTAAAGTGAAAGACATGGAAAGGTTATTGATATCCACCTTGATGTGAAACAACCAAAGACAAAAATATATAGTTTGGATAGCATGACCTCTCTTCGAAGTCGTGCTAAAAGACAAGTCAGTATCTCCTTGTCCATATTCATTCACATAACATTTACAAAAAGGCATTTACGAGGCTTTTCACAATGAACCTAATACATTTTTCTCATGGCCAGTGGGTAAAAGTTAATCAAACGGATAGCAGTTTAAAACCCCTGAAGCCCTTATAAAGGCCCCAATCAACAAGTGTCAGTTTGGGGTCAGCTGGCACGCTGAGGCTGACTGTGTCCTCCTGTTGCAGGCGGAATATTCTGGAGAGACTGTTGAGTGAACCTCTGGTGCCTGGCTGCTGTTCATTAAGAGTATTAATGATTAACTGAGAGTGCTATTGTCCCCTCAGGCCCAGCTGTCCCTTCTCCACCGTTGATCCACTCTGATGCCTCTGGGCCACTAAACTAGCTCCATTCATGTGCTAAAGTGACAGCTGCTCCTCACATTCCACAGAAAATTAACCACAGACACCGGAAAACAAGCTGTGAACAAATAAATAATATTTGACAGATTTCTTTTGTCTTTTTCTTAAAGAGGTGCTTTGGAGATGGAAGAATGGATAGGAAGGATTATCTTGAACCTGTATGATGATAGTTAAAGAGATGGAAGTTGGGGGTACAGATAATGTTTGCTGTATTAGTGCTTAGTCACTCAGGAGATAAACTCAGCAACTTTTAGAAATGTAGTATGTATTGTACTATGTACTATTGTGTTTCAAAGTGTAAGATGATGTCATCAGTAAGGATGTGACTATATTGCATTTGCTAAATCGATTTTAAAGAATGGGATATTTTCTCACCATACCTAACTAGGAAAGGAAGGTTAGTGTTAGGATTTTCACTGGTCCTTTCAAATATACAGCTTGTGTCAAAAAGAATAATTTATTTCTGTTTCTTGCCAGTGTTGAGTTTGATGAGTTTGTTAAGGTTCATTTATTAAGGTAATTGGGTTTTGGTGTAAACAAAAAGCTACGATAGAAGAAGAACGCAAACACAATCTACATTTCTGGAATGAAACACAGACACACACATCTCTTCTAACCTGTTTCTGGCACATTTCCCTTTGGGGTTGGATATTTAATCATCATTTGTTGTAAATGGAACAATGAAACCCACAGTATTGTGAAGAGGAACACTATATCGTGTTTTATTGCTTTATTGCATCTGTAATAGATTAATCAAAGTTCTTTCATCTTTTGTCGGAGAGGACTTTAACTGGACCTCAGAAGGTGCCGCTAGTGTTTCACAGGCAGCTCATATTGTATTTGTTTCACCTGGGAACACTTATGCCATCTTGACTGTAATCAGCTGAGTGGTCACAGATACAGAATGTGTCTGTGGGAGTACAGGGTTTTGCTACTTAGGGGCATTTACTGTCCTGTTTTCTTGTATTTGTACCATGAGTCCTTGGAGACAGGTGGGATCTAATTACTGGTAACATGATGGTTGTTTTTCACATCGCCTTCAATTAAAGGGTCTTGCAAACCTCTTTTTGTCTTTGTTTATGGTTTTTGTTCACGTAAACACATACTTTACATTCCAGCTTGTGTTTTACTGCATGTAGTTGCCAGTGGGATAAGGCCTATAATAATGCATTTTTGCCCAACCTGTTGAAGTCTCCCAGTCCGGCACAAACTTGGAGAATTTTGTTGGCCACGTTTCTTACTTGTGAGGTGTTTTATGACTGATACCACATGAAACTTCAAGAAGTCACCGGTGAATGTCAGACCTCTGACTATTGCTGACCCTGTTAACTGCTTACTGGCTTGGCGTAACATGACTCACTCAACTATCTACCAACCTATATAGAATGTAAGTGTGTGTGTTACATTAGTCACTGGGGGAATTACTCAAGCCTCAGTGTCACATCTAGAGTATGAATGTATCGTGGCCAACCTCCTACAACAATAATGAACAGTTGTCTCAACTAGCATTAAGTTTGAATGAGGGACCCATCATTGGATAAAACTATTATTATAATTATATATAATTAATTAATTATATTAATTACATAACTATTAAACAACAAAATTTTAGGATCTTTAGATCTTTATAGCCTTCAATGTAATCTAACCGGATTAAAGGAGAAATTAAAGATAATGGAAAAACATTTATTTATTGGAGTGTGTTAGCGTGTTAGTGATGACGACTGAAAGAGACTGATGACTGAAACTTATTCACATACATACTTATTCACAAACACAGTCCAAAGGTAGCAAAAGCAGGATCTCTCGAGTTCTCAATTAAACATGATATAATAAATAATACCCAAAGAAAAATGGCATGTTCGGGCATTTCTTCCTCTGTGTACACTGCAATCTCTGAATGTATAGGAGTTTGTGGTAAGTAAAAGGCCCTTTACATATTTTACGTTTTTGACACGTTAGACCGCAAACATTTCTCTTCATGGATGCAAAACAGCACATGTCAACATGGCTTGTTTTACTTCATGCCTCTAGCTGATTACATCACCGGTGTGGGTGGTTAGGGTATAACATTCAAATACCTTCAAACAAGGGAACGCCTCTATTTAAGGTACTTGGAGTGTGATAGGCCTCATCCAGACATTCCAATACCCCTATCCATACATCTCTTCTTTTGTCAGGAACTATGTTATCTCATACATCTTCTGCATGCTGGTGGTAAGAAATTCACCATACTTCCACTGTTGGGCCATCGCAGCAGAAGAATAAGGAGCGTTACGTTGGATATTTCTGATAAATGACAGGGGCACGCTTACTGGAACACATTAGCAGCCACCAGCTAGTTTGTGTTGAGTGGTGATAAACATTAGCACCGTCCTCGACAGAGGGGTAGTGAGGTGGTCCCTGCAAGTGCCAAAGGTGTGAACATGTGTGTTCGTGTGAAGGGAGGAGGGTGTCTTGACTCCAAAATACAAAACTGTGCTTTTAGGAAAACGAGCTGGTTACGTCCCAACGTGTCACTGTTTCCTCTCCAATTGCTGGAGGCTGTGACTGAAGATGGTCAAACCCTAATACATCACCTACATATACTACACACATTCCATGCACGGTAAGTGATGTTCTGCCTTAACCTGTGCTTTTACATCCATGTGAAGAAAAGAGGAGACAAGCACAGACCCAAGTGAAGGGAGCACTGACCCTCAGACTGGAATTGTGGTCTGTCTTAACAGCCAACACTTTACTGCTGGAGAGAACATAGAGGTGGCTGTGTCCATTCAACTTTGTATGCATGCACATGCACCCAACCACACAAAAACACACTCACACACCAATTTGGTTTGTGGCGTGTGCGATGTAAACACCTATATTTCACATGTGTGTGTGTGTGTGTGTTCGCTGGATGAAAAGTTGCCTTGGAATTAATTAAAGTGTCTGTGCTGCAATGGAATAACTGTGCAGTTTTCATTTCTTTGGTTTGGTAAATACACACTTTGCACTGCAGGATGATTACTCATGTCTCGAATAGACAGTTAAGTATGTCTTTGTCCCCCCAGAGTGACAGATGTCCCAAAAAAGTCTGTTCTGAGTCAGAATCTCATCTTTTTAATCTCTCTTCTGAACGTTAGACTGGAGAACAGGAAACAAGATAATATGTCTGTGTGTATATGGGTGTAAACTATGTAAACACAACTTCTCAGGGAAGTTTTTATCAGCGTTACACCTGCCATTGACATACTCTGTGTCACGTGCACCATACGGTGAAGGTACACCATAGTGTTAACGTAAGTATGGGCTCAATTACATTCCCATTAAGAAAGCTGTTACTCAAGTTAGGCAAAGCAATGACAGAATGGGGTGGGGGTGGGGGGGCATATATATGCACACACCAGCACAGACGGAACAAAAATGCTCACTATAAATCTTTGTACCTATAGATTTACATTATGCTGGGCTGCTAGTGTTTTATGGTTTGAGCACACCAAGTTGAGTGTTTGACTGGAAGCAGAAGAGGATCTTGGTTGCAGGCAGCAGGATTTGACGGCAGCTTATTTCCTGTCATTGACTGTGGGTCACATGGCGAATGCGTGGGCGCAAGATAGTGGAATGCGTTAAAGGGGTGAGGCTCTTGCCACCAGACACACACACACACACACACACACACACACACACACACACAGCTCTACTTGCAGCTGGACACATACTGTACTAAAGGAAGGCATAAAAATAGGTGGCTTGTAGAAACGTTTAGATTGGGACATGTATAGAAAGAGGTCAGGTTTATTTAATGCAGAGGAAACACACGCACACACACACACACACACACACAAGTAACCACAGACTCACACTGCTTTGACTGGCAAAAGCATCTTGGGGAAGAGAAAGCTGAGGCATCACACTGAACTGAATGTGCTACAGAAGGAACAACAGTCAGATCCATAGAGAGATAGAAGGGTTCAACGGTGCAGCAGTAAAAAACTTTAGCTCACATGCAAGCATAAGGGAAAAACATGCGCCTGTACACACCCACACACACACACACACACACGCATGCATGCACACACTGCAGCATGTGTCTCCAACATTCTATGTTTCCCACTGTTATAAATCTCTATGTGAATCAAACTTCATCCAATCAAATCACTTACAGGCCATGCAGACATACCAGCCCCCTATTTTTTTTTTTTTTTTTTCCTCCTTCACTTCTTTATTTAATCCCACTCTCTCGCTCTCTGTTGTGTCACAGCTATAGGCTGACATTTCTTCTACATAGAAACAAAAAGCACCAAAAGAGCTTAAGTTGTCATCCAAGGCGTGGCATCCCTTATCAACAACTTCAAAAGTGTAACTGCTGCACTCCTCCTTTTGGTTACACGGTAATTGATTGCGTGTGTGAGAACATGAATGTCGGTCTTTCCTTTGAATGATTCTTCAATATGGCTTAAATTGGTATTTTATATAAGAGAGTTTTACAACATCATGTGAGTTCATCCTGCACCTCAGCATCTTTGCTGAGAAAACCAAGAAGATTCAAAACACAGTTGCCATTTTTACAGAGAAAAGAAAACGTAAATGGAGCCCCTACAGTATATCACAGTTGGCCACTCACACCCTATGTGGCCCCACTGTAACGACTGCTCCAGACACACACACACACAGCGCGTGTGCCAATAATGTGGCCTTGATGTGGGCTGGTGTGCTGTGTCTACTCTGAGTGTCTGCAGCTGGAGACCGAGGCTGCTAGAGGAGAGAAGGAATGAAATAAGAGGAAAGGAAGGATCAAAAGGAGGAGGAGAAGAAGAAGAAGACAGGGAACGACAGATACAAGGTGTCGAGGGGCTTGGGAGGAGACAGAATGAGATGAGCGGCAGTGAAGTGACAAATACAGGAAGAGTTTAGGTGTGTAATATAGCTAACCCAACTTTTTGGTAAATCATTTAGAAGGAGGACAAGATAAGATGTGATAACAAAGAGGTGGAAGAGTAGGAGGCAAGGGGAACCTCTGGAAGGGCTGAGCTGCGGTAAGATGTGGCAACAGTCACAGACATGGGTTGGGAGGGTGAAAATGGAAAATGTGACATGACTTTGACACAGCAAGGGGCCCACCATTTGGGGTTGTGTGTGTGTAAGGGTGTGGGAGTGTCACTCAGCTGCTGAGTTCTGGTTTTGAAATCCAAAAAAGCCTTGCCAGGCCATACCATATACGCTACCTTAAGATACTGGATGCAAAGTGCCGAGTCCGTGCAGACAAATTCTCGTTCATTTCGTGCAGCAACCATACATGGTTTCATTCATAATAAAGTAAGAGGACGAGCATGAGCAGGGCTCAGGGATTGCAAAATCTGCACACCAAAGCCACTCACTGAGGAGGCTCGTTGACACACTCTTTGTTTGTTCCAACTCAGCTTCCTTGCTGCTGTGAATGAAATCCATAAATTAGATGTTAGCTGTTGTGGTATTGCCTTTACCCTGCAAGTCAAGGATAGATAAACACTTTTTTCATCACCATTCACTGGGCACGGTGTCAAATGAAAAGGTCAGGGTGTAAGTCAAAACATACTGAACCAGAAATTAGGTAAGCGCAGCTTGTTTCTCAACATGCCTCAGTCTTATGACAATATGTTGTTGCGTTCTGAATGAAAATACACAACATTTGATTTTGGTGTTTTTATTCAAAGATTTAAATGAATAAACTGTTATTAAGGCTCCAAAGAAAAAAAGGTGAGCTTGTGAGGAATTGCCTACATTGCTTTGTAAATGATGCACTGACACCATCTAAAGGTGAAAGAGAAACTTACAGGTTTGGTGACGCATTCGATGAAAGAACAAATACTTAAGATGCAAACAAAAGCTTTTTACACTTCTGTGTAAAAGCAGAACATTTCACTGACATAATTTCCACCTCCATACTTTTTCAAATCATAGTTGAATTTGTTACAGTGGATCAAAATTTTTTTCACTGAACTAAATTGTCCTTCGTTTTATCAGTGAACGGGCTTCCCATGATGGAGTTCTTGACAGCAGAAAGAAAATAATGACTTTCTTTAACAGTGCCATCACCCAACTAGGCACCCATTTACTCATCATACAAAGGCCTGATTCATTCACTCAGTCCTAACTTTCACTACATCCTTTCAGAGGATGGCCATCCAGAAAAAAACACTCTTTTGCCGCTGTCCAAGGGGACATAGTTAGTGTGTAAATGTTTTAACATGTGACTCTTTTGTGTCTGTTGTCTGAGCAGCAAAAAAAAAAAAAAAAAAAAAAAAAAAAAAAGAACAAGAAATGATTCAACCGATCAAAGTGGGTGCTGCCCTGAAACCATCGCGTCAGGGACATTTGCTCTTAGCTGTAGCTGGAAAAAAAAAAAAAAGAATAATAACAATAAAAAAATATATATGACATGGTTTTCTTATTTGAAAAGTAAAAAGAACTAATTGATCAGGATTGATTAAGTAAAGTAAAATAAATGAAAATGCAAATAGAATAAAAAAGATGTTTGTCTGTAGCTGTGGAACAAACAAGAGTTAAGCATTACGGTTTCTCTGGTTTGGAATAAATTCACAATTCATCCACAGTGACCTCAATGAGAGTTTGTATCTTGAAGGCATGACTGAATGGTCATTAATATTAATGTATAATTATGTTGGTGTCAGAAAACTCTTCCCAGTATCGGTCTCTTTGTCTTCTAGTCCTCTCACATCTTCTCCCAGAATCACTACAAAGAGAAACACTGATTGCTGATCATGTTGGCCTCTGAAAGTTTAACATGCCGTTGACAGTTAACTGCTCTCCATCGGTCGGTCTGTCTGTTCTTTCTCTGTTTCACTGCCAGAGGGACTGAAGGAGCAGACAGCTGGTGTATGATAATGTGAAGGAACTGTCTCCTTTCTGCGCTCTCCTATCATTTTACAGCTATATGTCTCAGTTTCTGTTTATCAAAGTAAAAGCATCTGCCTTAGGCCAGCTCTGTAAGCGTGTGTGTGTGTGTGTGTGTGTGCGAGGACTGCACTGTGCTGTTTCTCTGCCAGGTGGATCTCTTCTTCCTCCTGGTGTCACATGGGGAGGGGCCTGGGCTCATGCAGGCTAAAGCTAGCCCTTCTTATTTCCCTGGCAAATGTTGTCACCACAACCAGTCACATTTCTCTCCTCCTCCTCCTCCACCTCTTTCTCTTCCAGTCCTCTTCTCCTCGTTCCATCCCTCACTCCCTGTCAGAAGTCCCACACATCCCTGGTGGATAAGATGCCATGGAGGCCGTAGGAAGAACAGCGCTCCTTGTCTGCTGGGCCCTGGGCATCCTAACAGGTGAGCCTGGAGTGCGAAGGTCATGATGGGATGTCGTGCTCGAGTTGTCAGCGTTGTGTTGGGGCAATTAGGGCAGTTACTGTGGTGCTGTGTTTGCTTGGTTGGTAGGGTGAAACGAAGGGGCGAGTTCAAGAGGAAGTTTTTTTTTTTTTTTTTGTGGTGCACTGTAACAAAACGTTCAGGAAAACCTTGTGAAATCCGTCGTTTTTAAAGCCTTCAGGTCAGGGAAGCAGTAATGAAACTATGTTGCAAAATGTTGGAAATTGAAATATAGATATAGATTTGGATTGACAGGTAGATTTCAAGAAAGTGAAAATTTCCAAGGTGATAACATTTGGGGCAATTTTTGTTCTACATGTTAGAATGTGAGCTTCTCCACAGCCTTTCATTTGAGTTTCCCTTACAGTGTCCGTCTCGGTTTTGCATGTCCTTTCCATAGTCATGAACTTGTGACTCTACAGAATTAACTTTTCTTCTATTGTTGGCTGTCGGGTGAAGACAGCAGGACAGGGTCAGTGGAAAGATGAAGTGACCACAGTTCTGTGACTCAGTGATAACATACACATACCAGCTACTCTCACATGATCAGATAAAATGGAGTACCTTGCTTCGATGTTTGTATCATCAACCTTGTATGAGTACTGTTTGTCTTGTCTGAAGGAGGACGGAAGATGGTGGTGTTCAGACACGCACCAGGTGACTCTATTTAGTGTCTAAACACTTTGGATGTGTGTGGGGGGGGTGATAGGAGGCAGGTGTTTACGGGCCTCTTGATATAGTGGTTTAAATGTGTGTGTCTGTGTGCATAAACACTACACAAAGTTATCCACTCACCTTAAACACCATTGTGTCTGTAATCTCCTCTGCATCGCCACAACAATATCTGTGCTGTTTGGGGACAACAGTAGAGGAGAGGGCTCGGCACACTTCTCATTATTCTTTTTGACCAGATCTCAGCTGTTATAAACAAAGCACACTGCTGTTACTGACACACACACACACACACACACACACACACACACACAAACACATACTAGCCTGCAGGTTCGTTAGAGTGGAACGTGTCGTGTGCATCAGCTCTGCATGTGTTAAAGAGAGAGTAAACCTAAACTGACTTTTTGAGTTTGCCCAGCTCTTCACAACAAAATTTTTATTTTGCACCATCTAGAGATTTGTTTTTTCTTGGAATCGACTGACAAGTATTTCATTTATATTTTACAGTAATTTCCTCAATCCTGAAACAGAGAAATACTCTGATAATCAGACAGAAGTGACACAACGAGCCATATGAGAAATAGGAAGAGAAAAAGTGAGAAGTTTTAGTAAGTTTGTTTCACAGCAGCACTTCCCACTCACATGCTGCTGCTCCACTCAACTTGATGGACAAACAAAAGGAAGACATTGCTGTTTTGTTGTTTGTTGTTTTTTTTAGTCATAGTTAAACCAAATATTCAGGTAAAAGCCCCTTAAGGCATGTTTTGATAATGTATTGTTGTGTTGACACGGAATAAAAAACAAAAACAAACAAAAAGCTGAGATTAAGTGTGATAGGCTTATTTAAGCATCCTATCCTTTCACCAAAATCAAATAAGTTATATATTTCTCGGATTAAATCAACACCACATCTAGAGCTCTGATACAAAAGTCAAAATTATTGTACAGATTCAGTCTTAAAGAATATATGTAATAATATATTCTGTTACACTCTCAAAATCCCTGTCAGAGAAGCAGTGAATCTTTATTCCAGTTGAAAATTTGATGTAAAAAGTGATAAAGTGAATATGTGTCTGTTTATAAATTCTGCTATTGCTACATATCTTTCTGCACAGCTGTTTACTTATTTCTATCAACTAGTCTTAAAAACTCTGTCAAATGATTCTTTATCATAATAGACAACAATTCAATCTATTATAAACAAATAAGCCACTTTTCCTAATGCCTCTGCGCCCTCATTCCTGTATCTTTAAGCTCCAGGCTTTACACTTCATTCTTCAGTGCAGTAGCTGGGTTTTTTTCTGTAAGCGCGGCAGGACAGGCTAAGACGTGATCTGGTCCATCTGAGATTTAATTTAACATCAGAACAAGTGAACTGGAAGCAGTGGTCAGTCTGTCTGTTTGTCTCTTAGTTATCATCCTCACGTAAAAAGTGTAATCCTCACTACCTAAACACTGCTGCCTCAGTACTGCAAACAATAAGTTCTTCTTTTAAATCAGCTTTGTCAATAGCCTTTTATTTTCATCCATTGTAACTAATGACTTTCCGTCCATTAATATCCTCTCTGTTTGATACAACTTCCACATTACACCAGAACTCCATTGTATTGTCAATTACAGATTCGTCAAAAACACAACAGAAAGTCACGGCATTGTTTGTCGGCAGCTCCACAGTTAACTGTACAGAAGCTTAAAGCTGTTACCTTTGTTTTCTTCTTGTCCTTTAAAAAAAAAAAAATCAAAAGACAGGCAAACCCTGGACTAAAAGGATTAAATGAAAGTGTGATTATTACCAATACTGTGACTTTGCTTAACATTAAAAATGGCATAATAGTGTGTACCTCTACAGGCTGTAGTTGTGTCCAATTTAATGCTTCACTATTTTGTAAAATGGGCTCAGCAACGGATTTGATAAAACTTAATGTGGCCTGTCAGCCTTCTCATTGTTGAGCTGTTCCTTTCAAGCCCACCCATAAATCCACAAAGTTCTGTCTCTCTGTTCTTTAATATTCTTCATAGCTGCTCATCCTACCAATTTAAAACTTGGTAGGAGGCCCTGAGGAAGTGCAGTGGTGTCTATGAAGGGACCCTAAGGCGGCCATTAATAATTCATTTGGATTTTTTTGTTTGGAAAACAGAACTCATTGCTCCTATCAGGTACATATTGAGTAGCCACTGCACTCAAAAGAAGTTCCTTTAATCAGCCATGAACCTTTAAGAGCCAGGGATGGCTCTGAAATAAATATCTGAAGAATGGGTAATTGAATATTTTCTGCATTTTTTGCTTACTAGCAGTGGACAAGCGCTTCTGGTAATCAGCTATAACATAAACACACGGACAAGTGCAATAAATCAGCCCAAGTGTTTGTTTTGTGACAAGTCTGGATCAAAGAGAACAGTGTCTCTGGTCTGACAGCCATGTCACCGTGCAGTGAGCTGGGTCAATATTAATTCATGACAGTTTCAGGACTCGGACACCTTGAGGACTTCTTTTTATAAACTGTCACTCTCACTGCATCGGATTAATAACCAGTATTGTTCCAATATCTAGAACCATGTGTCATTCATGATATAGCAAAATATGCGAGATAGGTTTTAGTGTGTGACACAAAAAGTTTTCACAAAAAGTGTGTAATGGTTAAAAAATAATAACTAGCCTGATAATATGACACCAAAACAAATTAAAGGAATGTACCTAACATGCTTTATATCACAATATGTGTTATGTGAACCCTCCTACCTATTATTTTACAGAAATTGTGAAATAACTCTCTTTATTTCCCTAATGCTCTTTTTTTTTTGTTTGTTTGTTTTTTGTGTGTGTGTGTGTGTGTGTGTTTTCTTTTACCTCCATCATCACAGAGGTCACGTCTGATTTCATCCACATCCCTTCAATAGTGCATCATGGCACAGAAGGGAAGCCACTGCTCTTGTCTGTGGAGGTTCACTTCCCACTGGACGATGCTGAGATCCAGGGAACTTGGTCCCACACCAGGCCGAGCGGCAGTAGGACCACATTGGTGACATTTACCAAAGAGGCCACAATCACTGATATGATGTATCGCAACCATCTCCACTTTGAAAAACCCAATGTTTCGTTAACAATCTGGAAACTAGGCCTGGACGATGAAGGGGATTATCATCTGAGTCTCAACATAGAGTTTCATAACAAAACAGGACGAGTTATCAAGGAGGAGAGGACTGTGCATGTGACGGTGGATGGTGAGTATCTAAACAGCCTGTTGTGATGACCCGTTTGATGACATCTATTAGACGCTGTATTTCTCGTTTTGTCCTCAGCCCCTGTGTCTGCTCCGGTCATTCAGAAGTACCCATCCTATGCAGTTGTGGAGGACAAGGCAAACGTAACCTGGACCTGCTCTGTCGAGAGAGGAACGCGAGTAGCATTCCAGTGGCTGAGGAACAACATCCTGCTGGCTCCCAGTAAAAGACACCACTTCTCCCAAGACAACTCAACCCTTTTCATTAGTCCTGTAAGGAAAGAGGACAAGGGAACTTATCACTGTGTGGCCAGTAACCCAGTCAGCCCAGGCCGACACAGTAGGCCTGTTGAACTCAACGTTTACTGTGAGTGCAGATATCTCTTTTTTCCTTCCTCCCCTTTTACATCTCCTCCATTTAGACCTTCTTTTTTTCTACACCAAGAATACGTGGTATAGTTTAGAGAACATGATCAACAGCTTTATGCTTATGAAAGTTAGAGCTATGAACAATATTGTGCCAAGATAATGTTACCGGGACTAGAATGAGATTTGTTTTAGTTCCATGGTTGTTGTCATCTCTCAGCAGGTCACAGTTCCTTTTCAAAATCAAGAAAAACACAGAAATGCAATGGAATCAACAACGTAGAAACAGAAAGTCAACTATGTGGTTGTTTTTACTTGCTTTTTATTTGGAAAATTTATTATCATTATAAGGTCAGAAAAGCAATTTTTTAGCAATAATTAGATGCAGATATTTACTATAAATATCCTGCATTAATACATCGAGTACATCTGCTTTGTATTTCCCCATTTGCACTGGCCCTCTGATAATAGCGTGTATGTAAATTTCAGTGAAATCTGACATCTGAAAACATGTGGCTGTTAGGGGGTTGATATTTGCATGACAGCAGACTGATCTCACAGGCCTCTTCTGTTATACCATGAAGTATGTAGTTTTACTAATATGCTCCTGGTTGTGCAAATTTGGGGTTGACTTTCTTTTTCTTCTTCTTCTTCTTCTTTTTTGTTTTTTTTACTTTTTAACAAGTGGGCGTTTTATAGTAATTTGTCATTAAGAAGTGTGTTTAGCTGTGTGAGATCTGTTTGCATATACAGAGTATGTTTGCTTAACGTTCAGTAACAGTTAAAATACTTCTTCCGGGTTCATCATGCTCTGTTTCTATTCCAGTCTATAAGCTATTCTCAAAGTCTTTGTTTTCAAAATACCTATTTCTATTTTATTTAAATATAAAAAGGTAGTTTACTTCAAATGTAACTTTATTTATAAATGTATTTCTTCTGTGTTTGACCAGGACCAGTAGATGGTACTGTCTTAAATTTATTCTGACGTTTTACATGTAGCATCATTTCTCACTTTTAATCTGGAGAAAATGGCTTTGATCCAAGTCCTAGACAGGTCCTAGACCTGTATCAAAGGCTATTTGTGATGATCAGAATTTTATAATTACAGTAAACTGTGAAGTCTTCAATTTATGGGCAGTATGCGCTCCTTAAAAATCAGAAATATTAAAGTAAAAAAAAGCATTAAACTGAACAGATTAATGGTAAAATAAGCAATCTGTGTATAAAAAAGGGGGGAAAAAAAGACCAATGTCGGTAGCAAATTTTTCACGTTTCCTTGAACCCATTGTTTGCCCCCATAGATGGCCCATACAATCTGGAGGTGAACTCAGGCCAGGGCCTGCGGACAGGGGAGGTGTTCACCATCAACCCAGGAGAGTTGGCCTTCTTCGACTGTCAGGCGGATTCCAACCCGCCCAACAGCTATTTGTGGATCTCCAAAAGCCGCAATTCAACCAAGGTCATCACTGAGGGCCCGCGCCTCGAGCTGATGTCCTACAGATTGGCCCAGGCTGAAGAGTACCTGTGCCGCGCCTTCAACAACGTGACACAGAAGCAGGAGGAGGCCCAGTTTACTCTGGTGGTAGCCAGTTTAGGAACAGGTGGGTCGAGGGTGGAACATGGCGAGAAGGAGCAGAGCGTGGGCCTGTTATGGGAATCCTCTCAGATAAACACTCTGTAAACAGCGTGCCCTGACAAACGCAGATTAGGCCGATCAGCTATGAGAGCGACATAGTATCTTGACAATGACATCAGCCACACTGGCCAGTTTTGGGAACAGATGGGTAGAACCGATACTACAGAAGAGACACTGCATGCAAGACAGGTGGGAAGTGAAACCAGGTTATGGATATAACATGAAAATGACATGGCTGTTATGAAACTCTGGTTTTATCCTTGTTGCTAGGTTCCACTGCCTGCAGCCTGTATTATAGTTCGGTGGCTGGGAAAGTAAACAGAGGATGACAGCTGTCGTATTTGTTGACTAAGTTTTATAGCATGTGAAATTTTTGTGTGCCAAATGAGACATTGATATGTTGCCTTGGCGATATGGAGAAAGGCTCACTGATGGCTCCAGCTGATACCAGACATCATAGAAAATACTGTTTATTGAGTCAACAGAAAGTAAATTTTTTATTGACCTCAGAATCACTTATGAGTCTTAGAAATTACAAACCTTTTAATAAGCCCTAAGGGTTAACAGCCAGACTGCAGTATTAAAAGATAAATCCCAACTTTAGCAGGCTAACATGCTCAAACTGACTCTGGCAATATGCTGATTTTGAGAAGGTTAACTTGTTAACATGGTGAAATCCATCAAAAAATTCATTTGACCACATCCTCATAAGGACCTTGAACATATAAAAATATATACATTTCTGCTGCTGGCTTGGCTAACATATTATTATTAGTATTAATGTCAATGTCCCTTCTAATTTTGTTGACAGGAAGAGAGAAGCACATCCAGGAAGGCCACTCTGTTTCTCCGTTGGCGGTCATTACTGTCTGCTCTTTGTTCATCATCAGCTGTATGCTGCTGGTCTTCCTCAGGAGAAACTGCCATCCTAAGAGAGGTAAGATGAAGTCTCGTCATACTGCTTCGACACGTGAGGTGACACATGCTCTGTGCTTGAAAACTAATTAGCTCAGTCTGAGCATTGTGCCTGTTGGATTTTCACCTTTTCCTGACCTGAGATAACGCTAACGGCTCACTGCACTGACACTTTAATGCCAAAGTTTATCATAATTGTAAATAACTTGCAAATGTTACTCTAACTGAATGTAACCAGGGCAAAGTGATTACTGTGTTATGAATACGGCAAATATTTCTGTATTTGTAGATAACTATATCTTTTCTTGCTTTCTCTATAATGAACAGTGCTAATGAGCATTTACAACAGGTAAGAGCATTTAATTTCAACTAAAGCAGAAGGTATTCATAGTGCCTTTAAGCTATATGCTGGATTAAACTTTAATTAAATGTTTTATGTGCTTGATTTTGGCAGACCGCTTTCAGAGCAGAAAAAACCTCGTTCAGGTAAGCTCATTTGAGAGTAAATATTGATTTCAGTGAAATATTATTAATTGGTCTGATAATAAAATTTTACTTCATCAGGTCACGAAGATGCAACAGAAGACTTTGGTATTTATGAGTTTGTCTCCATACCTGGGAAAATGGAATCTGCACAGGTATTAAACACGTTAAAATATTCAGAGATGTGGAGTAATAGATGAAGCATCAATTCTCATTTTGTCTATATGCATTAGTTCTTTTGTGGTTTTCATTATCCTATGCAACATCTCTGCAGGTGTCATGCAGATCTCTGGCCCGGCTTGAGTCTGTACAAGATATGCACACCACCATCTATGATGTGATCAGACATGTCCCCGAAACTCAGAGTCACAGTTTGCTGAATTGATTTTCATCCATAACTTTCAGTGTAGCTTTAATTGAAGTCTCTATTATCAAAACTTGAAACACTGGTTTTGGTGACACACTTTTTTTGCACATGGGATGAAGGAGACTAGTGTGAGTACACAATAACCCGATCATGCACTGTTATTGTCCAGAGTTTGGGACAGATGTTAAATGTATTTTGCTTATGTTACTGAGAAAGGAATATGTGTGTATGAATGGCTGGATTATTTATATGAAGGCAAAGCTAAAACTGTTTTGCTCTGTCCATTCAAAAGTGGAGATCATATTAAACTAAACAAGTTAGTTGTAACTTTTCTTACATTAGTTTGAATATCCTAAAGGTTCCTTACACAGTACCTAAACTCCCTTTTGACCTCTCTATATTTAAAATTTTTAATTTAAAATACTAAAATTTTACTTGAGAATTCATTAATATAATATTGATTAAACATTTTTCCCAAAGAGTGTCTGTTTTGTGAGACAAGTGTTATAATGAATGAATTTTCTTGTATTACATATACTTAGGCTATATGTATATATTGTACATGGATTACCCTGCAGATTCTTTATACTTATTATTCTATATCTATGTTTTGTTGAAGTCTGTTTATTTCTTTAGAAACTCTGAACCCTATTTCCTCAAATGTAGCATTTTTTTCTGCTAAACATGGATCTGTGACGAAACGAAGAAAATTCTTACTAATTCTTAAATGATTTGTACAGTTTGCTTTCACGTATTTGTTTTGTACTTTATTAAAGACATGAATGTTTACTCTTCTTTTATTACTATTATTTATTTTTATTCAACCTTTAATTACGAGGGTTATAGACAAGGAGACCTCTTTCGGACAGACGTACAATGAACAGTAAATTACAGATGGACACATTTATCAATTAAGCACAAGTGGAAGCAGAATAGATACACAAAAAACTAGTTCATGTTTCAACATGTGATCACTGCCAACAATCTGACAGAGACTGTTTATTTAATGTTATTGTTTCTGCAACCATGCTTGTATTTTTCTTTATATTTGTCAAATGGCAATGGCAGTAAGGAGTAAAAAACAAACATACGTTGTATTTTAGTTCCTGAAAAATAATTACTGAAGCCAGTAAAATTTTCAGTTGTGTTGCTTCAGAGTTTGTAATCTTTCTTTTTTTAAATGCACGAGTTGTACTTGTGTGTCATCATTGCTGCAGTGTGTTTGTTTTCTCCAGCCTGGCTGCACTAGTTGTTGTGTACCTGGCTAGATATGGAGACAGGCAGCAACAGACGGATGGTTCAGCATGTGGCATCGTGCCCTCCACCTGCTCCTGCTGACACCTTGTCACGATGAGATTAAAAAGTGTATGTGTTTGTGTGTGTGAAAAATAGAAAATAGGCAGAAGGAAGAAGAAGTCTGGTTGTACAGACGAGCATTCAAAGAACCACACATAGAGGTCAGAATTTCAAGACTGCAGTTAATTTGTTTTCTTATATTATGTCTCACTTTGAACAACAATCACTTAAAGGAGAAAAGCTGTTTTCTGCTATGGTGCAGTTTATTTCCAAAACACTGACTCATCCTCGTTTTGTCTGCCACATGATGACACTTCCATTCAAATTCATTACAACAACTGGTACATAAAATGTCAAAACTCAAAACTGAATTCCTTTTGATTCCTTTTACTGCTGAATTTTGAAGGATTTTCACAGTTAAATCCCATTATTATCTTGTTATTAAGGTATTTTTTCTTGCAATGACTACCATCTCCAGTAAAAATCAACATGACAAATTATGAATGTGAAATGATGACTTTATTTGTCTACTGTTTAAGGATAATAAATTGCCTTGATCTGACAGTCATACTGAGCCATAAAGTGTTGCTTATCATGATCATCTCCTGCATAACAACAAGCGGTTTGTTGAATCTAACTCTAAATGTAGTTTGTGAACTGACTAAGTAAGTTCTCTGTGTCTTTGTGGTGGCATCTCCGGGTAGAGGTTGCCATCTGTTCCGCCTTTGTGTATGCTTTAAGGGAGAGGCTCTGCACTATAGACGACTGACGGTGAGTAAATTCACCTAAGGAGAGTGACCTCACCTTCATTTGACTGGAAAATAGCCTGAGGCATCATTAACCAGGAACTACAACTCACAGTGCCTGCCCACTGTGTGCTGCATGCTGCCTGCTATTAACCAAGTGCTGTTCAAAATACCCCCTTAGGGTGGGATTACAAAGCATGCTGAAAGGGTCTGTGTTCCTTTGCACTGTTGTGATGATTCTACAATATGACAATAACAGCCAGCTCTAATCGCTTAGCATACATGTAGCTACATGGCACTGAGTCATGGATAGATGGCACTACATGATGACATGAGCATTTTCAGTTGTGAAACTAAATGTGGTTTGCTCAAGTATGCATTTTGTGCAGCAGCACAAAATGTTGTACAAAAATGTTATTCTGCAAACACACTGAGCTATTAGCAATAAAAGAAGTGCTTAAATGTTGAAATAGCCATACCATACTGTGACAAAACTCCATGAAAAGTAAAAGCCCTGTATTCATAATCTTAAATATACAAAAGGATTATAATCGATTGTCATAAAATCTAAAAGTAATCCAGTTAATCCATAATCATACCGCTACTGAATACATCTATTTGTTGACATTCTGCTAATAAGAAGCTAACAGGAAAAGTGAAGGCATTTTTAAAGACATTAACTATTGGGCCTGTTTTAATCACAAGTAAGTCATGACAATGCATGACAACAACCCAGCATGAGCAATAACAGGACTCTCAGTGAAAGTGAGACATTTCCATTTTCTTACTGTGATATTTCAAAATATCTCGGCTGATGCAGCAGACTAGTTTGACCATTATTGTGTCTAACATTACACTCTATTCCATTTATATTCTGTGATGTGAAGTTACCACCATCCAGTGGTGGACAGTAGCACCTCTATCACTGTACTCATAATTTATACCACGTTTGAATATACATATAAAAAATATCAAATTGTGGATTGAAAACAACTCATGTTCAATTAACTTCTAAATTAGGAAAGCATTTTCCATGTTTCTAACCACAGATTTTCAGGCCTAAAAGCCAATTTACATAAACGATTAAATACATTTCCCAGGAGCCCTTGCAAATATTCAGCTCGCCGCCGTCCTAGTCACGTGACGCTCAACTATGGCTTCCCACTCGTAGTGATGGAAGCACATCGCTGACAACAAAAACAAACCTTGACTTTATTGGTGTGTTTTGTCCACTGACCCGGGTCGGATTGAGGATGCAGAAGATAAAGTCTCTCATGGCCCGGCAGGTGAGCAAAGCAGGCCGGCGAGCTGTCGGCCGCTGCTGTCTGACATCTCCGGGTCAGCTAGCACAACAGCTAGCTTAGCTCGGCGGCTAATTTGACAGCTCGTCCTGTGGCTCAATGAAGCGACACCTCCAACCGGAGGAACACACACTTTATGGCCGAACACAACACGGCTGAGTCCTGCTGCCCTCACGTAAACAAAATTCATGCTAATTGTACCCCCAGCCTGGTTTTAGGAGTTTAACCATTAAACAACAAGCACAACAGCCGGGCTTAGCGCTGTAGCTGTAGCTGTAGCTTTAGCGGTAGCGGTAGCTGGGCGGCCAGTTACAGTACTGTATCAGATATCAGCTTCAGAAATCTGACTACCGCTTCCACTTTTTGTCGTATGCTGTATTGTGCTGGGCTTTGGGGGTTTTAACAGTAAGTGTGCTTTTGACAGGGTCTGAAAAGCCCCCAGGAGAGCATGGCAGACCTCAGTCCTGTGGAGAACCTGAGGATCCCCAGCAAGGTAAACCTGATGATAAAACCTGAGCTGCGCTGGGTGTTGCATGAATCCTGACTTGACTGCACTATAATATAGCTAATCCTGTGTCTCTAGCAGTTGATGGCAGTTTTATATTGTTTTACATGTAACTGCTTTCTTCACGTAGGAAGGTCAGAGTTGTCTAACTGTTTAATCGTTCGCACTCGACACTAATAAATGATTGGTCAGCTCAAACACTGAATTTTAGTCTTGTACAAATTAACTATTTTTGTTAACTTCACAATACATGCAATTTAAAGAAGCTCAGTGAAGTGGCAGCCCTTTAGTCAGTTGAGTCACGACAGTCTTTGGGTAGTCTGAACCAGGTGTTTTATGTAAATTATGTCTAAGGGTTTTGTCCACTATGCATTGTATTGTATTCTGAATTGCTTCATGCGATTTGAATTTGCTCCATTGCACCTCCTGTTTTTCTCAGAAAGTCGAGTAAAGTTTGACGGTGGTCATTTATATCACTTAAGGACACACTTCACATTAGTCTTGAAACCAACAGTGTGAAAGATGGTCTGCTGTAAGAGTACTTAAACATTGTCCCATGGAAGCCAAATGTAATCCGTCATGCATAGTTGCTGGAAGAATTTGTCATTATCCACTTGTATAAATTCAATTTGTCAAGATCAAACTGAGCTAAGCAATAGAATGGGTCTATATAATTTATTGTCACTTAGTTGTTTTACAACTCATGGCACTGTTGGTTGCTTATTTTGCTTTGACTTTAGCTTATAGTGATGACCTATCAATTTGGCTGAGTAGTGGACTGAAAGGTGTTCAGTGCCTAGTGATATAATCCAAGGTGAGTCAATCCAATGTTGCATTTTTCTCTTTCCAAGGTCCTCTCCTTTCACCCGAGATTAGTCTAACGCTTACTATATATATTATATTTGAATCCGTGCTAGAGCAGTTGAAATAACGCTATCAGATTATAAGGAAGTGCTTTTTGCCAGTTCATTGTGCATTGCAAAAGATGAAGTTGTTCATTTTGATACGTTTCTCTTGAGCTGTTGTTTTTCAACTGTCCTATTTTTGTGTGAACAGAATAGGACAAAGCAGTGTGATAAACACTGCTTTGTCTCAAGGTTGTCTCATTTGAAAAGGTCATACATAACAATGTTTTTCAGTCAAAAGTAGGGCTAGAGCTTATATACAGGCTCAAAAGAGCCGGTGATGACAAAACACAATAACCTGTAACAATAATGGTCTGATTGGGTTATATCATTGTCTTGCTAGAACTGCTGTTGTAGAATGATGCTCAAAGGCACAGATGAAGCTCGGGTATGCTCAGCAGTCATTTACCTTCCAAGTGTAATTAGAGTCTGAATGAAAGCAGGAGGGTGTGCCTTGGGAAAGATTTGTCTTTTCATAGAATACATGTCTCCCCCTGGCCTTGGGAATGGTATCGGTCGATGTGGCCAAACTGGATATGCAGTAATTAAACACCCTTTTGTGTTTTAGGCCTAATTAATATTCACAATTTGTTATTCTTGAGTCATGTCACAAAAATAATATACATCTTATCATGTCTGATTTGTTCAGTTTGTGATATGGGTTAGGGTTGGGTTAGTTTGTGAAGCAGAATTGTGCAGTAAGACCAAATCATTGGCCAGTTTGGCCAGTTTAGATGTACTAGTATGGGCTTGAGAGTTCTATGCAACACCTACTGCTCTGGAGCAGCCATGTGTTCACTCTCCAGTGTACACTGTAAACACTTACCTTTTTCATGCTGAACTGAAACACAGGGTGTATTACTTGAAAACACTTAGCCTTTACTTTATTTACTTTGCTGCCGGGCTTTTTCAACTTTCACAAATATGAGATAGGACCCACAAAGGTCAGGCTTTCAGTGGCAACGAGAACTAAATTCATATTATTAATTAATCTAATATAACCTTTTTTTTTTCAATTAACAGATGAATTGTTATATAATAGCAGAAAATATTCAAAATGTTTTAATTGAAAACTATCAGGAACTAGGAAATATTAAATTTACTATTGTGCAAGAGGCAGCAGATATTCACAGTTAAAAGGGTGCAACTCCTGACTTTCTGGCACAATTGTTGAGTTATTGGTAACTTCACAAATTTTGTTGTAAAAGATGATTCATGGTAGCTTGTTAACTTTTACAGTTTCCTTTGAATTGGAATTTGAGACATCAGTCAAATCTCCACCAAAACAAGTTATGAAGGCAACTTCTCCTTTAATTTGCCTCTTTGCCTTGTTTGGGTGAATAGAGAAGTTGATAAACTGTTAGAATGTGTAATTCTGTATAATAATTGATAATATTGACTTAGTTGCTACCAAAGTGGCCGATTTCACAGATATTTGACTGGTTTTTGTGCGCTTTTTGTCACTAACTGGTCCAAACTCACACGTGTCACCAACACTGCTGCTAAGATCATCAGTCTCCTCACAACCATTCTCACTGAGCTGGATAACAGGTCCATCACATGCATCGCACTTCAACTGAGCAGGACATCACACACCCACCCAACCAATCGCACAGCCCACTTCTCTCAGGACACTGGTACAGGACTTCAGATTCAAGAAAAGCCTAATCTTCATAACAGTTGCCACTCAACAACCGACCTTGCTGAACCAAACTCAGTGTGTACTGTCTGATTGTTATTTGTTGTAAATTGTTGTGTTGCTGTATGTTTGAGGTTTTTCATGTTGTTGGGTGATGCGATCCTCCTTGTCCACCTGATGCTTCTGAGTTTCCCTTTACCAGGGATCAGAACTTTTTATTTCATAAAAGTTCAACCTTATTCAAGATTTCTGTGTGATATTATCTGCAGAAATGCTATTAAAAAAAGAAAACTTAGGCAAGAGATGGGTTAGAGATTTTTATAATTTCATGTATAAATCCCAAGATAATTCATGCTTCAACCTTGAAATAAATCAAAGCCTTGGCACATTTTTCAAATGAACTTTTTCATTGAAATGACTCCAATTGGCTTTGACCTATTTGGGACCACTTTGATGTTTTGCTGCTTTTGTTAATCTCCCTTGGTTCCTGAGAAGGTATAAGCTGCTTTGTGGGTTCACACAAAAAACAAACAAACAAACTAACCAACCATTTTCCCCTTTCCAATTCTATGTTCAAAGCTGTTTGGAGTCCAGATTTTCTGTGTGGGTGTTGTGTGTCAGCTCTCTTAACCTCTTCCAGCCTATGAGGCCTTTGATGGTGCCCATCATTACAAAATTATATGGAACAGCCATTTTGTGTGGTAAATTATTTAATACTGTCTTTAAGTAAACTGTAGATTTCAGTTTTTCTTTTCCAATTCAAGTATGTACAAAATCATTTTCTTTTCAGAAAAATAAGAAAAGCTGAAATGTTTAGTTGAACTAGGTGATAAGTAGAAAAACGCAGTTATTTATGTAATTGAATTAAACCTTGATTATTTATTTAATATTTATATTAATATTTAATATTAATATAATATTTCTTCATTGAACTTTGAAACTGTCAGAGCAGTTACTTGCTTTTAGAGGCTTTAATTTGCCTGGATTTTGCCTCTTATAACCACACAGTAGGGTCCTGCAGGTTTTGCAATTACCTTTTTTCACCAGCAGGGGTCACAATCTGTTTGTTCATTCTGCTTTTTTTGATTGTGAAGTAGAAATACCCTATTCATTAAAAAACATTCGTTAGTGCACACCCTGCTCAATATTATATTATTTCCCAAATTTTTAGGACTCATGTTATTGGCTGAGTGGCTCCATGTGAAATATGTATCTAAAGAGAGGGAATGGAACAGAGTTTGACAGTTCACTTTTGTCATTGATGTAATTTATCCTCTAAATTTATTTGTTGAGCTAATTTGCTTCCACAGCATTGATTATACACCCCTCTAATAGAATCAACAGCATGACAGCAGAGATACAGGGCACCCTCGCTTTTGTCTCAGACATGGGCTGAAATAAAGGTATAGTAATCACATACTTCCAAGTGAGAATTCAACATTGTTATCTGTTAACCCGACAGCTGACAGCAGCGTTGAAGCATGGATATTGCTATTGGCTGTCATTTTGTCTGGATCTCCCAGAGGACGGCCGTGATAAATGCTTGTTTTGAAACAGACGAGGATATACACTCAGTTGGGCTCACATACAAATTCATCACTGATGAGTTAGAAGGTTTAGATTTGCTCATCTAATGAGTGATTGCATATTCCAAATTATTGGCCCTTGTCTTACTCTCCACAACTTTCTACTTTGTGTCTCGCAGGATTTTCCATGAGCCTCCTTTTGTTTATTCATTCTTTTATTTTATCAGAATCCCAAGTTGTTGAGAACCTTTGTCCTGCTCTCAATTTTCCACATTCAGCGAGCACTCCGGATGAATATGTGCTTTGCTTCTTTGATAAGGCTTGTTAAACCTCCTGCACTTTGGATGCAAACAGACTTTTAACTTCCACTATGGGATGAAAACTTGATCATTTGGTGTAGAGGGATGATGGGTGGTTTGTTTGTCCTTCATCTTTCAAAGTGAAATTTGATCAAAGCCTCAGAGCAGCTGATGTTGGGCTTCATGTGCGCTGGGAATGATTTAACCCGAGGAACCCTCAATGAGTCATTTACTTAAAGAAATTGAGACTACTGCACGTCACTGCAGGTGGGAGTCTGAGGCAGAAGGTGGGAAAAGAGAGAGACTGACATAAGGGAGATGAATTACGCAAACTGCACTGGCGAAGCTTCACCTGAGGATATCACTGTCTTTTGTCTTGCACATTCCTCTGGTTTTATCTCACTGCTCTAACTTTTGCTTGCAATGAGTCATCCTCCTCAGCCCCCACCCTTCCCTTTTTGCTTTGCTTCTCATTTGAGCTGATCTCCCGCCCACCCTTTTGATGGCAGACCGTGATTTCCCTCCTCCTACCTCGACCCCTCCTTTCCAATTTCACACACTCACCCACTTAAATCCCCCAGGGGTCCTGCTCATTTCTTTACCTGACTCTACAGCAACACTCACACTTTCCTGAACATCTGTGTACTGCACAAATACATGTACGCACATACAGTTAAACACACTTGAATACCTAATGCTTAATTTTCACACTCCAAGTGCTGTGTACAAATGATGAATGTCGTATTAAAAGGGATTTTGGTTGTGGAGTTGAATTAAATGAAGTTAGATTTCACTGCAGACATAAAAATGACTCTTAGCATCCTTGCCTCATACAAACATCACTTTGTAAGAGCCACTCTCACCCACAGAAGCAGATTCAGTTATGGTGATAGCAGCTGGGAGAATATTTTGTGCCTTGGCAGGTGTGAAATGTTTTTATTTTTTTAAATCAAATGTTTTCTATCTTGTGAGATCTTTATGTGTTAATATGTAGAGCTTTTTATATTCTCATTTGACAGCTTGCATATTTATCGAGGTGTATAGATTGCATTTATCCCGTAATTCCCCATCCATCTTGGTTCACCTGCTTCCCAAGCCCTCTGGTTTATTTTTAGCGCTGTTCCAGTGTGCTGCCTCAAAGTAATGATCTCACACAAGCAAGAAGTTGGACCCAGCTTTGACTTTGATAAGAGATTTCTCACACAGTATAAAGTGAAGCCAACAAGCACAAGCTGCAGTCTTTATGTGGGATATAATACTGGAGTATAATGCTAAAATTTTAGCTATGCTAGTGATGTGGTACGCACAGCCACGTTTACATAGTAATAAATCCCAATGACTTTGTTGCCCCTTTTTCCTCTAATGCCACCATGAGGTTGACATTTATGGTGAGTGGAGTGAAATGAAGGTGCTGAACTGACGGTCATCAGTCCGATGGACTACACCGAAGCCCAGTGTGCTTTGCTCTACAAAATATCCCGTCCCTCTCCTCTTCTGTTAAATTGGTGAATGAGCACCATTTTGTTAGTCTGTTGTGACAATAGCTCTACTCATTACAGTGGTTAGAAAGAGGGTATGACTTTAAAACCCTCCATCTAGACTCATTGCAGCAATGAGCTTTGATGGATGCACAATATGTTCAATAATCAAAAACTTGAGTGAGTCTCAGAGATGCTTTAAGGGGAAATCTCTGCTAAAATTAACATCAAATTTTTCTCAGAGGGATGCCTGTAACCTCTAACCTCCCCTCACAGCTGCCCAGTGAAACAAGCCACCTACTTTTCCCAAACCTCACGGTTATTGTTTTCTTGTCTACTTCTTTCTCCTGTCTTGTTCTTTCTTCTCCAACTCATTTGTTCTGTCTCGCCTCACTCTGTCCTTCACTGCTGGCTTTGACCTTAACCTCCCCCTTACCTCTACTTCCTTTAATCCTATACACCTCCTTTAAGGTTCTTTTCTTTGTTTCTGCTTTATCTTAGTTCTCTATTTCTAGTATTTTTCTAGAATTTTCAATTGCATTGTTGTTTCATTAATTGGTAACATATAAAATTCTATTTTGGAATTTTTTTTTTTTAGTTTATTTGGGACTCAGTCTGTCTGGAACTTTTTGACATGCTCACTTTTCACATTATTTCTTTTGTTTTTGTTCTGGTCCAACTTGTGTCCTGTCAGGAGGAGCTGCGGGAGCTGAGGGAGCAGCCCATCGACCCCCAGGCAGAGCAGGAGATCATCAACAGCATCGAGGAGGTCTACTTCTCTAATGACTCTTTCGACATGGTGCAGCATGAACTAGAGGTCAGACTCTAACTGTATGGAGGAGCAAGTGCTTCTGTTATTGACTGAATGAGCACCGCTCACCTGTAAAATCCGCCCCCTCAGTGTAGCAGTACTTCCAGTTCACCCGCCACTTTTCAGTAATTCTGATAACAGCAGTATTGCATTTCTAATGTGAATGAATATGTTTCCCTGTGCTTTGAACCTAATCTGATTGGCAGAGCTAAATCTCTGTCCCACCTGAGCTGCTGTCTCTTACACTTCTGCTCAGTTCCATGCATACCATTGACTTCTGGATTGATGGATTGTATCCGCTCAACAGAAGAAGGGTGTGAAATCTCATTAGATTTATCTTGGTATTGGTACACCATCTGAAATGAGACTCTCAGTCAAGGGGAAAGTAATTACCTATCATCCTTTGGGCCATGGCTTTATAATAGCTCCTTTTCCTAGCAGAATTTGTTTGCTGTTTACAGTCTTTTCCTTTTCGTCTCAGTTGATTTCTGATCAGGCAAAGTGCATTTATTGAGAAAAATCTGTTTGTTTTTCTTTTTTTCTTTTCAAATGGCGAAAGAGCTATCTATAGTCACACAGGGAAACCAACTTCAGCTTGCTCCTTGAAATGTGTCATGGGATATCCTTCAAATATTAAGATGCTCAGGAATGAAGATTAGCTAATTTAAGATAAATTAAATCTCTGTTGTACCCTTGAGTGTCACAACTTGGATTTCGCTGTAGATTCTGTCCGACACACTCTTAGGAAGCCCATTTATGGCAGTGAAAGGCTGACTGCCGCAACATGCAGCTGTTTAGATGTGAGATTATGCAAACAATGATAATAAGGTGTTTCTGTGTTTATAATTTTAGAAACTCCCACCTGAGCTGAATCTGCAGGAGCTGGAGGAGTATAGAGACAAGCTGAAGAGACAACAGTCAGCAGTATGTATCACTCTCTCTCTCTTCTTTCACACACACACACACACACACACACACACAGGTCTATCAGTTGAGACATTTGGTCAGTGTATTTCATGTTAATTTCTAACACATATATGTAAAAATCAGCATAATAACTTTTTGATTTAGTTTATTAGTGACATATACTGTATACTGGATTTGTTAACTGAAAATTCAAACTTAATACCCTTTTAGCAGCTTTTTCCTGTGCTCCTGACTCCTAACTTAGTTTTCATTGAGATGTTTACAATCTGTAATTAATTAAAATGTAACACTTCGTTCAGGTTGTAATAAGCCAGCACACTGTGTTGATCACTGTTCATGATTTATTGTGAATAGAATCTTTATACTTGATTATGAACACTGATTGATTTCTGCATTTCATACCTTGGCAATTTATTTATACATTTGGACTAAGTGCTCAAAATTACATTCTCATACATTTTTATTAACTAATACTAATTTTAAGAGAGCTATAATTTCATTTGAATCAGAGTAGATTGAGTATCCCAAAGTCCATACTGACAACTGCTCAGATGACACAGGTTTACACTTAACAATTGGTGACTGATTCGGACCTGGTTTGTACATGGACACTGATGGCATGATAGCCCTCCCACCCCATTCCACCCACACACCCAACACACAACTTCTGCTCCCTTAATCCCTGAATTTCACTTGCCTCCATCCTGACAGGTGTCTCTACTCTGACACACTTTCCTTCAATCCCCCAGCTCTTTGCCACTTCTATTCCCTTTATGCCTCGTCCCCACAACCCTTCTTTTGTCCGTTGGCAATTTCCCTCAGAAACATCCTTTGGCCCAGATGAAAGGATACTCCAGACTTTGTGGCCTGTGGCATGGTGAGACCCATAAGTTAATGAAGCCTAAGAGTGAGCAAATGTGCTCCCACACTACCCTCTCCCTGCCTCTCCCTCCCTCTCTGGCTGTGAGCCTGCAGAAACCTCATGGGAATGGCTATGGTAATTGGTATGTGCTATGAGGCAGAAAATCCACGGCCATGTTTCGCAGCATGCTTATCATTGCTTCAAACCTCTATATAGTCTAGATGAGCAAACGCTATCTGTTTATCTACCTCATTACCCTGAGGCTTCACTAAAATGTCTTATGTGTAAGTCTTATTCATATTTATTTTTTAAGATTAAATCCTGCCGATCTTTTTTTCAAATTAACATTATGTTTTTCAAGTTATGAAAACTCTGAGCCTTGCAATTGCAGTAGTATATTATGAATTAAAATCTTTACATTTGATGCAATCCAATATTATAGGAGGGGAAAAAAGCGATTTTAAAACCAGAAATCATGGGTAAGTAGTAAAGTCAAATGTAATAATTAATAAAATCTACCCAGTAAAAAATGCTTTGGAATATTAATTCAACACAACACAAGAAGAGAAAAACTATGCATGCAATAGCTGTAACCAGTATATATACACATATCAAATAGGAAAATTACAATCAATCAATCAATAAATAAATAAATAAACAACTTTGAAATTTTTTCCAAAGTGGCTCCTAACATTTCTTGGGCACTTTCAGAGTAATAGCCAGAAAATGGACATTACACATATGATCTATGCAATTAAATTCTTTTAATTTTTACCATACCCCATTATATCACTATTGCCCACCTCTCACCAAGACACAGCAGATTGAAAGACAGAGCATCCTGCCAAACACTTTACCTGGTAAAATGTATGGCAGTTTGTTAAACAAAGTGGAATTACTCCCTCATGGTTGTCTTTCTTCTGCAATCAGTTAGGTTGCTTTTTACATCCTTCACTCCACTGTATACTCTAGCTACAAAAAATATATTTGCTTGGGTTTAGTTCAGTATTCAGTGGAGTGTTTGTTTATGCTTCAAAAATGACACAGTGGAGCTAATAGGGTGTAATTTTAATTTCAAATCTTCAGAATTGGATTTTTCAAATTTTTATTTCATACAGGTGTTGTTACACCACCATCTTGTGGCTGGTATCCTGCAGGTTGGTAACTAAACACATTCTTACTTCACTTCCTTTGTACTAACACGTATAAATGTACAGCTGAGGCTTCTCTGTGAAACTGAGTGAAGCCCTTGAGAAATAATAGTGCTTTCTTTCCATAAGGCTGCCCTGTGATGGCCTTTCCTCATAGCACAGGGGTGGGAATGCAGAACAGATCTGAGGTGTTCATCACTCGTCCAGTTTAAGAGAGTTGAACTTCTCTTTTAAGACGGTGTCACACTGGAGATCAATTAATTCCAACTGTAACTCCTGCGGGCAGCGTTTCAGGGTAGCTTCACGTTCAGCTCATTCATGTGTGTCAGTATGTCCACAGCAAAAGCTAAATCACAAAGCCAATCTGTGTCACTCAGCTCAGGAAAATTGTCAGCTTTCTGAAGTAGCTCCAAAATGAGATGATCTCCTGTTTGAGGCCCTGCACATTGGCCTCTACATGTTTCAGTGACAGCATTAGTTAAACTGTAAAGCAGTTCGACAAAGGTGTGTGTGTGCATGTTTAAGTTTAACTTGGGAGCTTTCTTCCCTTCACTCTTCCTGCATCCTCTCCTGTGTCGGAAAAAACAGGCTTGTAGCAGTATTTACATTGAGAACTGCCCTGTTTCTCTGCCACAGCATTCAAGATTAACTGGCATTTTTGACACTCACTTGCAAAGGCTCATCCATGGGCTAATTGCCTCTGTGAGACTTCAACCTATTGGAAAAACGTTTGAGTTCAGAGATGGTTTGAGTGTGTGTGGCTTTCATAAATCCCCTGTCAATGCATAAATGTTAGGACACCTAAATTAATGTGGATGCAAATGTGTATGTCACATTCTGAGGGCTTTTCAAAGCTGTATTTATGTATCTGCAGCAGAAACCCTACTGTAGCTTTAATCATTTAACATTTAACCTTTAAATCTCAGAATTTATAAAGTACTTGCTGACATATTTTTTTTGGAACAGCTCAAGAGCAATGCCACGATATTTTACATTTCAGTTCCCGTCTGTCTAAAAGTGACTTTCCTTGTACAGTATGAATGTAGGCTGCAGAGATGTTGGAGGAAGCAAATGTTAATAGTGTGGATGAGTGTACTCAAATTTTAATGAAACTTGAAAGCTAGCAGTGGCTATGCCCCTCGCAGCATTCATGAATTCTCTCCCTCTGCTCAGTTTTTTAAAAGTTAGGAATGATTATGCAACCTTTCCCTAAAACCCGGCTGAATGCCAAATTCCTCCCTGTATTCAAATCAGGCTGAAATGGTCCGCCGCTGTGAAGAGAAAGTTTAAGATAATGTTTATTTGTGTGCTGTGGGAATAGAGCATGAGCGATCACATTCTTGGATGAAAAAGTGACATGGCCTCAAAGCAGGCGTGCATTGGTAATTTTCCAAATAGGGACGTGCCTCAACAGGCCATTTAATGGTCATTCTGACAAAATATGACTCCACATGAGAAACATCAAATCTTTGAAATGAAATGTTATTGTCTTCCTGTAGGAGTGAAGGAGCAGTGCATTTCAAGTGGAAACACTCCTTTTTCAGTGTATTCAGTCTCAGTCTTAGGCTGACTCTCATTTTTTCTATGCTGCTAGATGATTTTTCCCGAATTAGTGTTTGTTAATTTAGCTCTAATTCTAACTCTTTCATACATCTCAGTAAACTGCTTCAAGAACTAGACATGTTCTTATTCAGACACATTTATAATAATCCTCATGCATATATATCTAAAGTGAATAGCCATCTTGCCAGAGACTGCACAAACATTTTCAGTATGTTCAATCCATTCAAGCTTCTTCTTTCTAATGGGTATATAAATATTTATATATGCACTGTGTGTTATTTGCATTAGACATTTGTCTTGTCCTCTTCTTCCCCCCCCCTTTGGCACATTGATGTCTCTACAGGAAAAAATGAACTCGTGGTTTTGTTTTGTTTTTTTGAGTGGATGATTGTTCATTATCAGTTACTAGTTTTGGGCTCCATATACTCCATCTGCTGAGAATCACATGCACTCTGCCTACTTTCCACACCCAGTTACTGCACAATTAGCCTCCATTTGTGTACGTGCTGAGAGCTGGGAAATAATGACTATGGCTTTGTGACTCATGTAGGAGGTTTGAGTTGCTCAAAGTTTGGATTTTATTGTATACTTAGATTCTTTCAACCCTAAAAAGTTCTGTATTATGTGTTAAAGTCAGTAGATTGCCAACAAGTTGTGAATTATGCTATTTTGAGACAGAATTGTTTTTGGTCCATCTTTGGCAGTATTCTGTGTTTTCCTCATCTTCTCCATGTCCAGTTTCTTGTGCGTCTTCCAACTACCGAATAATTTCTCATTGTGCCTGTTATGACATTCAAATGTTCATATGCACTCAAACTCAGTGGAATGAACAGTTTCAGCGAAGCCACATTCCACATCTGTTTAGGTCTCCGTTTGGCTGTCATGCAGCTACTAAACACACATTGAAATTTCATCCCTGCTCCCCCTTATTTTTTTTGCTGCATAAAAGCAGATATGAACACCTACTTGAAACTTTTAATAAACTCACATTAATGTTGTGACGCTACTCTTGCTGTGTGCGTGTGTTGGAAAATAGTTCCACTGTAATGATAATGGAAGAAAGAGGAATCACTGTGTGTGAGAGACAAAGAGTTTAGTCACATTTCCTGCTTGATTGTTTGTGTTTTTTATATTTAGGAGCATCATAATAATTTAAAAATTTTCAAATCAGTTTTTAACACGGGGGTGTTGCTTTAAAGGGGCATGCAGCAATGTGTTTAATATGGGGTTATAGTTGTAGTTGCTCTGACTCAGTCTGTAAAAACATTTGTACAATATCCTGTATGAGTCTTGATGAGCTTTGTCAACCCTGATGATGTTTAATGTTACTGTTTCAGTGAAGCTTTCAAGGCTGTAAAATTAAATAGAAACGACTGGCTTCTAATTTTGCACACCTTGACTTACATTATGGGAAATGTAGGAGCCAGTTAAAAGAAAGACTTGTACAATGAACATTGACTCAACCTTTGTTACCTTTAGGTTTAACAGCTTTATAGAAGTGCAATGGCAAATCCTTAATAATACGGTTTAATAGTTTTGGGGGCGTAAGAAAAGAAAAAACCTGCACAACCTTTTCTAAAAGTGTATAAGAATTGGGTGAGGGCCATTAGAGGGAGGTAACCTATAGTCCTTCACTGTGGGTAAGACTACATTTCATTAATTTTTTCTTCTCCAGTAAGAGCAACACCAAGAGCGGGGGATCTAAATGATGACCTGGCTTTATACTGTGCTTTGTGACATAAACAGGGCAGATGCTTTTTAAATAATTACAGCTTCACCTTCAATTTAACTGTGACTCAAATCGGTAAAAGGCACGAAGAGAACATCTGAAAACAATAGGAGCTGAGACAACAGAGGATTTTCTGAAAAAAACCAAGCATCAGTACTGAGAATGGCATTTAATGAAATGAAACTGAAAAAAAGAGGAACACTCTACCAGGTTATGGCTGTATTTGTGCTTCAGATACAGACATCAGTAATTGTTATTCTTGCTCCATCCTCAATAGCAAGTTTACATTGTTTACTTTTTTTTTATATTCTGTTTATTGTCTTAACAGTGGAACACTCTTTCTCTCTGTAGGTTTCAAAAAAGGTGGCAGATCTGATTCTGGAGAAACAGCCTTCTTATGTCAAGGTAAGCTCCCAAGGTCAACTCCCAACCAAATAAAACGTTTGTTTTGTTGTTGATTTTTGTTGTTGTTGTTGTTGTTGTTGTGGTTTTTTTTTTTTTCATTTTTCCAGCCACCACTCCATCTATGGATATGGAAAATGGAATGATAATCAATTTGGTCGCACTGTGTTGCGAAGAACTGAAATTAACCACTATGTGTCATGATGCATTTATATTAAGTAAGCCATTGTTCAGTCTTTTAGGTCAGATACACAAGAACACCTTTGATATTGTGATGAGTAGGAATGATTCTTTCACCTGAATTTTCATCACAGTGAATCAACTCAGTATCATAATGCATTCTTTTCTTTGTGTTTAGCACTTCAACTTTCAGAAAGAGAAAGTTTTTCTGACCTTCAACTTGTAAAATAAAAAAAATAAAAAAATCATAAAATGTGTAATTAGCTTCCAATGACACATAGAGAAGAAGGAAAATTACTGTTTGCTTTTTATGAGGTTAACAAACTCTGGTATCAACACAAACGAGACGCTAATGCAACAGCTGAAGCCAGCTAAATAGCTCTCCAAGTCAGATAATCAGCTAAAGATGTCTGTGCACATTGTGTGAGTTGATACTGGATTAAACTGCCATAAAAATAAAAATTTCTTTGCCTGGAGTGAATAGATCTGCCAAAATGTGTGTGAGCAACAGTATGTCAAGTTTGTATTTGGTCAGTGATGATTTAATCCTGGCAAGACACAGCAGATGACTGACTAATTAATTTGATATGTAGTGAACTTGCAGCAATATTATTGCCATCGCTAAGCCATGTGAAGGTCAGTTTCTGAAGAGTAAATGGATCATTATCTCTATGACTCTTCGCTGGAACTCTGCAAATGACAGCAGGGCTTATTAGTCAATTTTGCCAGTGATGAAAGGAGCATTTTTCACTGACTCAACTTAGCCCACATTCAGTCTACAAATGTCCGGTGGAGTTCAGAGGGTCAAGGTTTCTACATCCACAGCATTAATGTTGCACTGAGAAGAGAGACAGCATTTCACAGCACATTACAACAGATGTAGACATTGAGAGAGGCTGATGAAGTTGATGCTTGTCTCTCAGATTGCAGATTTGTTTAATTTAGTTTTTCAGGGCATAGAGTCCTTCTTTGAGACTGTCCTTATTGTTATTTCAGCACTATACTGTTCCTACTTCTTCATTTGATGTTGTACATGGAAAGGATAATCAGGCCTCCTTTTGTGGAAGATTACATGGCGGTCATTATTACAGACACTGACAAGTGATGATTTCTCATTGACAGTTTATATTTTATAGGTGGCAACATTTTTTTTACACCCTTTTACTTCATGGTTTATTGTTTATTGTTCATTGTTTCTCTGCTGGCGATAGGCAGGGCTAGAGGCATTATTATTTTGGATTGTCTGTCAGGCTGTCCCATTCTCATTCCCCTGAGATTGCATCCTACTGTAAAACATTCACTTGGATTCAAGAATTAACTAATTTGATAATGGTGGTCAACATCAGCATGACATTATAAAACACAATTTGACTCTTTAATATTAGATCTCAAGATCTCTTAAGGGAATTTCTTCACATTTTTCAAAAACATTCACTCAGACTTACATATGAACTGATTTGGGAAATATGAACCATTATTCCTGCAACTTGGCTGGCTGGTGGAGGCAGACAACCACAGGGTGGTCTTTGTAACCTGACTCTACCTTTGACCTTTAAAAATGTACAGGTGTAATTGATTTCTGTGAGTTCAAGGTGTTATCCAGGTAAGCTGCTCGATCAATAAAGCAGGTGGTTGGCTGATTTAAAGTAACTGCCCTCTACTTATCTACTACTCAGGGGCCAAACTGCCTGACCTATGGACGTGTCAGGAAAGAGAGATCACCTTGTGTGGGGACCAAGTTGTAATGAATTTCCACCAGGTAGCTCTGGTATTCAATTATTTCCCACTCGAAACACTTATTCATCACAGTTACTGTTCGTGACTTTGTTTTTGTTACCCTGTTGCCTCCTTTAAGACAGATCGGTAATTTGTCTAACCTTAGTGGTCATCAGTTGATGTGGTCGGGTGGTTTCTATGTGTGGAAATGTATATTTCTATACTGTGTACTAAAGTTGCTGCATGCAAAAACATGTCAACCCAAGTGTGAATCATTGTGTGTGTCCCTATAGTGTGAAACAAAACAGCAGCACAGTTTTAATGTGTAGGCTGGATGAGTAACATTAGCCAAGTGCAAAGTCAATTTGCTGGAGGGTCACAAGAAGGACCTCCTATGAATATATGAATAAATAGGCCAGGAAGAAAAAAAATCTCCCCTCTGAATTAACATTTTGTCCTTGTTGACCTTCGCTTCCCACACTAGAGTTGTGTTTGTGAACATTGTAGGTGTCAACTTGTGTAGTTTAATTGTACTGAAGTAGGTTCACCTTTCTTGCATTTGTACAGATACAGTAAAACTGATCTGCAGCACTCAAATGTTTTGTTTTTGTTTTTTTTTTAACCTTTCTTTACTTTATCCCCAAACTGTGTTTTTCAGCTTATCTCATTTTTATTCACCAAAACCTGACCTGGCCAAATGCACCGTGCACATAGCTTCTGTATCTCCTCTTACACAAGCTTAGCTGATTGAGCCTGTTGTCTGTCAGGTTAACTGTAGTTTACAGACAGGATAGATGCTCCAAGCTGTGATATAACTGCAAATTGAAGCCAGAGGCTACATACTGAGTCCTAAGCCTGCTGAGCATGTGTAAGTGTGGGTTTCTTTTTGAAAGCTGGAAATGTGTGTATTCACACTGTTTTGAATTTTTTGTTGCCGTGGATTCTTACACATAACAGTGTGCTTGTGGGTGTTTGCATTACATCATGGCATGTATGCAGAACTGCTGAGCACACTATTACCTGATGATGAATCATGAGTTTCATTATGACGATGAATTGCACAGACCTCTGGTGGACAGAGAAGAGAACATGATCTTTATATCACTCATTGATCAATTCATTCTACACCTCTGACCGTTCATCACTTCCATGACATTTTCATAAGTAGTCATATTAAAAGTTTACAGATGTTAATGGTGCTTATAATAAAAATGTGCCTGCATGTGAATCAGCATGTGAATCAGTCTCCTGGATTCAGATAATTTCTCAGCTGGACCTGTTGAGTCCAGCCAGTTGCTCAGTGAGCAAGTGAACATATACCAGTGCACATCTGAGAGTGTAAATGCAACAATGTTACCTTCATATACTTATTAAGAATCTATTTAAACGGTTGAACTCACTTGAGAAATGCTCTCAAAGTTGGTGACTTTAAAGATAATTTCTTAAAGATGTTTGAGTATTATTTCAGTTTCAAATACATTGGTTAGTTATATGAACCCTTTGAGATCTGAGCTTTTATTTGGTTTGCATGTTGGTGGGACTTGTTTGCCATTTTGATTGTCCACTGATTATTTTAATGTGCTTTGGAAACAAGATGAAAAAGATGTATCCATGAATGAGGCTCAGAGGTCTAAGATAAGCAAAATGAGGTAAAAGAACCCAAAATGTAATGCCCTCATATGAGGATGTAGGGTCTTTGGAGATTAAGGCCATGCTTTCAGCAGTTGGTTAGCTTTACTTCCTACGAGCAGGTGGATACCAGCAAAAATATCCCTGTTGAAAGCAAAAAACTGACTGGGGGAAGAAAAGAAAAAGAAAGCAGCCTCTAGGGGCGCAATCTTCTCATTTAACATAAAAATGTGCATATTTGCCAAAATGCCAAACAATTTCAAGGTTACAGATAAGAAAGTGTTTCCTTTGATAGGAATGCAACCTGTTTAAAAATTATATTTGACAATATAAGGAAGACAGCTACTGTAAATATAAAGACCTTTTTTTGAGGAGAGGGAATGCAAAATAAACAAAAAAAATCTAATCAAAGGACCAGTATCCCACACTCAGGCATGATATCTGGCAGATCATGAAAATAAAACACAGAGGAGAAGAAAAAGTAAAAAACGTAACATCGGAGCAATTTGCCTCCTGGCCCTTCTTTGGCTGGTGGTGTGTTTGTTCTCTTCAGAGGTCACTGGAGTAGCTAAATATTTGAAGTCAAAAAGGAAAATGGAAGGTTTTCTCAAATTTTCTTTTGAAATGGTTCAGTTGAGTAATACATGTTGGCACAAATGATACCAACCGTACCAGAATAACATCATCTATAATATCTGTCTTCATAAAAAGCTCACAGCAGGATGCATCTCAGAAGAGTGATCTGATGTGTGCCTGGAAGCATTGCTGTTAATGTCTGAGTGGTGCTTAGTGGATAAAATCATTCTCTCTGTAAGTGGTATTATTAGAAGCATGCCTCACTCACAGCGCTGTAAAAAGTATTTTATTTCTTTTTTTCTTTTTTAAGATTTTTTTATTTTGACATATCAATATTACAGTAATAGAGGACACAACTTGACCAATAGGAAAATAGGCGCTGGGATCGGCAGAACTTTGGCTAATGACTGAACCTCCCCTCTCCGGTCGTGCACACAGGGACACATATCAGTAAATTGCAGAGAGGCTCTGTTCTCCAAGTTTATGTCAAAACATGCTGTTTTGCTAGCAACAATGGTCAGGAGGATTTGGCCAAAACTTCAAAACCTACGTAGCTATGCGCCAAAGGCCATGTCTGATTGTCAGAGCCAATTTCACTCAAAGCATCAGTGTGCATGTGATTAACTCCTGATAATAGTCTAAACAGCTGTTAAAGACCCGATAAAATGGTGCTTGTCTGGATATAAAATCAGGATTATAGCAGCATTTTGGGAAAGGCTTGGCATTGACTGCTGGCTAATGCGGAGCTTTAATGGACCACGTTTCAGTCACTATTTCTTGTTGTTCTCTTGTCTGACTTCAGAAACGGAAAAGCATGTCATTGAGAACATCCTTATGGTAATTAGGTTCGATTAAAATACTTGAAATGTGAGCACATACAATATGAGAAAATAATAGATAGAGGGTGGGAACCAGCTGAGACAAGGCACAATGCAAATACAATGCGATGATGTCATGTCATGAATAGGCGATTAGAGTGCTGCTCATGCAAAGTTTTGCTGCTCAATACAGATTGGAAGTCTGAGATTTCCAAGTTTTTCCACACTTTCAGAACTTTGAGTCATTTCTGGCTTTTACAGATGCAGATACCACTAACTTGGCTTGGTCTATGTTCACAGGAGCTGGAGAGAGTGACTGCGTTGCAGACCAACCTGCAGTTGGCAGCAGTCATTTGCACTAATGCAAGGAGGTAATAGAATTCTATTACATATTATAAACTTAAATATAGCTCCTCAAATAGTACATTCAATCAAAATCTTAAAAAATAGTAAGTGTTTCCTCATGGAGCAACAAAGAAGCTGTTCCTCGCTACCATATACTCTCATTTATGATCACTAATGAGATGAATTATTATCATGTCAACCCTTACGAGAAAGTAGCTATCAAAAACAGCCAGCAGTTTATCTTTGCTTATGCTTTTATTCAGCTTATGGTGTCCTGAAAATTTCAGAAATAATGTATTTTGCTTGGCTGTATCACTTTGAAAATGTAAAGAAAGGCATAATTTTTGACGTGTTGGATGTACGAAATGCTGATATACCCATTTTGTGCAACCTGAAATATCAAAAACTTAAATTATTAGTGGCAGTGATTTGTCCAGTCATGCAAATTGCAATTAAATGAGTTTTACTTGCAAAAAGACCAAGACCATATTTGCTTATGTGTGGATTTTAGAAAGACTAGAAATAGACTATAAATTAACTAGTAATTAGTTCAGCATTAACATTTTTCCCTGTGTTGTACTGTGAGCAAACCACAGTTATGTTCATCTGCATTGATATTATATATTCCCTGCTGTCTATTATTTTATGTGTAGACAACTGAGCGTGGCAAAAGAGGGATTCACAGAGGCCAGTCTGGGTCTTCTGGCCAATCAGAGAAAACGGCAACTGTTGACAGGCTTGCTCAAGTCATTGAGGACCATTAAGACACTGGTAAACTTTACAGACACATTGATAAGATCAGAAGAAGTTCTGTCTGCTGTGGTACTTGAAAGTAGCCAAATTTTTTTGGTCTGTTCGCTGGAGCACTGCAGGGATTATTATTCTGTTGTGGTTCAAAACCAAAACCATATCAATAGCATACTTGCCAACATAGCTTCCATGCTATAACTTCAAACTTTCTTTCTCTACGTTTTATAGTTATTTATATATTTAGACACTTGATCAATGCGCAGCACAAATGCTCATCCTTGCTGTTTCGAATTACACTAAACATGCTCTGTTAATTCATTTGCCTTTGATTTGATGCTGTGCTCATGTCATTCTTCCCCTCATAGCAAAGAACAGATGTAAGACTCAGCGAGATGCTTGAGGTAATACACACACACACACACACACACACATACACATACACTCACAGGCACACGTATAATTGAATCGAAAGGACAAAGCTCTGAAAGGACTCCACACTGGAAGCCAAATTCCAAATCCTTTGACCACTGTTCTAGAGTATCAGCTGTCAGAACCATTTTTAAGAAGATTGTGTAAAAGGTTGTGTTAAACTGGATCAGACTGGATCAGAATAATGCTGACACACAGGTGGAAGTCTCACCAAACGCTGTTACAATCCAGACTGATAGAGTTTACTTTTGATATGGCATTTATAGAAGATGGAAAGACTATACTGTACATATAGCCCTATTTTTAACTAATTTAGTCACCCCTCTTTTCACTTTTTCCAGGAAGAGGACTACCCAGGTGCAATACAGCTCTGCCTGGAATGTCAGAAGGCTGCCAGCACCTTCAAACACTACAGCTGCATCAGGTACAGCATAAGCAGATTGATGGCATGATATTTAGTTGTATCCTAATGGGAAAAGTCATGGGATTCATTATCTTTTGCTTGTTGGAAAAATTTCAGACCTTCTGATCTTTATCTATTAAAATATGACATAAATAAGATTAAGTTCTGAGTCTGATGTCAACTCCTTTCACGTACAGGACACGAAGAAATTGGTCTGTTTTAAATTATAACTCAGTTTTTTCTTTGAAATACAGATCAAAGAATGCCATATGTTTTTATATTTACCTTTTTTAGCTGAAGGTTGGAATTTAATAAGTTTTATTCAGGAACTTTTTAGTTCCTATTGTTTTACTCATTATCATAGCCTCATGGTAATCCCATTGCACTGACTATCACAGGCAAAGTAGCTTTCTTGAGGTTGTGGTATTAACAGACATTATCAATGGCTTACTATATATATAAAAAAAAAAGCCAAGCCTATATTGAAGATTTTTGTCTCTAAATGTACAGACTTTGTATATCAGTGAGGGAATCACTTCTGTCACTTTGTGTTTCTTTGCAATTGTGCCCAAGGTGGGAGCCTTGGCGCTCCTCTCTATTTATTGATCAAAGATCGATAAAGGATGTGTGCCATTGCTTGCTTGAAGTGTGTGGGGAAGAACCTGCTGCATCTGTTTGTGTGAATGTGTTTTAGTAACTCCAACACAACAGTGTATGAACTGGAGCAAATGATAATGGTGTTCTTTTAGTTGTTGTAATTCCATTTGAGTGATTGGCGGAAAATTATGATCAAATATGTAGTATTATGTTTGATGTTGTGGTGTGGAAATTCCTCCCACAGCTTCCCAGCTGCTGTACGGATGCCACTTTGGTTTTCTCACTCATGTCCGCGTTCGTGATAATACTCTGCTAACAGATGGTGCACACCTTTACCATGCCCATTCAGCTATGATAGCATGCACTGCAGTCGACCTGTCAGTGAAGAATTGTTATTATTAGAAGCACTTTAAGCATTCAAGGTCATAACCATCATTGTCACTATATTGACTGTAAACTGATTTGTGTCTGTCACAGTTGAATGGTATTTTGCTTGGTGTCTTCACCTGTGCTTCTTTCTGTAGTGTGTTATTGCTAATTTCTGAATGTATTAGTTTTTTTTTTTTAACTTTGGTGCCTTGATCACACGTTTGTCACACCTTGCATTAGCATGCACATGGTGCTTTGGCTCCCTTCCAAAAATTCCTAAAACCCTGACCACAACATTTCCGTCATTGAGGAGCGACTGGCTGGTCGCTTAACAATGAAGGTCGATTTGACCTTGGAGCGCTACTACTTTATCTTCTGCTGAATGCTCTACTTGTACACTAGGTTTAATGTCTGCTTTTCCTTTGTCCCTGGCCCTGTTGGACCCCTGTGTGTCGGGACAATGTTCATCAAATGTGAGCTTTGCTATAGAAAATATACCGTAGCATGATCTTGCCTAGAGCTTTGTAAGACTCAATCTTTGTTAACAACTCATGTTGTGATTTGTCGATATGATGATGCTAAGAGGTGTAGCTTCAGATAAAGGAAACTAAATAAAGGTTTTTTTAATGCTCCAGCAACAAACAAGGGAGTTATATACAGTTGTGCCAAGATGCTGCCTGCCTACTGGTGTGTTTGGGGTCGCTGTCGTGTTGAAACACCCATTTCAAGGGTATTTCCTTTTCAGCAGAAGGCAACATGACTTCTTCAAGTATTTTTGCATATGCAAACTGATCCATGATCCCTGGTGTGCGATAAATAAGCCCGACACCATAGTAAGAGAAACATCCCCATATCGTGATGCACCACCATGCTTCAGTGTTTGGGGGTTGTCTGCCAAACTGTCTGCGGCTCTTGGACTCAAAGAGAACAATCTTACTTTCATCAGTCCACAAAATGTTTCTCCATTTCTCTTTAGTCAAGTCAATGTGCTCTTTGGCAAATTGTATCCTCTTCAGCACATGTGACAGTATGACTTTGCTGGGGCTTCTTGCCAATAGATTAGCTTCACACAGGCATCTTCTAATTGTCACAGTGCTCACTGGTAACTTCAGTCCATCTTTGATCAGCCTGGAGCTGATCACTAGCTGAGTCTGCCATTCTTTGATCAAAAAGTTCAAAAATGTATACAGGGGCTTATTTGTCAACTTTCCAGTTGTAGTATATGTTGTTCTGGAGGTTGGGGGATTGTGTCCCATATGTAACAGTTGTAGTAGTGTCACTTCTCTTTTGATTTACTAGGGACATTTTAGAAATCATGTTCAACCCACCCCTCCCTATGCACAACAACACGGATCATCAAATTCAACTTTTGTTGCTGTTACTTTGATTTACTTTGAAACCTTTTGTATTTCAGTAGAGATGTACAGGTAATCATTGAATATTGGCAGAAATGTCAACACCATCTCAATGAACTAATTAGCTTTTGGTGGTCAGTAGCTAAACTCATGTTCACCCTGATGATCTTAATCTTATTATTTGAAGCCCTTTCTCTGCCAGTTTCATGCCCGTGTGTTTGCCTTTACAGCTCCAGAAAGCTGAGCATTGGGCCTACCCTTGAAGCACACCAAACACTGACTATTTTTAAGTCAGTAAGTCACAATGGAGGGACCTGTCTCTGGTCCCGTGGACATCTATTACCACTGATAATTGAAAATGGGGGAGAAAAAAAACCATGCAGATTTTTTTTACGGATCTATTTCAATCATCTTGTTCCCTGCAGGGAACAGATTGTTAATTAGGTTTTTCCCTTCATCTGTTATTTATGCATTCTGTCTGATCATAGAAGCATATCAGCGTGTAGGGACAACTGCATTGTATACAGGAGTAACCAAGAGATATATTCAGCACACAGACACAATAACAGCAAGAAGCAGATAAGCTTACTTAACATACAGACAGTGAATCATGTTAAGCCTTGCTGCCAGTTTTTATTTTTATAAAGTTGTCAAGTATATATCATGGTAAGATGATTTCTGTTTCAGCTAACTAGTTTGCTTCACTCTCAGTTGTGTTAAGATACTGGCCTTAGGAAATGATTTTCTTTTCTCCTATGCTTGTGCAACACGTTTCAGTTTGTGGTCAAGCTCCATTTTTGCTGAGGTGTGGGAGTTCAGTCCAAGCTTTTGTAATGAGCAGGATATTTATCCTGTTGGTTTTTGTTCCTTTTGCTGTATTCTAGCTGCCAGAACTGAATGCCTTTACATAGCACCCTTGCTATTCTATTTGTGGAATAGCCAGTACCCCAAAGAAGTTTATCCACTTCTTTGTATATTTTCTTTATGTTGGCTTCCGACTGTAGTCTCCACTGAGGACTCTGGCCTTACTGATGCTTTTTCTGCAAATGTTATAATTCAGCTCATTTGATTCAGTAATGTAATGGCAGTCATGGGCATTATTAGTAGTTTGATGCTACATTGGGATTTGCCCATTAACATTCATTGTGAAGTCTCCTCAGCCCTGGAGCCATATTATACACTCTATCATATATGTTTTGGTTTGCTTTCAAATATCATGAATTTGAACTTATTTTCCATACTTGTGGTTTATGCATGTGGGATGTAATACTATTGTGTATAATTTGTGTTAAGCATGCCATGTCTTCTCTCTCCACTTTGCTTCATGAAACATGGGCTTGACATGGATTTTTTTTAATTTCTTATTTGTCAGTTCACCTTGATCCTCTCACATACTTCTTGTAGTGACATTACCATCAGGCTCCCATCTGTGAAAATAGGCTTTTTACTATGACAGGAGTTACAGCCCATCCATCTTTGAAATGGCATGCACATTCGTGTGTTACATGTGGGACTCAATCGGCGGTCTTCTCTCCTTTCTCCTTCCTCTTCACTGTCCACACCCTTTATCCCCAGTTGAAGCTACAACACTTAATTAGCAATTTGTTAAGGACACTTTCTCCCTCGGGTGAGTGTGATCTCACAAGGAACAACACAAGAGCAGGCTGACCTGAAAAGGACCCCAAGCAAAGCAGGGACAAGGGAAGGGAAACGGTGGAACAGAAGATGATTATGAATGGGTAAACTAGAGGGGGAGTCACAAAGGAATTGAATTGGTGTCTTGGGATGAGCAAATGACTTCTGCTGCTTCTTCACAGTTTTTTGAGTTGAAAGCATTTCCCAGGATGGGTCAAAATCTGAGGATGTTTCAAGGATGTGTAGACGTTTTGTGTCTTGATTGCACACGTTCACGCTAATAAGAGTCACACTGGATTCCACAAACACTAAAAACATGAAGACTAAACTCTCATACCATTTATATTGAAGGGATACATCCATCATGTCTTGCTCCTTTTGCCTTATTTGTATTTTAGTATTACTGATATTTGTGTCATACTGATGGTTTCTGTTCTAAAATTGAATAACTAACCTTCAGTAATCTGTTTTTAACTCTACAGTGAACTGAATTCAAAACTGCAAGATACTCTGGAGCAAATTGAGGTATGTGCATTCCTTCATTATCACTAATTATGTTACTCAAGAGTCAAAGTAGTGAAAAGATTTTCAGCAGTGAATAATATTTTCCTCTAATCTTGTAATTTTCAAGAACTCCTAATCTGAAAGCAGTCATTAATGCCTCGTTTTGGCTTTTTCATATGGGATCTTGCAAATGTTGACACTTTAACTGTGACACTTGTGTGTGATAAATGTTATGCCAAGCAATTTTCCTTTCACTGCCACTGCTGCGCTTGAGTAGTTTAATTACTTACACATTTGTCTGTACAAGCAGGCATGTATTTGGCATTGCATACACGTACATTGCCACGCACCTTGGTGTGTATGTGAAACTGGCAGTAATGATAGATGTAGCAGTCCCGTGTGACAGAGATGTTAGAAGCAGTAAAGGTGAGAAGCTGGAAAAATACCAGGGGCTTAAGGAAGACCTGGAAAATATGTGGAAAGTGAAGGCATCAGCAGTACTCTGAGGACTGAAGGAAAAAAAAAAAAAACAGCAGAAACAACAGAAAACTGCCTGCAGGGAAATATATATTTATATCGATCAGAATATTCGTTCTGATCTATGAATATTCTGACCCATGACCCATGACAGGGTGACTAAGGGCGTAAAGGCTGCCAATGTGGTCGGATCCAACAGAGCTACTGTTACTCAAACTGTTGAAATAATTAACGCTGGTTCTAATAGAAAGGCGCCAGAACACATAGAACATCACACGTTGTTGTGTATGGGGTATGTAGCCAGTATGTATGGTCAGGGTGTCCACACTGACCTCTGTCCACCGCCTCAAGTGCCTACATTGGCCAGGTGAGCATCAGCACTGAACCACTGAACAATGGTGGTCTGGTCTGATGGCTCATGAGTTCTTTTACATCATGTGGATGGCCGATGGCTTGTGCATCGCTTACCAGATGTAGACATCATACCAGGATGCACTTCAGGAAGGAGGCACTCTGGTAGAGGCAGCATTGGTGCTTTGGACAGTGTTTTGCTGGGAATCATGTCCTGCCATTCATGTGGATGTTGCTTTAACCTAACATGCACTTTAAAATTGATGCAGACCAAGCCCACTGGCTTCATGTAAAACAGCATTCCTGAAAGGCAGAGGCCAGCAGAGTAATGCCAAAGCATATTTTAAAGGGGGACATTGTTGGAGGGTGAAAGACTGGGTGGATGTATTGCTGCATTCTCTGACTTTGGAGACAACATATGGCAGTGAAATTATTACCAACTGGTGGATATTCAAAATGGTGGAAATGCGTGGTGTAAAACTGTGCATTATAGCGTGTTCATTTATTATGATTAGCCCACCTGTGCAGTAATCAGCATCTGAAAATGCAACACCTGTCTGTGAAAGTAATCCTCTTTGTGTGTAAACAGAAAATCTGTGGGTTGTTTTCGACAAACAATTCAGATCCATGGATTCCCCACCTGACAACTTAAGGACATAAAGGTCCTGCTACTAACATCTTGGTGCCATATATACATATATCAGAAAAATATTAAGGAAACACATCTATTTAACACCCATTTTGGTGTAAATAAAGAATATACAGTAAGCCTAGAGCCTATGAGCTGAGCTCTAACCCGACTGCTCCATTGAACACACCAAATCCTCTTAAAATGAAAATAATCAACATATTTTACTATGTATATATATATATATATATATATATGATGGGAAGCACACATAAGAAGGTCGCAGGTTCGGTTCCCGGCCCTGGGCCTTTCTGTGTGGAGTTTGCATGTTCTCCCAATGTCAGCGTGGGTTTACTTGGGCTACTTCTGGTCAGCACCGTATTTGTTGAGTCCGACTTGGCGTGTCAGGGTTATTGCACATCCCTATTCTCCCTGACTTCCCTCTAACCTTGTCCTACTTTCTCACCCCTCCTTTTAAAGACACACATGCATGTGCACAGACATCCACATCCTAATACCTGCCCTTGGCCTTGTGTGGTAGTGATACATCTGCATGTCTGTTTAAATCCCTGGTCTTAATGTTGATAATCCCTCTCTTTTCTCTTCCCCTCACTTTGCCCTCTCTTTTTCCTTTGTCATCCATCTATTTCTGGCTGCAGGAGCAGCTTGATGTCGCCCTGTCGAAGACTTGTAAACACTTTGATGTTTCGCACTACACCAAGGTCCAGCTGGCCTACAAGTTGCTGGGCAAGACACAGGTCAGTGGTTTCACTTGTTTACAGGGTCACGGTGAATAAATAAACATGTCTGGATGTGATGGTCTGCTTATTATTTTGGGGTGTTTTTGGGGTTTGAAAGATGCCGTCACTTCTAATTTTAACAACCTTTTGCCACATTTTACGTCTGAAGTGTATCGTCCATGGACAAACCAGTTAAAAAGAGCATAAGAATGCAATTAGTTTCACTCAGTATTTTCTTTTGCATCACTGGGTGGCTCCAGTGAATGAATTCAGCATCTTGTCATTGGAGCAGTAAATATTTCAGCCTGCTGGCGTACACAGGGCATGTCGTCACGATAACTCAGCTGAGACCTACAGAAATCTCCTTCAAAAAGAAATGCCATTTTCAAAAATAATCCTCAAATAATCCAAACAAACAAACAGATATGATCAAGTAGGAGATGTTTGATGTGAATTAATTTGAGTTTATCTGAAGATTTAAAATCTTAATCCTCTGAAAAAAATCCTCTAATTTTTGTAAAAATAGCTTTTAGCGATTTAATAGAACCAGCTTTTTTCTGTATTTCTGCCGTTGCTCCTTGTGTCCTATCCCACCCCTAGTGTTGATCGCTATTGCTTGGAACATCTCTCTACCACAGCCCAAACACTCTTTTATCATTCGCAGGGTCTCACTTGACCTTGATCTCTTTCTTGTGCGTTGACACACTTGCATTTATTTTTATTGTTTTATTCTGCTTAGTTATGAAACTACACATTGTGCTCCCAACTCCCCACTCCAGCTCTTTCTGTGGGTGGATACAATCTGTCAAAGCTTCAGTTGGAAATGGCTATTTGGAGCTTACATTACTTACTTACATTAAATTAAAATATTTTGTATTTACTACTCCAAGAAGTGTGAAGAATTGGGAGCCAAATAACCTTCAAAATGAGTTGCCATCCAGCTATTCAAAGTAAATTTGAAAGGTGACGAGGCTGCTATGTTAGGAAATCAGTTACACATTTGGTTAAGACTTTGAGACTCTGCAAATGTTGTTTTACAGTATTTTTGAGCCATCTTGTACATACACATTTTCACTGAGGCGACAGATGATGGCAATGGCTCTGTGTAAGCGTTCACTGGTGATGCTGGGGGTGCAACAGATTGTATCTGATACACGTGTGGAAACCTGCAAGTCAAAAAAATCTTGTCAAACTGAGTAAATTAATCTTTAATGTGAATGCAATGTGGCATTTTATTCTAATTTTACCATGCTGATTTGAGCAGAGACATCATAAAATCAAATTCTGTTTCCTTTTCCACACGAGTACCAATGTTTGATGAAGGATATTTGACAAGATTTTAGTTGTTCACATCCTGGCACTTGTACAACGATCAGTTGTGTATTGTGTTATTCTGATATGAAACTTGAGTCAGTGTTGCTGGTGGAAAAGTTACCATATGCCTCTTGATGTTAGCAGCTGTGCAACGTGAAGGCTCATTGAGAATTAATCAGGTTTTTGTTATAATGAGCATTTTCAGATTCAAAAGACTGCAAAGAACTTGTTGGCTGGCTTTGTTTGTTTTTATCTTTCTTTCCTCATTTTCTATTGCTCCTAGAGAATACGCTACCAGTCAAAAGACTTTAATGTTTATATGAATAGGAAGGTGTGCCCAAACCTTTGACTGGTAGTGTATGTTTGCCACACTTTGTATGAACTTGTGTTTCCCTGAATTATTCCTGTGTTTTTTATGACTTCCATGGTGTTTTTAGAATGAATGAAGTGAAACTTTATCTGAAAGGAGGAAAGAACATCTGAATTACTTCTATTGCAACAGACAGCCAGAATAGATGTGAAGGGCAACATTTTGTGGTCTGAAGCTTGCAGTAAGAAAATCTAATTTTGCTGTAGCAGCACCCATTACCTACAGGGGTTTGCTCAATACTACGCCCACGCCTCGTGCGAATCCGGTGTCCTGAATACACTTGGGTCCCATAGTGAGACTGTAGGCGGATGTTGTAGTTGAGAATAACAACCTCAAATTGGAATGGCGTACAGGGCAAAATGCTGTGCAGCAAACTTGTACTCTAGTTTGTTTTTGTGAAATCATGTACTGTAAGTGAGGTCTTTCGCGTTTACTTGAAATCATTAATTGAATGAATGATTAATGATGTAGTCATAAAGTGCAGAAAACGCTGTAGATGCTGTTTAATAGACACATATTACATTCTAAGAGTAGTTGAGTCATAATGCTCTGATAATAGATGTTTTTGATGACATAAGTCAAGCTATTAAAGTAAATGGATCTTTTTTGTTCTTGTTATTTCATTAATGACACTTGGCAATGATTTGCTGTGGTCTGTATATCAGCTAGGGCAGGAAACAAATTTGCCTATTTTGACATTGGTGTGAACGCTGCACTTCCCATGCATGATGGACAGGTATCCTTTGCTTTACCCATGCCACAGAGTATTGTACAAGTTTGATATTTCCCATGATCCATATTGATGTCTTTCCATAACAGTGTGTTTGACTCTCTCTGCAGATTGCTATGGACCAGTTGCACATGCATTTCACTCAGGCCATCCACAATACGGTTTTTCAAGTGGTGCTGGGATATGTGGAGCTGTGTGCTGGCAACGCTGACACCAAGTTCCAGAAGATGCAATACAAGGACCTATGCACGGTAAGGAGGTGTGGGTGGCTTGATCATTTTCTACTTCTTCCAAATAAAGAATTAGCTTACTTGATGAGATGCAAATGTGAAGAAGACTAACCACTCATGTAATCAGTTAAGTGAAAATATACATAAGATACATCATCTGTGTAGCACTTTGATTAAATGACGTGATGTATTGCCCCCCTTTCCACACGCACACTTCTATTCCAAAGGCTCCTTTGGCTTCTTAATTTCCTCTTATCCGAGCGAAAAATAGCCACCAAGATCCAATAGATCACGTTGGCAGAAGAACTGGTCTGATCTGAGTGTACAATTTGTTCCTTTATGCTCTTTCTTAAGATGTCAGTTGTATTCTTTCTTGACCCTTTAGCTCTATTAGGCTTTTCTGTTTTGACTGCATAGTGTTTAACTTAGCTTGTATCTATATTGCTCTGCTCTTTACCTTTTCCGTCTTCACTCCTCATTTTATCTTCCCCAGCTTCTTTTTTCCTCTGTTAATACATGCTCTCCTTCCCCTTTTGATTGCTTGCCTGGCAAATTTTTTCTCTCCATACAGCCCCTGGGTTCCAGGTCAGGGCTTTTTTTTTGGCTGGACCCAGGGTGTAAATTTGTAGGCGCCAGTGCAAGCTTGCATTCAAGCTGTCGGACAGGATGTTTTTAGGAACTTCACTGTGACCTCAGACTATGTGCAAAATTGCAAGGGGAAGTGATGCTGATTAAATGTTAATTATTTCCCAGTTGTAGTGTGAGGTAGAGTCATGATCAGTGTTAGGGCTCAGAAGCTTGTTTGCAAGGGGGTTGAGTTTGTTGACTTGATTAGAATGCTTGCTGCTATAAACAATATACTGCATTTTGGCTATGAATACATGAAATACTGTATTATTTTCAGTGCTATAGAACTTTTGACCTGTGCATGACCTGTGAGATTTCCAGTACTAAAGTACTGAATCATTTCTTATTCATCCCTGGTATTTAAATAATATTTGAGATTCATATCTGAAGAAACTGTCAGTTGTTTTTTTTTTTTTTTTTTTTCTGTGATAGTGAGATTATCTATAATACGAGACTGCCTGGTAGCACTCCACCTCAATCAATATTGAAATTCAGTTCTGGCAGAAAAAAGGAAGATTTTATCGATATAGAAAATCAGTTTGTATTTTTCTATCATCTAAAATGAATTTCAACTGATAAGATATAAGGGAGAAATTGAATGCTCAATTTTTTTTCCCCTAAAACGATTTTGAAGTTTTGACCGGAACATTTCTGCTTTTGTCTCATTTACTACCTGATTGTTATTGGTCTTACTGGAAATCTGCGCCACAGACTTAGTGTGTGCATGGAGCTATGCATTAGTTACAGTCACATCCTTATATTTACTTGTGAATGATGGGTACTCTGTCAGTGCCTCTTGTTGCCGGAATGAGCCCACTCATACCACAATTACACATGCATAGACTTAACAGACACTCCCACCAACCTAAGATTGATGGGATATGTCGTTTCACTGTCGGCTGTGTGATTATGATTGATGCGATGGCGTGGTACACACATGGTGGACAGAGTTATTCAGGTGTTGAAGAGATGCTAAACATATGAGGGTGGGCTTGAAAGCTAATCCTGTCTGAGATCCCTGAGTGTTTGAAATGCCCTTCAGTGTTTCGCTCTGTGGCTTCAGGAAAGAGGCACTTGCTGACTTCCAAGGTCTCCATGGTTAGTATTAAAATTTACATGTGACAAATTCTAGTTCAAATCAGCAGGCTGGCTGGGGAAATCAGTTAAGCACTGCTCTCCTACCAAATGCTGTTGACTTGCTCTCAACCAAGGAATTGAACCCTCACCTGCTCCAGTGGAGCTGCTCAGAAGATGTGATGATAGTGTGAAGCCGTGCTAATAGGAAACAAAGTGTTTGGGGAGATGTGGAAACTTATGCTGTTCTTGTTCCCCTAATAAATAAAAGTTTTTTTTAATGTTAGAGCCACTTTAGACCTGCTGAACTTTCCTCCTAGTTATTCAACTTAAAATTCAAGGGAAATAGGAGCATTCAGAGAGGTCACTTCTGATCATAAAAGGGTCTTATTAATTTTACATCAACATCTCATCAGTATTTACCTGCCACACTCCTTAACAATCCCCTGAACTGTCTGAGTTCCTCCTCATGGAAGTTAAACTGTTTGTTCCCAGAATCACAGGAGAGGAAGAGACTGTTAAGTCTGCTTAAATACTTACAAAATAATATATTTTGGATGTAATACATTTCTCCCACCATCCATGCATGTCTAGGTTAACTGGTGACTCTAAATTGACCGTAGGCGTGAATGTGAGCATGAATGGTTGTTCGTCTCTGTTTGTCCTTTGTGTTTGTGTTGGCCCTGTGATGGACTGGCGACCTGTGCCCCGCCCCTCACCTGGAACGTTGGCTGGGATTGGCTCCAGCAGCCCCACAACCTGGATACAGAAAAGCGGTAGATGGATGGATGTAATACATTTTGTTGTCTGGAGAACTTTAGTATTGTTTTTTAACCAATGTAGGAAAAAGCCAGAAGCTCCAGTAATCATAGTGAAATGATCTTTAATAATATTATTACAACTAACCCAACAACTTATCATCAGTAACCCACAATGATTCATCCCACTCTAAAAACAATGTTCCATAATTTTCATATAGGCTGGCATTTAGTGCTTTTGTACATGTGAAGAATGGCCTATTGTGTGAGGCCTTGAGAGGATACAGAGATTATAGTTTGTTCATGTGAAGTAATGTCAAGGGTCAGGGTTTTTAGTTTTATTTGTTTCTGTAATACTCTGCTGTTGCTGAAGCTTCATTCTAGAATGAAACTCTCATTTTTGTCCTTTTGTTTGATTTTTTTCGTACAATTCATAAGATTGTTTCTCTGTAGCCATTTAAATGATTGTTGTTTGCTTCAGGGGAATCATTGTTTGGTGCTCCATGTTGAATCAAGTGATACAGAAAACCACTGTATGACAACAAAAATGAAAAAAGTAAAGATAATAATGAGAAATTAGTTTGCACTACAGATTTTTCAAAAAAGTTTTAGTGTTAGCTGCTCGATTTGCTTTAATAAGATTTAAAGGTACTTTCTTTGTTTGACAACAGAGCCAATGAGTGGGTTGGATGCTGCCAGAGCAACAGGGCTAGAGGGAGATGAGCAAAAAGCTTCTTTGTTTTCTGTTAAAACAAGAAGATGATCCAATTCCAGAGATAAGATTCTTGGTATACTTTCACATCATCATTAGCCAACTAGTTAGTGAATCAGTAAAAAGAGTGGAATTCAACATATCTGTGGACAGATCAGGGTGAGTGTGTCTCAGTATTTCATCTGTGATCATTAACAACAGACTGATAGCCACATAAATGGACAGTCTCAGAATCGGCACACTTTCCTCCGACATTAAACAATTATATATAAATTTTATAGGCAGTCCAGTTTCGGTAAAGAGAGTTTGTGTACTGTACTTTTCTTTGCTTACACAGCAGGTCTACAGAATGCTGACTATGTTTTTGTATCTCTTGCAGTGAAATCAGTTGATTTATTTTTCTTTGAAAGGAAGGGGTTAGTGATTGACTTTTCCAAAAGAAAGTGATTCAGCTAAATTGCAGACACCTGTGCAGTCTTGAGTATCTTTTTTGTAAAGCGTGTGGTATTTCTTTCATGCACACATTACCTCACATCCACACACAACACTGAAAAATGCACTTAGAGCCTTGTCATTCCGAGCCTCTCTGACACAGCTTGGCATATGTTTTACGTGTCTCTCAAGCTCGCATCATGATCATTGTGCTGTTTTTGAAAGATGTATATATCAAGGTTGATGAAGGAAAAAATAAGTATTTCGGCTTTTTTTTTTTTTTTTTTTAATTTGAGCTGCACACACAAACAAGATATCAATTCTGTGAAAGCATACATGAGGTTAATCCACGCACACACAGCCCCCCAGCCCACACCATCATCTCCCTTCAACCCAGTTGCTTAGCAACATACTACTGTGATACAGTTGGCTGGTGGAGAACTGGGAATGTCAAATAGAGGCTGGGTGGTGTCAAAACTGGTTCATTATCTTATTGTTCGGCCCATCAGTGCTCCAGCCCTCTTGTAATTGCAGCCAGGTTCTTCTCTTTTGAGGTGAAAGCGCTGGTGCTCAGTTATTTATGAAAAGTACAGAGACTTGTAATGTAAAGGTTTAAACTGTAATTTACTCAGCGTAGATGGCTCCTTAATTATGGACAGTATTTACTTGTAACTTTTAGGCTATTCTACTTTACTGCACAGCTTATATTTGCCATCAGAATAATTAAGTGTGGAGATGCCACGGTACTTGGTAAAAACAAAAAACAATGCCAATAGTAAAACATTGATAGATGTCCAGGGGAATTGTCCTCATGTTTGAATGTCTTTAAATTAAATTCAAATTAAATCTATTGCAGTAGTGCAAGCATAAATGAGTGTCATCCTTGGAAGTTTTGCAGGGCATGATATATTACTGTGCTGTTGAGAATAGACAATGTTTATTTAAGAGTGAAATATGCATGAAGGTATCATCTTACCTTCAGTATTCCGAGCTTTAAAACAGCACAGTAATTAAGTTTCACCACGTATCTCTGTCAAACTTCAGTTTCCTCTTGCCAGAATTAATCGTATTTCACTCATCACTAAAAATAGTGCATCCAAAACCTGATGTGCACTTTAAATGCCACAGGCAACATCCCTGTCTTTGACATTAAACTCAAAGTTATGAATCTACCACTGACATCTCACAAAAAATGGTCTGTGGAGAGATTGCTCTGGCACAGCAAAAAGCCAGGAGAAAGTGGGAGTCTTTTCATGCTGGTGTTTGCAGAGTTTGGGTCTTTATAGCATTCCACTGTTTTCTCTCATACTAACCGCCGGTGTACAAGGCTTGTAGTGTGTAATTCAAAATGCTTTTATGAAAGGTAGCATGGTCCCATAAATACTTGTCTGTGATGGTTTTTTACACAAAGGAAAGTGCAGCTGCTGTCGACAGCACTGTCATCTGGCTGTGATTAATTTGTCTGTGAACATGCTGACAGGACTCTTGGCCAGTTTATCAGTCAAGCCTTGAACTGTCTCAGTGGCTACTGTTGTGCCAACTGCACTTCTCTTAGGTGTTCCAATTTTTTACTTTTTAACCCACACCAAGTTTAATTTCCACTGTCTGGATATCTGCAGGGAATGTGTGGTATCCTCTCAGTTTTTTAATCACTGTATTTATTGGGATAATGTACATTATTATAGTGGTAGTCCTGAGAATGTGCACAGCTCATCTGATATGCATTTAAAGCTACGTTGTTTTTTTTTTTGTTTGTTTGTTTGTTTTTTTATTGGTAAGGTACTCGCCCACTAACAAGTACCTTTTAATCTGTTCTTACACTCATTAGCATGGACATCAAATAAAAGTAAATAGAAAATAGATGTTTTATAGCACACTGAAAGAAAAAAACACCAGGAGGACATACTTTGTTGTGTATATTGTTGAGTAATATTGAACAAACTTATTTTAAGGTTTTCCACTGAGCACATGTGACCTCATATGTGATTCTGTCACTTCTTTTTTGGCAGCATATCACCCTAGACAGCTACATTCCCTGTCTGACAGATCTGTGCAAGGCATTGTGGGAGGTGATGCTGAGCTACCACCGCACCATGCAATGGCATGAGGAGCAGGACACACAGGAAAACACATGCACTCCTGGTAAGAGTCTTTGGTATGATACAGCATCTGGATCACAACGGACTTTCACAGTGGTAACTTCTGTTTTACACTTCTGCATCATCCACTTTTTCCTTTTCACTCTCTAAATCGCTCTATCTTTTATTTGCTTTCTGCCGTTCTTTCCCTTAAAACATTAAAATAGCTTATTTACCCCAAGCTGAAAATCAGGTCAGCTTTCTTCTTATTCTCCTGAGCTCCATTCATTTCTTTTCTGTGCACTGTAATTTCAATATATTCACAGTGTCATAGCTTACAGAAAGGATGTATTTAACCTTGGTGCTTGTGAAGTAAAGAGAGTAGTGAATGTGGGCCCCTGATGTAGTGCAGTGCACAATGATGTGGAGTGGCATGGACATATTTAGCAGCATCTAAGAAACTCTCTTTCAGTGGGCAGGTTGTTGAATCAGCAGCAGAATAATCACTTTTAACTGTCTTTGGTGAAACACCTCACTGCAGTAACACAACAATGCTGTATTTTTACAGTTGCAGCAGAGTTGAAGATTTAAAGTGAGTTGACTGGTTTGAATACATTAATATAAATTAAATTGTTATTTTAAACTTACAGTGTGCTACCAGTGTGACTTCAAGGATAAGTATATGCAAAGGTCATGAACCCTAAATTATTTATGTCTTTTAATGGAAATGTTTCAAGTGTGACTTAAAGTTGGCTGTGTTTTCATGCCAATAGAAAGGTTTTCCAACTGAGCCATAGTGATTAATAATGAATAACTTGGCACAAATTGCCCCAAACAGTGAGATTCAGTAAACTTCCCTGACCCGTAATAGGTAAATTATGCTGTCTCTAGTGACATTTGACTGGAATTACCTTTTTGTGTGACAATAACATTATAAAGGGCACTGACTCCGCTGCTGGAAACTGACGGCCCTCCAGTCTTAGCCCATTAAGAATAGCAAGACAGCAGCACACCACATCTGTGTAAACCCAAAGCTTATGTCTGGATCCTGGATCAACAAGAAAAGTCTTTCTTCTCCTGCTGTTTCTATCTGTCCGTTTCTAGTGAACTGCCAGATGTGAAAACATCAGCCCAGAGAAACTCTGTTGTCAAGGCAATATATATTTTGTGGTTTAGCAGTAAGCTCCACAGGAAGTTGAATTTCTTACCAGTGTAGGAATAGGACACCATGCTGATTTTGGTAAAAAACCCTTTTTATCTCATCACTGTTCAGATTATTTTTCTTGCCATAGATGATGTCAAATATTAGTTGGAAGGAGGGCTGTCATATTATTGTGTCTTCCTGCAGCATATTTAAAGATCGCCCATTTATAGTTCCCATACTGTGCTGAATTAATTAGGCGAATGATTGAAGAAACAAGGTGGCCCTGAATGGCTGCTGACATGCTTAGTCTTCAGGATAATCCTCGCAGTGAAAAGGACACACACCGCACTTCCTTCCTTGAGGCCCATCTGCCATCTCCCTATTTGATTGGACATCACCTCTGTCCTCTCTGTAAAGGTGCCCCTGACCCCGGCTGTGCTGTCCTGGCTTTCACCTTTTTCTCATTATCTGATGTGTGTGTGTGTGTGTGTGTGTGTGTGTGTGTGTGTGTGTGTGTACGTACGTACATCTGTGTGAAAGTAATGACTCTACAAGCTTAGTCTCATTTATTGAGGAGTGTTTTACAGTGACAGTGACCTCTATCACACAGGAGGCCTAACAGTCACATCAATTGAAGATCACTCTCTCCTCCATTTTTCTGCTGACACAAACACATACTCACCTCTCTCTCCTCATTTGGAAACCAAAAAGAGCATCCCTCTGAATTTAAGTCTGTGGCTACTTGATATATTGAGCTTGTCTGTGTAACGTTTCAGTAGTTAATCTGACCACTTGATGAGAGGAAAGGTTGTTTTGGAAGTAAAATATACCAAGGTCATATCCCTACCTGACAGAATGAATTTGCTGTTGGAGCACATACCCTGTCATGGTCGATCAGCACTGATGGCAATTTTGGTTCTGTTTGCTTGTGAGAGCATTTGGCTCTGTGAGAGTTAACAACCATGGCCAGTGTATATATATCTGTTACATATTCGTTCAGACTAGGGACATGAACCATACAGACTGAAATCAGAATGTATGGAGGCTATCTGCTCTGGCACGATAAAGAAAACCATCAGTTTTCAGCACTGCGCTGAGAATTGGCCTTCACACCTCATTAATGTGAACTAGTAACATATCTTATAAAGTAAACCAGCAGCATGCTGTATGCAATGACCTATGGTTTCCTAAACCATTCCTCGCTGATATATTAATAATTGTTTGTTTTTAATGATCCATCCATTTTGCCTGATTCAATATAACATCACACCAATCTCATTGTAATTTACAATTTGCTTGGTGATCCACTAAAGTTAAGGCAGAGGATAATGTTGTTGCCCCCCCCCCCCCCCCCCTTCCAAAAAAATGTTGTGGAAAATATCCCAGCCACGAGGCTTGCTGCTTCATTTTGAATTAAATTGAATCTTTTTTCTTTTTTTTTATTTGGCATCCTCTAACTTTCTGTCACTGTCATCTGTGGGAAAAAGAAATTTTGAATCTGATTTACAGTGATAAATATCATGCCATCCCAATACTGTGTGATGAAAGACCCACCACTTCCAATTAGATTATGTTGTTATTCAGAAACCACAAGTGAAGTTTTGACTCCTTTCTTGCTAAACTTCCATGGATTCATGCAAAGTCATGCACAAGCTGCTGCTCAATCTATCATAGTTTGAAAAGGACATGGAGCTAAGGCCACTATATGTTTTTCTCATGTGAGTCATCAAGAACTTGGTGACCCACTGCCACCAGAGGTCAAACACTGGCTATCTGTGGAAGTGCAAAGGGTGGCTTCCTCCATCATTGATCTATTTCTTCCTTTCTGTACTAACACCATTTAGTAACCATTATTAAGGCTTTCTGAGTAGTTAGCCCAGGTCAACAATTACATTGCAATTACATTGCAAACTGCACTGCCAACAACAAGTTTTGGAAAATTATGCGGAAGTGAAAAAACAATGTATTAATAATGTTATAGATTCAGAGATTTTCATTCAAACCATCATATACTCTGTACTATGTTGCAGGATATACATACTATCAGATTTGGTGGAATTTACACTGTATTTATGTCCATTGTCTATTGCATATGCGCGGCCATAAAATCATAGAAAAGGACACTCCTTACAGAGCCAGACTGAAAACATCAAGTTCAAATTTTGAGGAATTACACTGAAATGTACACAGTTTTAAGAATTGTTAATTAATGCTAGAGTATCTAGTAGTAGGCAGATGGTTTCTGTTTTTCATTTTCCCATTAATGCAGCATTAATCTTTCTGACACTCCCATAGATCTCATTCTTTTATATAATCAGTTAATCACTCACCATCTCTGCTCTCAGCTTTCCCAACCTCTGTGTAATTTTCCGTTACCCAAATTCTCTCACCACCAACCTTGCAGCCTCCTTATAAATCCAAACTAGTTTTAGCAGTAATATGACAGCAGTGGATGTTTGTGTGATATCAAAGGAAAGGCAAGTGTTGAATTTAAAATGCATCATGACCTAACTCCCAATAACAAAAGTAATCAGAGATGAATATGACCATGCCTTTAAATTCAAACACCAAAGAAAATCAAGAGGTTTATTGCTCACAGTTACATCCATTTCTCAATGAGATGATTGTAATCATTTGGTGGGTGAAGAACAAACAAGGTGTAGAAGTATTCTTTCTATATTTGATTGACTGTCTCTGCCCCAAACAATCTTACTTATATAAAACTCAGTGCATATCTGGAAATAGTAGAGGATGTCGATCTCCCTTGGAACAAGTGAAGTTCATATCCAAATCATTGGTGGCCTTAGGACCTGTTGTTTGTGGGACAGAAATTGTGCCAGTGATATAATTTGCCTAGTAACTGGGACAGATGATGTAGACATCTGTCCAAAATGTCGTAACCAAATTGATGTGTATTTCTTTGGATGAATCCTTGGATGGACTTCTTATTATGCATCTTATCTTCTCAAATGAATCTGAGGAATGGTCTTAGTGTTTAATGATGTTTAAGGGAAACGCATTTTTCTGATCTATTGCAACAGATAAAACTTGACAGGAATTCCCCTTGAGGATTTTTCGCTCTTTGGTGTGTTTGGCCTTCTGCCAGAATCCTAAGTAAGACTGAGCTGTTCCTTTGTGCTGGTAATTGTATGCTTCAGAGTACGATTAACAAAGGTCCTGCGGGTAAAGTGTCGGTCTGCATGGAGCCTAATGAAAAGGAACAATGGAGTCTGAGAACAAAGATAACGTAAACTAACCTTCATTGAACCCAATTGTTCATTTGCTTGGTTACCCAGAGAAGTCATCACCTTGTACAGTATGAATGTTAAAACCAATGTTAAAGCCAACTGAGCAATGTGCTCGTGCTATTTATGTAGAAAAAGGAATCAGAATAGATGCTATGCAGCTACAGACATCATCCTCTGTATACTATGCATTCTTCCTTACCAAAACTTGATGCCTACTTTAACCAAACCGCAACGTGACCAGTAACAATCATGACAATGTGTAATTTCTGTAAATGAAAAAGACAGAAAGGTCCAGTCATTGGAACCAACCAGCTCTGACTAAAGGGGCGTCGCTTTACTTAAGCTTCCCCTGTCGCCAGCAAGGACTTTTCACAGCTTCTTCACATATGCAGTAACCCTACCTAAGACCAGTGAAGAACTGCAAGTAATAAATAATTGTGCATAATTGGTGAGTTTTACTTCAGAGTTCTCTCTTATCAACAGCATATTAATTGATATTCTGCAGAGTTAGTACTCCCTAGACATTGCGTTCATCCACCATCTGTGTCTGTTCTGCATTCAATGGATTTACCAGCAAATGTCTCAACAGTGATCAGAGCCTGTCATATAAGTCTGGCAGGAAAAATCTAACAGTTACCCACCCATATATCAGTACACACCTACCTGTTTCCTGCAGGTAAGATATTCATTTTTATCTCCTGAAGGTTGGCATAATACATCTTGTAGGAGAGATTCTAGTCTGTGCTGTCTTTATGGTTTTGTCTGACTCAGTAAGAAAATACCTGCACATACTCTGAAAGCTTTCTGTGGAGCTTAGATTAATCCCTTTTCACTGATTCCTGTTGAGCACTGGTCTCTTTAATTTGTACGGGCTTTCTTGTGGAAATGTAGGGAGTATTTCATGTACCATAAGGTAAAGTAATGTCTTTGAATTTCTTTTCACTGTTTTACACTCAAACTATAGCTGCACTTGTGGCGTCCTGCTTTTGAGGCCTGTCTTTGACATTACCCTTCTCTCTTCCTTCATAGTTATAAAATTAGATATACACAATGTTTAGGTGTATGATAGAATTTGCGTTTGTATTGATTTTTTGTGTTATTATCAAAACATCCTCACTAGCACTGATGCTAAAGTGAATGTCACTATATAGAGTTTACTTCTTTTTAAAAATAGGCGAAATAGCAAAGATATGTATGCTGTGCTCCACTGACAAATACCTCTCCTGGACTCTGATCTACATTGGCTCTGTTTTGACTGCAGCTTGTAGACTTTTGAGTCAAACAAGTGAAGCGAGTTAAATTATGTGTTTGTATGGTCATAGCTTTAGGTCTTTCAGCCATCTCACTCCTGCAGGATAAGAAAACATTACGAATGATTCATGCCAGTCTCCTTTGTTGTCCAACTAATGTGTCACATCATCTGGTTTAATGGTTAACAAAGTTCAGTGTTTATAATCTGAAACACACCGAGAGATCCACAAATTTTCTGTTGGTGACAAATTTACGTTTTTCCTGATTGAAATCTAAAGCCTTTTAGACTTCAGAGAGTGTCTTTCTCATTAGTATTCTGTTCCATCTCCCCACGAGTGCCACTCACAGATATTGATTCACCATGTTGTTTGGTTTGCCTGTAAATATACATCCTTGGGAATGCATGAAGAAGGACTTTTTTTATGGAAAAAGTCTAGTAACAAACGCTTCTGCAGATTTGCAGTATTTTGTTTTTTATTTTATTTTTTTTATCATGGCTTTGTCCACAGTGTGATGATTTTTTTCCTTGCTGAGAAACTGATGTAGTTATCTTTGATTATCTGCATTTTAGTAATTATATAGTGCAATACCCTGATTTCTCTGAAACAGAAAGGCATAAAACAAACCTAAACATTAACCAGCAGGGTATTTTATGACCCAGATGAGTCTCAGCAGTCTCAGTGTGGGATTGACAGCCACCTGCTTGTTGACTCAACAATTTTGGAGTTGCTGGCTGTCCTAGAAATGCATTTAACTGAAGGTGTTCTTAGCTAATGGAAAATACAACAGATCAGACATCACAGATGATCATCATTGAAGATATCGGTGTGATTCACTCCTGATGGGACTCTGACACCTTCCATCTAATCTATTATCATTCTACTTCTTTCTGTTGAGGGACTATAGGCATATATAGGTTGTACTTAGAGACATTCTTTTGAATTTATACACAGCAGATAGATTTATTCATTTGTGTTTTGTGAAAAACCCATCTGTGTTTTTGTTTGAATATTTGTAGATGATGCAGCAGCAGCAGAGTCTGACGAGTTGGTGGTGGATCGCGGCTATGTAAAGAAGAAACTGGAGCACGGACTGACAAGGATCTGGCAGGTTTGTAGAGGAGTGTCTCTTTGCACAGTCTAAAGCACATCTCTCTTTCTACCCATGTTTTTTTTTCCCCATATATGCATCTTCCCTCTCTCAACTCATAAATGCCAAAGTTCTTCCCAGGCTTATCCTGTGCCTCTCATTTCTCCTTTCAGGATGTTCAGTTAAAAGTGAAGGCTTATATCCTTGGCACCGACATGTCTAACTTCAAATATGATGATTTCATAGTGGTACTGGACGTCATCAGCAGGTACACCACACCATTAGAGTAGACTGATCCCTCCTTGCTTCTATTTGGGCCTCATTATCTTGATATCTCTCCCTTTTTTCAGGTTTATCCACTTGCACTCTCCTCTTTAGTCTCTCTTTTGCTTTAATGTAATCTTAATTTGGTGCTTTCATAGTTCTGTGAGGGCATGTCCCTTTCGCTAACTGTTTTTCTAATTCTGAAATGTCACAACAACATTAAGGGTTGTAAGCTATTCATTGTAGAAAGCATTTAGGAGAAATTCAGTCAAAGATGTAGAAACAGTAATCCACATTTTGGTGATGAGTTGTTTTTTTTTCCCTTCTTCTTTTTGTTTTCTACTAGCCCTGTAGGAGTTGGAAATTGATGCACTAAAAGACATTGGTCTGAATATATAGTCTGAGAAAACCAACAAAAGAAACATTTATGTTTTGCCCATATAGACTTATCAGGTGTCGACTCATAAGATTAGTTAGTTTTTTTACAACAATATTCAATCACAGAAATTTCATGAAGAAATTTTGTCCAAGTGAGATGAAAAGTTTTAGCAGATTGTAGTTGTTACATTAAACAGTGACAGCTGACAATCTAAGGATACTGCATTTCTGGATTATACACAAAAAAAGAAAATGCTCCAAGGCCCTGTTACTCACCTCTTCTCGATGATGGTGGTACCAGCAACCAGAAACAATAAGGTTTTAGAGAGAGACATAGTTAGTGTAGCCCATTATCAGAAATAAGGTCACTTAAATGAAAATGATTTGTCAGAAAAACCCCTGTGAACCTTTAGGGGTGTTAGAGCTTGGGATAGCTGTGGGCAGGGGAGAATGGAAGCATGATTGTGCAGGCAAGATCACCAGAGATGCATCTGCACTGTGGATGAAGTCTTCTTTTCATAAAGTGACACAGCTGTTTGTCTAGTCAGCTCTGGAAGATTGAACATCTTTTTCCTTGGTTTAGATTTCCCTTTTAAACACTACTGCTAATCAGCCCTTTTTCTGTCAGTTACCAGCTCAAAGCTGTTTACACACACTCTGCCTGCTGGCTCAGTTGTCAATCAAACAAAATGGTCTTCCATCAGAGGTTGTGAGGATAAGGGCCTGGTTTTATATATCCCCAATAAAGATTTATTTATTGAATGAAATAATATGAACAATATATTTAATCATGTCTGCATTTTTGTTTAATTTTTTTAGGATGGCTTATTTGTAATAATGTGCAAATTTTTGAATATTTTTACAAACTCATTAGAACGGCTTCTTATACCTACAGATTTATTTTTACATTGGTCAGTTGAATGTATAAATAGATATAAAGAATACTATCTAGAATCTCCCCTTTGTTTCAGGTTGATGCAGGTGGGTGAGGAGTTCTGTGGCAGCAAGTCAGAGGTCCTGCAGGAGTCTATCAAACGCCAGAGCATCAACTACTTTAAAAACTATCACAGGTAAGATGCCTGCATCACTACTACTGAAAATTATTTCTGTTTATTCGTTTAGCTGATAGGACTAATTTTGTGTTGACATTGAGACCCACAGTTTATGGATGTGACGTGGTGTCTCTTAGGTGGAACAGATTTTTGGACATAGGTTTGGCATTGCATGACTGAAACTTTTACACAGAGTCATTAACATTGGATGTGTCTAACCTGCTCTATTGCCTTTTTCAACCCTCTGAGATTATAACAACCACATTAACATCTTGATTATGAACCCTCACCACCTGCAAATGAAATGACTATACATAATTTCACACAAATCAGCACCACAACATCAGAAGTTATTTGCATTGATCAGTAATTGGGATTACGTCTCAAGATCCATTAATAAGATGCTTAAATATCAGAAAGCATCAGCACGCTTCATAAGTCATGACAAAGGGATTCAAAAAGCATTATGTTACATTGTAATCATATTCAACAAAGAGAGTAAGACAGATTGAGCAAAGAGAAGAAGAAGAATTGGACATAAATCAGCATTATGAAGGTACATTATTAGGATCTTGGAAAATACATATTTATGCTGCTGGCCAGAGGGCTTTCAGAGTGAATCATCTTCACATCAGGTTTGATTCATGGACGTCATTCCTAAACAGGGCAGCCATCAGTGAACTTTGACAGGCTGATGGCTGGATTTGTCTCTCAGCTGCCTGCAGCAGCACACTATCATTGAGGGGGGTGTATCATTGGCCTGCAGGTGAAAATGACAGAATGACCAGTCAGAGCACAGACATGCTAAATACTCATCTAATCTAAAAACTTTAACATTTCTAATTAGTTTATTTTTACCTGGATATTAATTGGTTTTTAATAGCATGGCAGCGAAGCAGTAACTCTAGTGTACTTTCTCACTCATGTCCTCAGAGAGATGATGATATTTTGATGTCCTTTAATTCTCAGTGCGTTATATTCCAGAAATAGAGCTGTAAGCAAAATGAGTGTTTCAAACATAGTAAACTAAATATAGTTTATTTAGTTTACTATGTTTTGTTAAAGTGATTTGCAAGTTTTCCCATGCCTGTTCTACTACCTATCACCTCTCATTCTTTGAAAAGTAGCAGGGCGTGTTACAGGGGTGTGGACAGTGTTTAAAGTCAACACTCCTCTGACATTAAATAGAGAATGACCTCATATTGACCTAGCGAGTGAACACCAGGATGGCTGTCATGAGCTGTGATCACAGTTAACATGTTACACACACCAGACATAGAGAGACCTGTGCAGGCTCAGTTGATGTCAGCACATTTAATCGGGCAGCTGGTTAAATATACAAAATGGCATGAGGTCAGTAACATACAAATGACTGCTTCCTCCTTTTGACTTTTTGCTTTTTTCCTCCCTCTCCTCTCAGGGCACGTCTGGAAGAACTCAGGATGTTTCTGGAAAATGAGACATGGGAACTGTGTCCTGTCAAGTCCAACTTCAACATCGCCCAGCTCCATGTGAGTTAAGATCACACCGGTGGGGCAGGGGAGTGAAGTGACATTCATTCATTCAACACTTTAAGACTGTGTATCAAATTGGAGGAGAAAAGTTCACATTATCTAACATTAAACATTGATTAAAAGGTTGTTGTCCCTTGTGGTGTGTGTGTTAGAGGGTCATGAGCATTTAAACAGGTAAAAAAGAAAAACTTGAACATCAGGGCCCAATGTACAGTACAGACCAAAAGTTTGGACACACCTTCTCATTCAAGTGTGTCCAAACTTTTGGCCTGTACTGTAGATCATGCAAAACCAACACAGAAATGTTGCAGGTATTGTATTGTCTTGACACTTTAACCAACTCAGAGAGAAGATTGCTGTGCTCCCACATTCAGCTCACTCAGAATTTATCAATGGACATAGAAATGTCAGAAATTTAAATGGACTTAATTCAAAGTTTACTTTTTTGTTTATCAGCATACATCTTGTTTTTCCTTCCTAGCCTGTCTTGCTTGGGTATGTGTGCAACCAACATCCAGAAGAATTAACCCTACATTCTTTTATGATAGACAAGTTGTGCATTTCTTGGTTGGTCTTATAAGATACTTTAAACCTGCTAAAATGTGCAACGGTTTGTTACAGTCATCCCTACAGACCACCATTTCTTCATCTTCTTTTGAGTTAGTATGGTTGATTAAATTAAACAAAAAAATTTTTTTCTCCACTTCTTGTATCTCTGTCCCATCTTCCCCAATCCAGGAGTTTAAGTTCATGGGCCAGTGTCGCTCTCCATCCGTCTCCCCGAGCAGACAGGCTGTGTCCTCGTCCACCCCAGCCCAGGAGGAGCTGTTTCTGTTCCAGCAGTACCTTCAGGAGGGAAACCCATTTGAGATGCACATCGAGCACAAAGAGGAAGAGACTGAGGATGTGTTGGCATCCAATGGGGTAAGTGCCAAGGAAGTGCAGGTGCACAAAAACGTACGCTTCTAGTTGGTGCTTCACACACTGCATTGCAGATGCTTATGTGAAACTGTCCGCCTTCCATATCTACTGTTTCAGCCACGTTTTCATTGCCATCAGTCACACACACTGTTCAACCACTTATCCAATTAACAACTACCTGTTGACATAAAATGCTCCAACATGTCAATGATGAGATAGGTTGATTAATTTGGCCATAATCACCGTGGCTCATTAGGTGGTTTGCAGCAGCCCTCAAGCCGACATCAGCAGGGCCATAACAAACTTTTATTAACAGTGCAGGGCCAGCAGTGCAGAACCTACCACAATTATTATGGCACTTTGATGCATCGTCTGACATGTAATATAAGCTGCTAAACAGGAAATGAATTTGTGGGAAGTTCCAGCACTGGGCCAGTGGCACTAAAAAGCATAACGCTGAATAGAGCTCGATGTAATGATGTCGCATCTTTTTCATTTAGTCATTTTTTATAAGACTCTTTATGCTCCTCGTCTATCAGGATTCATTCTTTCAATACATTATTGAGTGTTGTATTTAGTAAGTAAAGAGAAATGGTTTACTGCCAAGTAAGATGCCTTTCATATTTCGAACATCTTTGACACCATAGATAATTGGCAGAGAAGAGAAATTGTGTGAGTATTTGAATTGTGGGGGGAGTATTGAGTTCTTGCCTTTATCCGCCAACCTAAAGCAAGCTCCAATGCAACTGTGAGAATGAAATGGGCATTGTGTCTGTCATCATCGAAACAACCAATCAGTGGTTACTGCTGCATGGTTCAGAAGAGGCAGGAGAATCAGTGTATGTGGAGTGGTAAAGGGGTGTTAGCAGCTATTGTAGCTTGAAGTCAGCTGTCCTCTTGTGCTGTGAGAAGAGCTTTATGTATGCTCACAGGTGCAGTGATACCACGGCATCACACTTTTTCATATGGATATATTTTAGTCTCGGACTCAATCAAAAGCAATATTGCACTATCTACAATATGCAGCTTACGATGGTCCCAGTTCAGCTTGCTCTTAAGCTTGTAATCCTTTCCATATAGCTGCTGTATTGCCTGAACTTGCACTTAAGGACAAAGAAAATATTGTCCATCAAGGCTTTGCCTGAACTCTCCTCTGTGAGCTGAATGACTTTTTCACGACTAAAAGATGCGGCTGTTTTTATTTTTTTATTTTTTTAGAATTTTTGCACATTATAATTGGAGCCCTTCCATGGTTTTCTTTTTGAGTAGCCGATTGGTATTTTGTGTTATTTTAGAATCTTAGTGGCTTCTTTATTGATGTGCGTTATGTGATCGTCAATTTCCCTGCAGCATCAGATTTTTCCTCAGTTATCTACCACAAGTGTCTACCACATCTACCACATGTTTCACAGCATGTTGACTTGTACATATCCCTTTTCCTCACGTCATCTTTAGTCTGTTTCTTCTTCACACGGGTGCTTTGACTGTTGTTTTAGCGTGACCTCCATCTGATCTTTCTTTTCTCCCTTTCTCAAGTATGAATCAGATGAGCTGGAGAAAAGCGTTTATCAGGATTATGACAGTGACAGCGATGTTCCCGAAGAGCTCAAGCAGGACTACGTGGACGAGCAGACGGGTGACGTCCCTCTGAAGAGGTCAGTTTGAAGTCTATTTATATTTGATCACTCTGAAGGACAAGTGAAGTTACGTGGTAAATCCAGTTTTATTTGCTCTCAAATTTATGAAAGAAAACTTACATTTCACATTATTTGCATGTACAAAATCTAAGGATTTTCTCTATTTCAAAAAGTTCTAAAAGAATTCTCCCCCCCACGCAAGATTGTCTCTTTAGCTGATGTGCATTTTTTTTTTATTCAGTAGCTCCATGTTACAAAAGCTTGTTATACTGATTATTTCTTACTGTATCTACTGTAGTCTGATTTGTTGATGCTAGTTTGATGACTGTGCTCAGTGTTTTCTAACTTTTTCACACATTTGACATCTTTGATATTTTGCCTCCTGCTGTCACCATATTTCTCGTCCTTTTCTTTATGTGACATTAACTTATAGTCACTTAAATGTTAATTTCCTACTTTTATAAGCTAGGTATTTAAGGTAATTATTGAATAGGTTGCGTGGTCACATCTAGAAATCACATGGTCCATGTAATGATTCTTGGCTAATATGGCTTGATGATCAGTGTCAAAGGTCTGGTACTGCAGTACCACCAGCTCACTGACTTGACCACTAAGGTCCTTCTGTGTCTCCTGCATTGCGTAATGAGTTCTGATTGAGCAATTAAAGGAGTTTGACCCACACTAAGATTTGAACCTGTGTGATCAAAGCTGAGGATTGGAGATGTTAACATATATTACTATGTCTTCTCTTATGTTTCCGCCCTACTTTATCTTTCACCCCCAACTTCTGCATACCTTAGTGTGTCACGAGAGACCATAAGGAGCAAGAAGAAGTCTGATTACAACCTTAACAAAACCAATGCGCCGATCCTCACCAACACCACCCTCAATGTCATCCGGCTTGTTGGTGAGTCATACACAGCTACACACTGCCACTAACCTAAGCCCAGACCCGCAGCCACTGTGGTGGTCAGTCTCTGGCTTGTTGAGACTTCCATTCATTCACAATTAAGCAAGTAGCTTATTGTGACCGATATGTGCAGATGTGACTGGGCAGCACTAATAGTGGTTAGCCTTCACCCTGAGCAATGACCTTTAGTTTCCACAGAGGTGTTGACATGTCTTTGTGACATGACTGGTAAAACACTGGGTCCCATCCTTGAAAGAGCATGTCCTTTGCTGATGTAATTATGATGTGTGAAGAGGAATAAGTGGAGACAGTTATCTTTCCCAAGTGCTCCTACTGCTGAATAAAAATTATATGAATTCATTGAATACATCAGGGCACTACAGATTCTTAGCAGAACAAAATAATATCCTGCTTTGTCTATCCAAACACAAAAGGCAATAATGATTTTGGGCCATGTGAAAAAGCCAAAGTTTTATTCTAAAAAATCACTTCTAATTCAGTCTGTGAAGCACTTCAGTAGAGTTGCATTGCTCCCCGGCTTCCTGGTGTAGAATTCAAGAGAAATGACTTGAAAAATGAGTGTTGGAGAAATAGTGTTACCTCAGTGGAAAAGCCAGCTACATCCCTGAATTTTTGTACTTATACTTGTAGTAAAGTAAATCCTAACCTTCAAGTGCATGCTAATAATAATACATATACTGATATTTGATTGGACTGATGTTGTTACTGTGGTATACAATCAGGGACATAAAGCGTCTAAAGATCCACATTTCTGCTAACTTCTATATGTTTGTGTCCATGTAGGAAAGTACATGCAGATGATGAACATCCTGAAGCCCATTGCTTTTGACGTCATCCACTGTGTGTCACAGCTCTTTGACTACTACTTGTACGCTGTATACACCTTCTTTGGACGCAATGACATGGTACAGTATTTCTGATCCATTCAGCTGTTTGATTTCACAAGAGAAAAGAATACTGACAGGCTCACAGTCATAAGCCTGCTACAATGGCTGTCCTAATGGCAGCCACATTTTCACTGTTGCCCCATTGTACGACACACTGAAGCTGTAACCTTGAGTTCATCACAAACAAATTGCCTCATGTTGCACATGTTGGATTGAAAAAACAGACACACAATTGTTAAGTTGCTGCTGGTGCGTGTGCTTGCATAGAAAACAATTAGGTTTCCTTGCTAACAGGGTCTGCTCAAACGCAGTTTGTTGTTTTTCTTGTCTCTGAAGTTCTGTGTTTTTACAAGGGAGGGGACAAATGCTTTTTTCATATTTTCCCGTTGCTTTCTGTCTCAGTAAAAATTCCAGCTGAACAATAGGTTATATCCTGCTAGTCCAGGCTGTCCCACTCCATCTAAAGGCTGTCATGTCATTTATACTGTGACTCATAAAGAAAGGTAAAACAGAATTTGTTTCAACATTACCCTCAGGGAAGTGATAATGATAGTGACAAAATGACTTCTGTTCCATCGAGCCAGGAAGAGATAAAGAGGATCAACGCTCTGTGGGGGCTGCTCCAGTACAGATTATTGGTGTTTTTATGTGCAACTCATGCAGCGATAAAGGAAAGTGACATACTGGTTGCATGTTGATGGCTTCTCAAGAGGCGCTTTGCTCATGTTCCTCAATTTGACTCCTGGGGTCCATGAACAGTATGTCAGTCATGTCTTCATGCCTTTATTCAAATCAATCTGCTCCATATCATTGTTTTCCTCATTTTAATCTCTTTTTTCCTTTACACATGTGCTGGATGTCATTTTCTCCGTAGAGCCCACTCTTTCCACCCTTTTTCTTCTCATACTCCGATTCCACTCTGTCTCATTGTCTGCATCTCTCTGAAACGCTCTCATCCTCTATCTTCCCTCTGTACCTGTACTCTTCATTAAGTATCACTTCATGGACCTGCCCATTTCATTAATGGTCTCAAACAGAGAGGCATCTACAATAAAATGCTAATGTCCCCATGAATCTTTAAAAAGCCGCTAGAGATATTTTTGACCTAGGCTCGGCTCTCTTTATAACACTGGAATCAAGATTGACTGCTTAACTTCTTCATGTGCAGAGCACTGGTTGACATTAATATTCAGAGGGGTAAATACCCCCATTATGTTTATGCTGGCCCTGTCAAGTCAGGCTGCACCACTGACTGTCACAGAGGCATATATGCAAAAGATGCATGATATGCTGTGTTCAAAGATTCTCCATCATCATGGATAACCCGGTTTTAACTGCTTGGACTGGGAGAGGTATATTTGGAAAAGTGACTGATCTTTCAAAATCCTGTGCCCTCTGGGAGTAACTTGGACATTTCACTTGATTGTCTTTTCTAGGAAGAGACAGATGAATGATACAGAGAGGGATCAAATGACAGGGAGATGTGGATTTAGAGATGAAGGGAAAATAATGACAGATGACTACATGCACTGTCATTCTGATTTGCAATATGATGGCGGAGAGAGACTAAAAGAGTTGCTGTCCACCAAAACAGTTAAGAAGGAAACAGGTGCTGAGAGAGTCAGGAAAGTATGTCATTGAACAGATGGCTTGTCTGAAGAATGAGCAATGATTTTCATTCTCAACTCCTGACTCCCACAGACAGGTCTTCACACTGGATGCAATTCATCTTGTATGCACATGTGCAAGAGTGTTTATATGGACAAACCGGCGGCCAGTGATAAAATCCCTGACGCTGTTTAAAATGCATCATGCCTTTTTTTTCTGATAATTGAACAATGCTGATTTCAGACTCTAATCTCACATACTTAGTTTTGATGAATAGCCAACAGCTATTTGTTTGTTTTGTGCACAGGGTCCCTGGTACCTTATTGCGATGAGGGAATACCCGCTTGAGGGAGTTTTTCGACCATATTGTTTTACAATTTATCAATAGCTATTCTGTTGCTTCCTTGTCTTTATTTAAATGCTTATTTTGAATTCATCCATTTTATAACCTTATGGATGGAAGTAAAAATTGCCAATAATTAAGAATTGTTCTTTATTTAATTAATAATTGAGTTCATGATGCATCTGAAAGATTATCTCTCATGTTCAAAGTAGTACACAGTACACATGGAACTAAACAACTGTAAATCTTAAATTTAGAAACTTAATTTCCTAATGACAAGATTAAACAACATTTGAATGTCTCTTTAACACACATCAAGCCGATATATTTGAACGCAACATATCTGTTTGGCTTCTTTCTGTTTTTCAGTTTTGTAAGACTTCCTCAACAATTCAACTTTTTCTTCCTGCTGTTCCATCCATAGCCTGTTCCAAGCCCGTCTTTATCAACTCATAGTGGCAGAGATTCAGGCACTGCCTTGGTGGGCCCTGCTTGCTTGGTAAGAGTAGAACCAGAAGGGCTTTGGCCGACACAGTAGGTCATACTAGCTTTGGGAGTCCAAACTACTAACCATCACTTTGAATAGTAGTTTGGTGGTTGATCGTGGTAGATTTTTGGCTCTTGGGCTGTGTGTGATTTGCTTACTTTAAGTAGCATCCAGTACATGAAAGTGAAAGTGATTTCAGAGGCATTTAGATGTTGAATTTGCTGTGCTTTCAACCTCATGACACTTCGCTTTTACCTCTCGTCTTTCATCTGCTGTTGCGGGTGTGATTGTCTGACACTGATATCTGTTCCTCTCAGTTCCTCCTCTCTCCTTTTGATTAGAGCCGGCTAGAAGCAGAAAGTAAAAATTCTCTTGTCTCCAGCTACGTGGCATGAGAGCAGATATTTGTGTGTGTGTGTGTGTGTGTGTGTGTGTGTGTGTGTGTGTGTGTGTGTGTGTGTGTGTGCGTGTGTGCGTGCGTGCGTGCGCGTGTGTGGAAGGAGTGCTTTCTCATAGAGGTAGGTGCTTGTACACAGTGAAAACACTAACTGTGTGCGTATATTTGTCTGTGTACTCTACAGTATGAGTCATCGGGTCTGGGCCTTATCAGCAGCAGACTCAGAACCACTCTGAATCGGATCCAGGAGAGCCTCATTGACATGGTAAGACTGTACCACCACTTTCATCCTTGCACACCTATTCCCTCTTTATGCCTCTGCCTGTATTTTTTTCTGCTGCTATACTCCATCTATCCTGGCCACGTGTGGTCTTATTGTTGAGCAAGCCCACAGCATGTGTCACCACAAAATGCTTTATGGGTCATCATTATCTGGCCACTGGTCACGCTCACATTCGCACACCTCCATTCGTTTAAGTGGCCCCACCACGGTAGATGTGTGTGTTATTCCATTAGGACTCTCAATCACTGCCCCCTTCTGTAATACTACTGAGAGACAATTAGTCCGGTCCAGTCAACACATGCCCTGTTTCTTTGTCTGGCAGTCTGTCTGCCTATAATATTTCTCATCATGTTATACAGTGACAGAAGTGTCATCTCTCTTCTGCCTGTTTCTTTTCATATCTATCAGCTTTCCCGGCCAGTGTTCAAAGAAACCAGACTTGGAGTTTTCATCTGCGATTTAACTGTAGCCTGCAAACAAATCTGTTAATATTTTGTCCAATTTTTGTAAAAGCTTTTTGTGAACGGGAAAAAACTTAATGTTTTAAGGGAAAATAATTTGAATGTCAATAATCAGATTGTTAGAGTTGTGAATGAACCATTCAGTGAACTCATATTATTAATTTTTCCTTGAATTCACTGCTATAATGCAACAGCCCCCTTAATTAATTTAAAATGAAATCATTCATTGAAATTCACGGAGTTCAAGTGTTTTGAAGCTTTTAGTTCAAACAAATATCAAGTCTGCAACTGCGGTATTGGAAATTTAAGAGATCAGCATTGGCTATGCATTGTATTGGATTGAATCATAATGCGCTAACGAAAAAGAAAATGAAACATTTTTTTCCCATGGTAAGATCCTGAATATTTCATTCTTCATTTCCCATATCATCTGGGTCTTTTTGTCTCTCTTGAGTATCCTTTCTGATTTATACATTTACATCACTCCACTTATATTTGTAATGTTGTAATGTTTTTTCTATATGGTTCAGAATAATTTTTGTAGATGTCTTGCAGAACACTGATAACAGATTTGGACTGTGGATATTGTAAAGCATTGTGATGCAGTGACACGTTTTGTTGTGTTGGGGAGCACAAAAGCCGATATTTCCACCTCAATAATCCCCTGGATAAATTGTGGCTAATTTAAAAATGTCAGACAGACTGCCGCTGATGCTCATTGTTCAGCTGCCATCTGTTGAGAATATATTTATCCTATGAACTGGTCAACTGATCAAATGGACACAGAAGAAAATAGAAAGATTGGATAGACAAAGAAACAGAGACAAAGGGAGCACAGAAGAGTGTGATGACTTGCACATTTGTGGGTTTCTTTTGGTGGAAGTGAGCTCTCTTAGGAGACTAAGCAGTACTACTTTTTAAACCAAGTGCGTGCGCGCACACATATTTCAGTTGACCTTCATCATTTTGCTTTATGGCCATCTCAGACTGCCTGATTAACACCTCCTAAGGGGGTCAGAGGAAGGGCTTTGTAACTAGATCCTGCCTTTCTCGAAATACATTTTTTCTGTACTTTCACATGTGCAAAAATAGTTAAGAACATCTCTATAAATCAACCTAAGCTGGAAAAATGCCTAATTTTCGAAACCAACACATCTCTCCCTAGTTTTTTGTTTTTTCGTTTTTTTTGACTGACTCACTGTTCTTCTCTGTTTTTTACATCATGAAAAGTATGAATACATACTTTTTGGGAAGACAAACTCTTCTATTAAATGTATTTATACGCATATACGTCTGCTAGATATACCTCTTGGTATTTGGGTAGCGCTCTGATTTCCAGAGCTAGATTGCCATCTATTAGTTATTACTTATATCCACTGTCCGTGGTTTTATTAGATTCTGAGACATATGGATAATAAATATGTATTGTGTATACGCCATAGTAAAACTATACATACATTTACAGAACAGACAAATGCATTCCTCCACCTGAATACAAATACACACACCCACACACTCTAGAGATTGGAACAGGGTAGACCTCATTTGTAAACAGATTATAAAGTTAATTGCACACTGCATCTCAATTGAGCCGAATCCTTGCGGTTTTGTTCCACTGATTTGCCGTCGCAACTGTTTGATTCCAAAAGCAATGTACTTGTAATGACTTTGTGTCCCACATGAACTGGAGCGAGATTCCATCTCATCTCATCTTAGATCCAATGTAAACTTGGAGCTCCACAGGGAAAAAGTAAAAGATCATCACCCACTTTGTGTTCTATTTCTCAGCCGCCAGTGTTGTTGATTACCTTTCTGAAACCTTTGTCACTTGCCTGGGTATGGCAGTTTTGATTAACCGTTTACTCACTTTTGTCTTATTTCACTTTCACTGAGTGGAGGCTGTCGGGTTAGGTTGAAACTTCTGAGGTGTAATTGCCTTGTTCAAATATTTAACCACAAAACACTTTTTTAGATAACATTTAATCACATGCGCTGCCATATGTCATCTTTACCTGATTTCGTGGCTCTTATTTACTTTTGCTGGAAATCAGTCAGCTGTCGTGTGAAATGATAATTTGCTTACTATCCTTGTTGTATATCCTCTGGTAATGGTGACAACGCCATATTAAAATAATGCTGTGATACCCGTCTGTGGCCATAATTTTGCAGCCAGAAAGTTATTTTGTGACAGCTGTTGAGTCACTGCTGCAGGCAACATTGTGAGCCTAGAGAGGCTAGCATTTCTGCTGAAGACCACCTCTGGTTTGTCCTAATTTCCTTCTCTCAGTACATAAACCTCATGTTTTTATTCAATCGGTCTTTTCCATTCACTTGTATTTGCAAGCTTTTCTCATGCATTCTTTTCATTTTGTTCTCATGCTTGTTTCATTGACCCTTCATCTACAGCTGTGTTACATGCCTCTCAACTTTCAGCACAAATAACTGCTTGTGATGTTCCACATATGCAGTGTCATGTTTGCAGGTCTTTTTATTTCAGTCATCAAAATTGGTCTATACGTGAAGACGAGATCAAGACTTACAATTGCTATTTTTGATATCAATCTACAATTATGGTGTGTGTTGATTCGGCCTGTGTATTTTGTGTGTGCAATATTGTTGTTTGTGGGTCCTCAGCTTTGGTGTACAGTGGGGCACAGAAGCGGGACTGAGGGGTTGTGTAATTTCTGTGTTCTCACCAATAGCCTGGCATGGTGTGCCTGTGAAAAAAAGGAGGCAATTTGAACTTTAACAAACAAGTGAACACAAACTTTTTTGTCTCCTGTACATATTTTCAACATTGAACTATGTCCAACACCCTATACATGCTCTCATCCTGCTTGTCTCCCAGTGGCAGAGTGGTAGTCCCTTAGCATGTGTTGCGGTTGTGGTTTTGCAACTGGTTTGGCATAGTTGATATGGTGTGCTGTCCCACCTGACTGGCATTGGCTAAGGTCAGACACATGTAAACACGGGCTGCATTGTTTCATACACACACACCACTAACTGAACCCAGTCATTACTTCTGCGTCTCTCATGCATGAGGGCACATCATTGTCGAGGTTGCTGTCTTTGTAGGTTCCTGCTTTCTCGCTCTGTAAATGGCACAATAAGCCAGAGGGGACTTCCATTTGACAGGGATTATACATCATAATTAAGCTCCATGGTGAGATCTTTATGCTGTAGTTGTCAGGATATCAGAAGTATTGACATTTTGTGGGGCTTTCAGTCGAACTCTCTCTCTCGTACGCACACACACATAGACACACACTTAATTGATAGGCCCAGCTGCAGGTCATGCTACTCAGCTGTGATGGCGAGACACTTGAGCCCCCCTTGATACAGCGACTCAGTTTCCTGTCCGCAACTCCTGCCGAAGTCTCATCACATCTCCCAGTGTAACGCAACACTGTTAGCTTCAGTTTGGTCCATTAATGTTCAATTAATTCAAGCAAGGGCTTTTCATCTTTGTTATCCTGAAGCAGGTGAGCAGATCAGCAGCTCTGGGAAAGAATGTTGCCAAAGATAGGTTTTGAGGGGACAGGCAGTGACACACAAAATAAATGGCGGTCCTAATTCCATTTGACATTAATCTATTGAGAACCAAATTTCTAGTATTCGTATGACAAAGAGGCACAATACAACCCACTTGACAGTAATTGCCTGGCAGCCAGTCCACTCAACTTGGCCATAAATCTCCATGGAATAGATTGTGGGGGAGTAAATAGTCAATCACTATAGATTGAGACATTTCAACTGAGCATTTCACCATTCAATTCCCAGCTGGAAGCTTCCTTCACAGTATTGATAATTACAGAGCTTCCAAGGTCTGAGAATAATTTAATATATTTTTTATTTTAGAAGTAAATAACATTATTTTACATTTTCATTTTGCCAGTTAAAGCTTCCTTTGAAAGATACAGGAGCTGAATCTGTAGGACCTTTTGGACCTTTTACTTTTGGTCTACTTATTCAAAAATGCAAAAGGTTCCCTATTAAAAAAAGAGTGGAAAAAAAAAAGCAAAACAAAAAGTACAAAGAAAACACATCAGTTTGCGCCAGTGAATTAGTATTTTGTTCAAAATCGTGTCATGTGGTGAGTTTTGAAAACTATTACAGATAAATGTTTTATTAAACATTATTTCTAGAGGAAGATTGCAAAGTGTTGAGTGAAGTGTCTGAAATCATTGTCCCAAATCCATTGTTTCTTATCCTGTCAGTTAGTTCAGAATGACATCACACAGAGCGAAAGACAGCTCCAGTGGGCTTGATACTACAGAGTTCTCATTTCACCCCAGCTGTCTGCTGATGCTACTTTTCCTATACTCACTTTTAAACTCCCTGGCTGCTACTGAAACATCAGCCTCTCACAACACACACAGAGAAACACTGTAACAAAAGAGGTGCTGCAGCAGATACTCAACAAGAACAGAATTCGTCAGATTCAAGTACGACCCATGTTCTGCAATGCATACTGTGGCTTCTTTGAGTCTAATATGAATACCAGTAACGGGATGACTGCACTTGTAGGAAGTTACGTTGACAAAGTGTACTATACCAAATCTGAAATATGACTTCTGGGGTTGAAAGCTAGTGGAATTTCCTCCTGTGGACCTGCAATCCCTGCTCTGAGAGCAACTGTTCATTCTGATTCTGATAAAATGCTATAGTGTCAGTTCTCCCTGAGGCTGTATATCATAGAGATTATATTTCCCATATAAATACCATTAAATAATTGTGAAACTGTTGATTCAAGTACTAACAAATGAATGGAACTGTTTAAACCATCTACCCTCATTAAGAATGATTTTCAGCTGAGTAAACATTGCAGCCTCTTGTCTGATGTATTTGATGAGAAACAGCAGGGATGGTCATCGAGCTATACTCTCTGTTTTCATTCTCTCTCAAAGCTTTTCTCTTGTCTGTCATCACATCCCCCTGGGAACTCCATATTTAAGTCTTATTTTCATTTGGAATTCAAGAGCTTGATTTCTAATTGTTACTCAAGGGTAGATAAGCTCTCTGGTTTTGATGCTTGAGATCTTCATATTGTTAGTTCACACTGAGAAACCACTGTGGTATTGCTACTGCGCGCACACAAATGGCTTGTTTTCCATTTAGCCTGTACATGGAATATAAAAATCCTCAAATATATTGAGGCGATGTTCTGGAAAGCTGTTCTTCCTAAACTACTGGATGTTAACAAGGCTGACACAAATAGGTTGAGAATATTTTGCACAAGGATTTGGTACTCATCCTGCTCTGCAAAATTCCTCAATAGGCTGTTTTTGGTTTCAATAAAAGCAGTTTTAATGTAAAGTCTCTTAAACATTGCTTTATCCGGCTATTCTTTGCCCAGGAGTACTCTCTATGTGTGTTCTCTGTGTAAGCACCAGAAATACCTTTTTCTCTTTTATTTATATGCAAACCCTCTGAGAGGAGGTATTAATTCCACAGTCTGACTCGCTCTCCTGTCTTGTACCATTCATATAAATTATTGATCACGGTTGAAGTATGTCGGCTCCTAATTGTGAAGGCAGCATTTGCACCTCAAGTACACTAGCTCACAAAAAGACAAAGGAACAAAACCAATGAGAAGGTAGTAATTTAGCCTAAAAGAAACTGTAGTGACAATAGACAGTGATAGAAGGTGCTTGGCTCTTGAGTTAAACAATTAGAAGACAAGTAAAAATGATGTTGTCTCATATCTGGGAGCAGTGCAGCGGTCAGCATTGTCACTTCCTTTATGTGCTGAGTTTGTCTGATCCCCTCATGTTTGCTTTGGTTGTCTTTGGATACTCTGTCTTCCTTTAACAGCCCAAATAATGTGTAAGCACGTACATTAAATTAATTGCACCTAAGCTTGATTGCAAGTGTGAATGTTTGTTTGAGTCTGCGCTTCAGCCCTGTGATACATACTGGCTTAGTTATTGTTTGATGCTTATTCACAGCGTGAAGTCTTCAGTTACTCGTTTTTTTATAACATTTTTGAAAATGAAATTTTCACACAACAGAAAAGGTTCTACTTTACATGAAGTCTAGATGTCTAGAGTGACTAAGTGGTAATAAAATAATCTCAATTATCAAAAATTCATCAGAACCAGAAAGATCTACAGTGTATTATAAATGCAATCAATTGCCAATAGAATTGCATGAAGACAATGAAATTAAAATTTCAGAAATGTAAAAGATTCCTTCTGACATAGACAGTAGCTTTTAAATATCTGAATAAATGGCATTAAACTGATATTGAGACTACATTATCACTGTACTGGTCAGTAATGGTGAATAGGCGGTTCTATTTCCTTTGAAAAAAACAGGGCATTTAGTGGTGAAGTGGATATTTTTCAAGTACCACTTCCATGTTTCAGACTTTTCCAGTAACTTGAGTCAGGATCAGCAGACTGCATTCTGTTTCTCTGAGCGGCTGCTTATCAAATTGTGCTCTTCAGTGCAAGCTTGTTTACTACCTGAAGGGCTTGAAATGTACCTTTCTATTCTCTTGCAAAAGTGGCAGTTGACCTTAAGAGTACAATGCATTCAGGAAGCATAAAGACTTCACTTTTTTGTTGTGTTGCAAAACGAATAACTTGAGCCAGAAATGTAATTTGTAAATATCTGATGAGTGAAAAGTTGAATCTACGCCTTTAATTTAACATTGAGGCTGTGCTGGCAAATGCAATTTCAGAGCCATTCATTGCAGAACTGTTTTATTATGCTTGGATGCACATGGTGAATTTTTTTCTCAGGAAATAATTCACATGCTTGTCTTAATGAACTCAGTGCAGCACATCTTAACCACTAATACCAGCTTCATGTGACTTTTAGCAATTTTCAGAATTTTTATTTCTTCTCCTACTTCTTTGCTTTTTAAAGGAAACTATTGAAATGTATTGACTTTGAATTGACACGATAATGTCCAAAGCCTGTACTCACACTGTAAACTTGTAGTCTGACAAATGTTGAAAAAAAAGTGAAAATGCTTTATCACAACTTTGCAGGGCCGGAGGTGAGAATTTCAAAAGCCACAAATCATCAATTTATTAGTATATAAATCCAAAAGAAAAGCAGAAAGTTCTCTCACCTGAGAAAATTATTTTTCACAATTTCTGCCTGGAAAATAACAAACAATCAACAAAAGATTAGGTGCCTATTACTTTCTCTGTCAATTATCAGATTAGAGAAGATTTTATTTGGTTTGTTACAGTACTGTATGTATTTACACTACTCCACATTGCACTATATGCACAGAAAATCCCCCATGTCCAATAATGATTAGCCTGTATTGCCTCTATAAGAAATAAAAGCAGTTTGACCATCTATCTTAGCAGGATAGCAGAAAAACCACTGCTGAATATCTTCAGCATCTGCAGAATGTAAATCAAGCAAAGTACTCTTTGACCTCTTCACAATATGTCACCCTATATGGAAAAGTCTGCTTCATCCTCTGTTTTCGACCCCTTGTATGACTTTGAAAAATCTGTCTCAAATGCAAAATTTGTCCAGTATGGCATTCTTTTGCTGCACGCACTTGGCAACACAGCTTCCACATGGAGTTAGTTTACTTTCATTTCGCCTGGGTTATTTGTCATTTTGATCGATTGTCATTATCAAATGAAAGTCGTTTTTTGCAGTCATATCATTTAAGGTATCACCAATTGATTGCACTCAATCCCTATTGATGACTGAATAGGTTATATGTTCATATGTAAAGCTGCTTTTCGAAGCTATAATCGAGAGGTTTGAACTTCTTTTACTGATTAAATCTGAGGATTTCAGCAGCTGCTTTTTGTTGCATGTATGTGAAAAAATTAATGTGCTTCAGTCAGAATTGCCAATGGATTAAGAATTAAAAAAAAAAAAAAAAAAAAACCTTAATCTATGGTCAAATAAATTTTTTAATCTCAGTGCACTTTACATTCATTTACCGAATAAATAAGGGTTACTCTTCTGAATGTGATATATTTTCATTTCAGGCTGATAATGGTTTCAGAAACACTGGTTTTGATTGAATGTAGAAAGATCAATTAGAGGTTCTAGAAAGGGAGCAGGAGACGGTCTTATCATTCTCACAGGTGTGAACCATAAATTGTGTGAGGACTTGCATACTGTGCATTTTTATACACTTTGCTGTTAAAACATTAAAACATTTAGGGAATGGACGGCTGCTGGAGGAATGCAAAATGTTGTCTTCTAAAAACCGTGAAAATCAGTCAGTATTTACAGTAGTGTCTCATCCTCTATCCACACATTAAATGATTTCACTTCACATGATGATAAACCTTTGGCATGCGGGTCCTGTTATCACACATTTGATGTTTTATAAAGTCAGATCTTTTGCATTCATTAGAGGTGATGTAGCTACTTATTTAAGATATGTCCAAAATTTAAAACATTAGGGTTTGTTTCAGCTTTAGCTTCTTGGTGTGGGAATAGAAATCTGCCCCCTAATCGGCTGGAATATTAAAACTCATACGCTGTAATACACCTGAATTGCACAGCAGTAGGTATGTAAGGGGATGATATTGTACAGCACCAATAGCTCCCATTCATTCATTACCTTGGTGATTGGTATTGATCCGCGAGGGCGCTTCCGGGAGCTTGTGCAAAGCTCTACGTTCCAGTGTAATACATCATGCCATCTAAGCATGGTTTATACAAAATACCATGATCTGCCTGGCTATATGCAATCTCAAAGACGTTCAATGCAGATATGGATTATTATGATTGATGGGAAAGGATTTGGCTTGCAACCTTTATTTTTCAGTTTCAATTGTATTTCAAATGAAGGGATAAAAGGCTTGCTGGATGGAGAGGTGTTGCTGAATATATCAAAAGGCAGATAAATGTTGGCAGTGGAGGAGTGTTTGATCAGCACAATTTTAAAGTGTGTGTGTGACCTGGAAATGAGTGTGTTGCACGAGGCTGATTGAATTTCAGATTATGCTCACCTATCAGCATACATCTACAATTTATCTTAATTTCACAAGTGAAATGTTTGCTCTCTTAACTGATCCTTTATAGGACTGCTGCTGCAGAACCCATAACAGAACATCACAATAAAAAAAAATATATATATATAATTTTTAAGTATTTTATTCAATATTTTGACCGGCCACCTGCTCAGCGCATATATTGGCTGCTTTTAATGATGATGATAATAACTAGACCTAGAAGCAAATATAAAGCCATAGCACCCAACCAAATCGGTATTTGTACCTTCTTTTTACAGCAAAGGCAAACATATGAACATTGGCATATATATGACTTGGTGTGTCAACTGTCCCATCCACCTGTGTTCTCTAGGAGTCAGTAGGAGAGGCTGCAGGAGTCCATGGCCCAGGAGAGGACAGGAAGGAGAAGGTGCCCAGCCCACATCTAAGCCAAATGGTGGTCCTTACTAACAGTGGGACTCTTTATGGGCTCGCTCAGAGAGTGGTGGCCACTGAGTCCCTGTAAGTATTCACTACACAGTATCACACCAATCTAATCTGATATCACCTCACTGTGATATTCAACAAATAACTCCCTGTTTTATATGAACACAAGAACAATAACTTAAGTAATGAACCACATCATTTACACTTGAGGACAAACAAACCAGTACTGGCTACTGGTGCGACAGAAAAGGTCATGTCCTTGATCTTAGTTGCCGCTTGTGTCTAGCCAGTGTGACATAAATTCATCAAAGCATTTTCTTGAATGAAGTTAAAAAGGTTAGTTTTTCATCTACAAGTACACAGCGCACTATCTGACTTCAGCTTTCACATGGATGAGGATTGATGATTAGAGAAAAAAAAAAAAAAAAAGTTTGCAGAATTACAAGGAGGGACAAACCAAATTATTTCACCCTGAAACAATTTTCAGCATTCTGCTTTTAATTTAGTATTTGTGTTAAATTCCTTCCTTCCGTCTCCTTTCCCGACACACAACAGAGAAACACCCTAATACATAGAGCGGTTAACCATTATCATTTCTTGCATTCTGAAAGGCCTGTGCGGTTTAGTGAAAGTTTGTAAACCAGGGGCCTAGATGATGATTCTGTAAAAATGCTGAATGAACTAACATTGTCATACAAAGTTTTTCCCATATCTAAGGCGGGCAGCAAGATCAGAAGAGCAATGAAAGTTAAATAGCTGAAGTGCATAGGTGACGATACTTCTTTAGGAAAGTTTGAAAGGAATTTCTCCTTGAAGAAAATTGTTATTTTTCTTATTTGCCTAGTGTGAAAACCTTTGACATCCTCAGCAGATCCCATTTAAACACTATCTTGAAAAAAAGGAGTGGCTCAGTGTTACGTTTGAACCAATGAAGCGTCAGGTAGCCCTGAGAAAAAATCTTAGATAAGAGCTGAGCGATTTTCTCGCTGTTGTTTGCCCTTCTAGCTGTTGTTCAAATGTCGTATTTATATAAGCGAGATCAGATAAGTGTGAACTGTGGGGTGTGTGTGTTTGTTTTCCTTCTCTCTCCAAACTGCAGCTGGTTGCTGAGGTGAATACAAGCTGTTCAGTTTATTCTTAATGTAATTTTCTCCGCTCCGTAAAAAGAACAGTGAACTGGGCCCACCTATGGGTTACTGGTTTTGTTTAATGGAGTGCGCTCATATTCAGTGTTAACCAGTCAGCATGTATTTATCGCAATACTTACAATATGAAGATTTCTTCTGTGGTTTGCTATAAATATGTCTCAATAACGCAGTTGCTCAGATTAACTGCTGGAAACAATGACCAGAATCTTTTTTGTTTTCTTGTGATGAGAAAAGGTCAGAAAATGTTTCTGGTCACAAAATCAGTATGAGTAGCTGATTTTGTACCAAAATATTTCATGTAAATGAGTTCACTGCTTTGAGTAACTTTTTTTTTTTGTATTTTGGGAGCTTTTTGTGCCTTTATTTCAGACATGAATTTGTATAGAGACCAACAGGGAACGGAGAAAGAGGGGAGTGACCTGCAGCATACTGTAGGTCCTGTAGCTGGATTTGAACCTGGTATGCTGCAATTTCATGGCATGACGAATGTCCACAAATAGGCAAAAGAAACCTCGCACTGTGTTCACACCTCTTAAAAAATTATTTAATTAAAGGAGTACTTTCAGCAATCTCTTTTAACATTGTGTAAAACAGATGATGTTGATGCCGTGTTGATTGTTTTCTTGTCTCAAATTGCACTGTCCAGTCAGCTGTGTCATTGCTGGCCTGGGCCTGTAAGGAAATGGCTAATGTGAGTTGCGCTGTACTGCAGCAGTCATCCTTGTTAAGCTCACTTGTGAAATTCAGCCCACTCACATCCGACTCCTTCTGTTTTTATTGAGTGTAATACTTGAGAGCCATTGATCAACCTGAGTCAAATGGTCCTTATTTAGTCAGCTGGGTTCACAGGGGCCCAGACGTGTACTACACCTGACCTGTGCTAATTCACGTGGTCTCAGTATTGTTCAAGGTTGATGGAAATCCATTCATTATAAAAATTGTTGCCCAGATTGTTGTACATAGATAAGTTTTGGCTTAATGAGACCCAAACAAAACTGAGCACCGTATTTTGACATTTCTCAAGTCTGTTGGACTAAATCATTTATTCCATTAAACTGTAATCATCACAGGGGGAAATTAGATTTCTAAAACTGGATTAAAATAGACAAGCAATTATGAAGAAGGAAACATTTTTGTGCAAAGTTTGCAATTCACAGAACACAGTCAGATGTGCATCAGTACAATTTTCAGATCCTACCATACCACAACTGTAAATTAAATGTATGTCTGGGTTTTTGCTTTTCTTCTTAGTGTGTTTTTGGCTGAACAGTTTGAATCCCTCCAGTCCCACCTGGACACAATGATGCCTGCAGCCAAGAAGCCTTTCCTGCAGCAGTTTTATTCCCAGGTATAAAGATATTAATCCACTCTCTTAAGACATATGTGTTAGTAACTACGGTAACGGCAATGCAGTGTCAGCTACAGTTATTCTGGAGTAATTAAGATATAATGTACTGTGTGTTTGACTTGATGTGCTCCCTACGGCGACATTTCAGTTGTGTTCACTTGTCCATTCATCTTCTACCACATATCTGTTTCCAAGTTGCAGGTGGTGCAGGAGCCAATCTAAGGCAATCAATTGCATGATATTTTCCTCTAAGAAGAGACCTTGAGTCCATGTCTGACTCTATAACACAAATATGTAATGCACGTAAATTCTGCCTATCTTTCCCTCAGACCGTGTCGACAGCCAGTGAACTGCGGAAGCCAATATACTGGATAGTGGCAGCCAAGGCCATCGACTATGAACAAATGTTGCTTATGATGGCTGGAGTTAAATGGGACATTAGGGAAATAATGTCACAGCACAATGTGTACGTGGATGTCCTGTTAAAGGTAAATTTATCTAAGAAAGGCATTGGTAACTGTTGACTGTTACCAACTAAGTATATATAAATAAGCACAAAAGCATAGATGGGTGAATACACGGTGTTTGGCTCTGAAATAATGTTTTGAATTATGAATTATTGAAGCAGCAGCAATTGGTTGGCAATTGTTGAAATCAATTTTATTCGAAATCATAAGAAGGTTCTGGGTCAGTCTGGGTCAAAACTAAAAGTGGTAGAAAAAGAAAAAGTTCCAGCTAACTAAAAAGTTCAATGTTGAAGAAATATCTGTTGTATTTCATGGGCTAATTAAAACTTTCCTTCATTTAAAAATATTAATGATGGCGGCTTGAAACAGTCAAAACTTTGTTATGTGTGCGATAAGTGTTAATTAGTCATAAAATTGCCTGTCTTAGACACATCAAGCATCAGTTCAGAAACATCTACAGATAAATCATTGCAGCAGATTGTCTTGTATTTAGTGGCGATTGCATTCCTCATTATGATTGTTGCATCATTTATGCCACTGAGCCGCTCCTGCAGTTGAATATAGACTATAATCCCTATTGAAATATTGTTTTCTGTTGCAGTGTAGTTTGATTTCAGAAAGATTCATTCTTCCATTCAAATAGTAATTGTCTAGTTTTTTTCTCTCGTAACACCCATACTACCCTTAAGGCAGCTCTAAAAGACTTATTTTTCCCCTTTACTAAAGTAATAACTTTTATTCTTCTTAAAGTCAGGAACTCTTAACTTCCATTTTGTTTCTTGCAAGCTTAAATTCATTCAACGGCCTTTAATATCAGTTATTTGATGATGATTTAGTAGAGGGTGGTCTTTTATGAGTTACATGCAGCGCTCCTGCAATGGGTCAGTGTTGTAAAAGACATTTGAGCTCACCAGCCCCACAAGTATTTTGGGAATTGTCAGTTTTCCCTAAATGTGTTTCTTTGTGCATGCTGGCTCCTTGTCCCATTATCCATGTTTTCAATGGGCAGAAGGACACAGTGCTCTCGCCTCTGACACACAGAAAGGGCTGACGGGGCCGGCTGTGGTGTGAAATCTGGAACAGACTGGCACCAAACCAAGACAAATCCCTATTTATGCATCGGCATGTCTCAGGAATCTGCTGATTAAATCACATATCAAAGTGCAGATGTTTTTGAAATCCCCACAACATAAATACTTAAACATAAACATGAAAAGATATCGAGGCATCAATTCAAAGATAAGCGGTATCTGATAAAAGAATTCAATTCAAGAATAACCCTCCAATTCCTCTGCAGTTAGACCTACCTAATTTAACTTATGAGCTAAATTGCCGGAGGGAAATGTGTCTGAGTCATTGGCTTCACCAACACTACACTGTGCCAAAACGGTCCAGCTGATGGACTAACATGGCACATATAATGGAGAGCATATGCTTTTCCCCAGTGCTAATAGCATCCTTTAACAACTGGTCAGATGCCTTTAATACATAAGAATAATGTTACAACACTGATTGACTAGTGCACAGCATTTTATTGTACTGCCCACAGGAGAATATTTTATTCATGAATTCAGTTGATCACTGGCATTCAACAATGGCATTGATTTGCATATACAGTGGTAAGGAAATGCAGTGCCAAAAGAATGTGAGACATGAATATTTTTGTCTCAGCTGCACAATGAAAGGGAACGCATGCCTCTATAATTGAGGATATTTCTTATCAAATATGATGCAATTTGTCTTAAAGTCGGGGGGGGGGGGGATAACAAGCATGGGTAAAATCCATTAAATTATATACCATCCTTTCATTCTACAGTACAGCTACATATTATAATTGTATAAGTCCATCTACAATAAAAATTTTCAAAGAGACTAATATCTATTGCAAGTCCCCAAAGGCCAACTGTGAAGATACAGATTGGATGCGTGTGAAGACGTTAACCAGTCAAATAGTCAAGCGAATGATTTTTATTGATTTTTTTTTTTTTTTTATGCCTGATTTGTAGCCTGGTAGATTCATACTATATTTTCCAAACGATTGATGTAAACAAAGTTTCTCCTGCAGACTGGGAGTAATTGTGTTGTGCAATTCGCAGCATGAGGTAGTGTTACTTCCACAAAGTAAGACTGAGGGAGCTGATGTTGGGCAGCATCCAAGAATACAGGGTAGCAAGAGCAAACTGGAGGAAAAGACTGTCGAAGAGGATTTCTCAGTTAGTTTGTTTCTTCCTGTTGGGAGTTAAAGATGTATTTGTCCCATTTGGTTGTCCAATCTCATGTGTTTCCTGTGCTTACTCCTCCATCTCCATAGGAGTTTGAGCAATTTAACAAGCGACTGGGTGATGTTTCCAGACATGTGCGCATCCCACTACCCGTGTCCAATGTCCTGTGGGAGCACTGCATCCGTCTGGCCAACAGGACTCTTGTTGAAGGGTAAGAAAGTCAAAACACCTCCTCAGCTTCAGGTGGAGGCTTAATAATCCTGTCTATTCTGTCACAAACAGTCCAGAGTTGTACAACTTCTAAAGTTACCCATTGAAAACACATTTTTTACAGCTATAAAAAGGTGTACATTGTAAGTTGTCTCTGACTTGTCATGTACCAAAACAAAAACTGTGAAGGTCACATTTCCTGAGCAGTAGGTTTGGCTGCTGGAGCAGAGTGAAAGTGCCCTTAGCTATTGAAGGCTATTCAAGTTGAAACTGGATTTTGTTACACTGAAAAGGACAAGGACAAATATAAATGCGTCATGAATTATTCTAAACAATAATGTAAGTAAACCAAAAGCAGGGCAGATCTATAGAGGAGTGATTCTATGTGTTAAAACCACGAGGGGGGTGAACATTTGAGCCTCTCAGATGTGAATAACCACATCCTTATTTACATTTCTGTCTTGTCTTTGACCATTTGCACATCATACATTAAAAAAAGAAAAATTTGTCAAGCACTGAAAAGAACAAGGGAAATTACCTAACCGAAGCTGGCAGACTCAGTTACCAGGTTCCTTTAGAGATATCGCTGAAGGAACACCACCATATATTCCTGCTATCTTCCTCGTGATGGCAACTTCTGTGCCGTTCTTAACACAATCCTCATAATGCATTTCGACGCTTTCACCCTTGCAAGTGAGAGGTATGCATTGTTAGAGGTGACAGAACACCAGAGCATGTTGGCACCCCCGCTGTCTCTTTTTACAGAATCTGTGTGTTGCACGTATGTGTGAAATAGGTTTTTACTTTGAAGGTGTGACAAAGCTCTCAGATCAGACAGACACGTTGAGTCAAACTGGTTGGAATGTGATGAAGCGAGAAGCCGACCGTTATCTTCAGGTTACACACATTTTATTGTTGAGATCAAGTAATTGGCTGCTGCTGACCACAGAGTCCTTGCCAGATTGCAGTGAAAGTGTCCGTGGGGTTGTCATGGCCGGACCAGAAAAAGGTTTGGTTAAAAACAAATGCTCATCAGATGGTTACATAAAACGTTGGCCATTAAGGATTGGTGCAAGGCCTGAAATCGAAAGATGCTTACCAACCTACACATTCACTGAGCAGTTTTTTTATATTGCATTAGAGAACTTTTGAACCCTTTGCACAAAACAAATGGCTCATTATGACTCAGAGACTGCAAAGTTGGGATACAGCTGTCTGTCTGATTATCTGAGTGCGCCCTCCCCACGCACACCTACTCCCCCCTCCCCTCTGGTACACCAAGGCGAAATGGTCATATTTGTTTGTTTTTGCGCCGGCTTGCCCGCTCATCTCCTCTCTGAGACTCACCAAAATGGCCCTGTTAAAGTTCTGAGCCACAGCTGAGAGAGCAGGCATGACGGGGAGAAGTGAAGTGTGAGACATGGGGCATTTACAGAGCAGACATGTCTGAGAGGTGTGTTATTGTGCTGGGGATGTCACAAATACTGACCTCCCAGTGGACAATAGTTGCCATGGCCTGAAAAAGCGAACGCACGTACACACACACACAATCTTTTTGCGCATGTGTACCCTGGCTCCCACTGACGTTTGACTGACAACGCAGACACCTGTGTGGAACTACCTGACATGATATTGAACATTAAAGTTTACACAAAGACTCCCGTGTATTCTTACTACTGCTACTCCACTTAGATGTCTTACATGAGGAATTCGTAACAGCTGATGACAGCTTTGGTTTTCATCAGATTTTACAGTGCATGCTTCTACAAACATTCACAAAACGATAAAAGGGAAATAAAACTGGAGACCACATTGCAATGGGATAGCAGCCACAACACCTGTCAACATGTGGATGTTCTCCCACACATGAATACATTATTCCCCAACAATCATGGGTCAGATAACACCCATCTTCAAATTCTTTCTTGTCATGGTATCAGCAGAATAGTACCTATGCAGAAATAGTCTGTTGCTGCAGTTTGAGCTCTTTCTCTCACACACACAGACTCACAAGGTAAAACAAATATTAGGCCTGTTTTTGCTGCTTGTATATAGCCTGGGTTTTGGAAAAAATAAATAAAAATGAAAAAGCATGACACAACCCAAACAACAAGGTGTAGGTTTGTTATTAATGAATCAAAGAGGAATCTCATTCTTTTCCATTTGTGGTCCTTTTTTAAATTTCTTATTGTCTTCTGGTAAATCTTTTACTTTCTTGGATTGAGGCTTTGGAGTCCTCGTGCATTTAAATGATTGGGACTAAAGCAGTTTTTGAAGCAAACAAGAACTACAGGAGGTCGGGGATGAAGACAAGAACTGCAACTACTAAATTGTGATTTTATTTCTTTATTTTTTTTTTCTTTTGTATTCAGGTAATTAGGATATTGATTATACCTCCTGGGAGTAATTCCCCTAATTAATTTGAAACCACATTATTAAATTGAAGATCATTGCTCTGTTAAATTAAGCTGAATAGAATTAGTCTTGTGAGCGAAGCGATTTTACCATTACACTGAGAATATTCAGGCAATGAGGTAATGCTCTGCATTTATAACCAATCCAAGTTCAGAGCAGCTCTATCTATGTGATATGCAGCAGAGGTGAAGTGTGAGATCTGGCTGAATTCCAAGGTATCTAATGGCGGGAAAATGTACCATGAAAACCTCCCATCAACCCCAAATATGTTATCTGTTATCAAACAAAAATTCCACAGTACTGACTTGCTTTCTGGTCATTGTCTTAAACCTATACCTGAATAACAGTCAGTGCAAAACACTTTTCTTTTACACTTTCTTGTGCAGCTATGCCAATGTGAAGAAATGTAGCAATGAGGGCCGGGCCCTGATGCAGCTGGACTTCCAACAGTTTCTCATGAAGCTGGAGAAGCTGACCGACCTGCGGCCGATCCCTGATAAAGAGTTTGTCGAGACCTACATCAAAGCTTACTACCTGACGGAGAATGATATGGAGCAGTTTATCAAGAATCACAGGGTGAGACAGTGCAGCCTGCTGATGGAGGGAGGACAGTAGTTTCAGTCTTTGCTGTGCCTGATTTTCTGATCGACCCTTTGTGCGTTTGTGCAGGAGTACTCCATGAAGCAGCTAGCCAACCTGGTGAACGTTTGCCTGGGCTCCCATATAAACAAGAAAGCACGTCAGAAACTGCTGGCAGCCATCGATGACATTGACAGACCCAAGAGATAGACTGATGGCGAGACCTAAACATGTCAACCAGCCCACAGAGATGAACACTCCCAACAAAGGAAGTACCACAGTGGAGCCCAGAGTCGAATGCCTTCATTTTTTCTGTTGAACATACATACATGTTGCAGTGTGCTCGACCAGCTGCACCACACGGACAGCAGAGGAGCTGCTGTAGACAGGTATTTAAGGTGAAAGGTTGTTGATCCATAGGCATTACAGTCAAATACACGCCTCTTGTTGAATGCACCTCATGACACAATGGTGGACATATATACTTAAATCTTTTTCATGCTTAAGCATGCTGCAGTCACTCTGCATACATTCACTGTAACGTCCAATTCATTTAACAAGCAGGCTGCATCTGAAGTTTGTCTGCAACTGGAAAACCTTAAGGACTACAGCTTGAGTTTATTTCCCCAATAATCTTACAAATAGGGAACCTAATCGCTGTGTTTAAGTGTGACGTTGTTTTTCAGGGCCATCAGTTCCATCAGTTTTCACCAAATTGCGCTTAAGTCCAGACACAACTCCTATTTTGACATTGAAGAAAACAATGTGTGGCTATTTATGTGTTGCTAAATTTGACAGTTGCCTAATGTTGTTGAACTCTGGTAAATATGTTCATTGAGAATATTGGAATGGTTTTACTGCTCAGCTGTCTGAATGTGTGAAATCCAGTACAGTAAATCTGGTTTATTGGTCACTTTAATCATCCATGATGAGATATTCCAGCCATGTACTTGCTGTATATTAGTTCAATTCAGGGTATTTGTTGTGCCTAACTGGATGTTCTGCTTCTTTGTTTTGTTTGTTTTGACCATAAATCTAATATAAAGATAATTCTGAAAATAATATAAATGGCTGTAGTTATCGGTAATATAGTTAGATTATATCTTCACCAGCTGCAATTGTTTGTTTGCCATCTGTCAAATCAGAGGAGGAAGGGAATTTATTATCCAGGGGTGATTTTTGGGCTTTGGTCTGCAGTTTTTGTTGAGCGGTGAAATGTGCTTTTTTTTTTTTTTTTTTTTAAATCCATTTTGTTGCACTGTGCAGTCAAACGTTGATTATGTGATTTCTCATTACTACCAGAGCTTTCCCTCCTCCCTCCAGTCATAATTTAACCTGACAAGACCAGCCCAGAGCGGCAGATTGATTATGTCAAAAGTAAAAAACAAAAAAGAAAAAAAAAAAAGAAAGTTTTTGATACAGCTTCATAAACATTTTGAGTGCAACTATTCCAAGAAGAATACTGTAAATGTGAATGTTTTGAACAATGTCTGTATTTATTTCTTGCTTTGTGTCTTGTTTGCGTCTTTATATAACTGCTGGAAGCGTGCTGTCATTTACCCCCACTCAGTACCTTATAGCCTCAACAGAAGCAAATGCAAATATTGAAGCATTGTCAAAATTGCATAAATTCTACTATAGTGAAAATCAGTAATCAGTGTTAGAGTGGTAGATTTAACCAAGATGATTCTAACATAATAAACACTAACAATGTCCAGTATTGCTCGTTATTCTTCTACCTTTTGTCCCATAAGTGTTTTGCCAAAAAAGGCTTAATCCTTCAATTATGTCAAGTCTTTAGAACCTCTGCAGCAGGATCAGCAGTCTTTTGTTTGATGTACACCAGAATATATGAGCAGCATCCCAATCCAGCCTAATGATGCTTTCCTCAGCCAGGAGCAGGACGCTGCCACACTAATTAATGCATCTTCCTATGTGGTTACAAGCCCTGAGCCTCCCTGTTCAAAAGCAGCCCACTCATCAGGCTGAACAGACAAACAAATGCAGAGGACTAACTCCAACCTTTCCTCAGTTTTTATTTTTAATTGGCTGTAACTGAGTTTTTGTTTTCAAGTATCTGAGACACCACAGTCCTGATTTTAGTGAAACCCCAGTGTCTTAACATTTGAGATGCTAAATAATATTCACCCTTTCAACCTTTCAGCATCACCGACTTCTGCAGAGCTTTCCTTCAGTCAGTGGCGGATTTCTGTGCTTCTCTATCTTCTGTGCCGTCTGTCAATTACAGAGTAGCCAAACACGTCTCCTGTGTCGCCATCTATTTTCTTCTCAATGGGAGCATGATATAAAAAAATTTAAATCATGTTGCATTGAGGTCGTATGTTCAGTTAGCAAGTGAGACAACAAAATTACATAAACATATACTTGATAAAAGAAGATGGGAGAAAACTTTTTTCCCCAACAGGTCATCTAAAGAGATATGTAGGTTTAAAAAACAAACAAACAAACAAACATTTGTGGTGTCATGGAACTGGAACCCACATTTGCACATCAAGACATTTTCAACTCAGTGTCTCACTCTGTAAGGGCAGAAACTCAGACTGAAACCAGGCAGTGCTGCAGACTTTAGACAAACCCACACGGCTCTCCGATAATGACAGCCAAGTGTATTCACAGGCCATTTCACTAAAGTGGTCTTATTGATTTAACCTTGTTGCCAAACAAACCCAAGAGGCAATGGATATGTATGTTTTCCTAAAAAGATTTGACAGGTGTCTACTGCTGCACACAGGCAGGGGTTCAGAAATGTACATGGCATTTGGTCCAAAATGACTTGGCCGTTTACTTTACATAGTAAATTAGAAAAGCTGCTTCAGAAAATGAAGTAATCACCTCAGCCAACTATAATTACATCAGGGTGAGTGTTAACATAAGCCTTTTAGTGCTAAATTGTTAGGATAACCTCCCTCGCAGGAGGCATAAAAAGCAACAGTTTATATATCTGAGAAACCTCTCAGAGAGTCGGTAAACAGCTATTTGGCAGTAATTAATGAACACAATGCTGCTGCTTTCTCCTCGTGTTGACTGGCATGACGAATCAAAGCGGCTAATAGGATGTCAGACTCTACCGCATAAACTTTTACGACAGCCTCTTAGATTGTTGTTCCAGCAGTCGCTGCTAATTTGGTGCTTGAGTGACTGTGCTTAGGTGGTAACAAATGTTGCATATGATTGGAAACAAGAACAGAGAGGAAATGCTCGGAGGAAACATTCAGATGTGTGATAAAACAGCAAAAAGCTGTTTCTCGCTATTTCAATTGAAGTGGCATTGGCTTCAATTGAAATATCAGTAGATGAGAACATTTAATGAGTTGGCCTCATATTTCACTCAATACAGTACAAAAACTCGAGAGATGAAAGGTCATCCCCGAAGAGCAGGAAACAGATTGATTGTTTTGGAACTTTTACTTTTCAGACTGTGGCGGCGGTGCAGGTTAGGCCGGCGCTGCTGAAATGTCATCGATGGCATTGTAGCTATTCGCCGATGTGTAATAGTTTGATTTGGTCATTGGGCCTGCAGGCATACAGCGGCTGAGTGTAACAGGTGGAATATTTACACTGGGAAACAAACAAAATGATGGTTGCTCATAATTTCACGGCTCTCCGCCTCCCGTGCAAACACTGACGACTTCTCAAGTGTGGGGCTGATAACTGATGAGAGAGTCTCTGGATTTCATCAGCCACAGTATCTCACAAATCTAATTGTGTTTGCAGTCTATTCATGGCCATATATTCCAATAATCCTGATGAGAGTGTGTGAGCTATCGCCCATATTTTGCTGACTCTGAGTACAATAAAGGCACTGCATGCTCTGCACTTCCTCTTTATCCGGCCACTGGCTCGTGTCTACAGACGACCTTATACTATTTTTTTTAGAAGGATTTAACACACCATATGGGCTAAAACGTACAGACAGTTATTCATCATCATGTAATCAAGCATCTGCCGGGTGTGATTCAAAAACAAGTTTGACCTCGAGGGCTCGATTTAGCTCCACCTTACAGCATATTTAAAACTGATTTAACCCACCACTGTGTGGTGAGCTCAGAGGATGTTGACCTACGTGCTGGAGACATATTTCTGTCCACACAAAACTAACACTGACAGAATCCAACACAACGTTGTGTGCCCCAAAGGTCACAGACTTTATATGTTATTTTGTGTAAAACATGGCCTGAATGAAAGAAAAATGAAAGAATGAATGAATGAATGAATGCACGAAGGATGCTGATGTAATAATCTCGAGGTCAACTGGTCTGACTCGTTTGTTTGTTCCTCTTTACTGTTGCATGTGATGTTTTCAGTAAAACATCCACACGAGCAGCCGTGGCATTATTACAATGTTTTCATTTTGGTTCAGTGGCAAAGTAATGAAAGCAATACGTCATGCGAGAGAAGGCCGCCCTGCTCACGTTCTTTGTCTCCTGTGGAAAGTGTGTCAGAACCAACATTACCATATAGACCAATATTTCACACTTCAATTTGTCATAATCTGTATACTGTACCTTCCATTGAAATGGAATAAGGCCCGGTGTGCTCCTCTTGGGTTTTCCTGTTTCTCGTTCCTCAGCCACGCTGTGGCCTCAAGATCCGGGAGTTTGAAGAAGTGAGAGTCAAGGCGGCAGTAAATGGAGGCTTAACAGGACCTGAGCAAACCCTGAACCCTGACTGATTTCTCTTAATGCCAATTACACGCCACCTTTGCTCTGCTCCCATACTGACATCGTAAAGTGTGTGTTGAAGTGATTTCAAACGGGAGAGAAATACACGTTACATTTAATATACTGCTGATATATTCAAAACATGTTCAATCTTCTCCCTTTTCCTCTCGCAGGGAATTCAAGAGGGAAAACGGTTAATTGCAACTCATCTTAACAATTTCGGCCATTATTTCTATTTCAGTTCACAGAACTCTGTGATCACCGAAGAAATACAGGAACAGGGAAGTAAGATGGGGCAGAAAACAAAAGACAGTTCAGCTGGCCTATCTGAGCCTTTCAAAGTTAGCTCGCTAAAATTGCCTGTAATGATCCCTCATTGTCCTCGTACAAAACCAAACTGTGACGGATCTTTACAGCAGAGGTTAGGGTAATTTTGCCTTCCTTTCATTGATGTCCTCCAATGCAGTTTCCTACCAGAGCCCCGTCTTGTCTCTATTCCTCGATCTATCTCTGTATGTGCTATAATGTTGCCATTTCTGATTGAATAATATACTAATACTAAAAATATTATTTTTAAAGCAAAAGTTTCTCCTTCCTGCTCAGTTTTAGAAATGGTGGGAAAGGGTCAGATAATAAAAAGCTGGTCCAGGTGATCTTTTGAAGATCGTCTGCTGGCCAAAGCCAACATCCTTCTGGACCCCTGCCATCTTCATTTCTCACCCATGCACATGCCTTTAAACACAAAATGTCCATTAGCCCTCTTGATAGCTTCTTCTCATGCTCCTGGAGTGTTTTGATCTTGCTGTTAGTTCCCCCGAGGGCTTAGGGGTGAGGCTTATGTGCAGACTGTGGATTGAGCTCTGACAGGTTTTTCACTCTCCCCTTGGCTGCCTCAAGGATGTTAGAAACTGCAGGCAGACCAGCTCAGGTAAATCATTCCATCCAATCCTACTTGGGTTTTGGCCAACGTATTTGCATATTCAAATGAATCTCGGGATTAACAAGAGTTTGGAGTTGTGAATTCGCTAAAACATTGGCATGCATCTCTCTTGAGCATATCCTTGAAATACATTCCTACCTTTGGCAGATTTCATTGGATTTGAAATGCGCAGAGGGGGAAGAGAAAATCAATTGTCTCCAACTTTTAGTGCTCCCCTATATGTTTTTGTTTTTGTGCTGTGTTTTTCTGGTCGTTCTTCACCAGAAGAGTCAGGGCCTCTGTGAACAATTTGCTTGCATGCACACAACCGATCACAGAAGGTGAAACACAAGGAATGAATGGAAACGTGACATCAAGAAAAATCTCTGTCGGTCACAGTTTTCTTCCACTGGACAGGATCCCATCTACTGCGCTTGACACTTCAGGGTGTTCTGGTGTATGTACCGAACAACTTGCTCTGTTTTTTTAGGCTGTGTGTTGCTGCTTCAGACCTCACCAGTGAGACAGATCGGTAATATTTGAGTTTGATTTAAGATTGATAGGTTGCACAAGGTGTGTGCCAGCTAAGGTGCCACAGGCAAATGTGAATGACCGTAAACGATGCTGTATCTTTGGCTGGTCACCTCCTGACCTGCCAGCATACAGTGCAGCAGAGGAAACACTGTGACTTACAGCCTTTCACGTTTCAGTCTGTGGGATGTTTATGGCGAAGCAAATAAAGCATCAGCACCAAATTATGTAGGACCTTCCAGCTTAGCTTGGCTAACTGTGACTGCTGAAGTTTAAGCAGCCAAATCTGCACAATGATGCAAATCTCCTGATCCACCGCATCCCAAAGATGGTGGCCTACAGGACTGAGATCTGGTGACCATTTGTATACAGTGAGCTCAGTGACAAGTCTGAGAGGATCTGAGGCTGTTGGAAGCCACCGGAAGATGGACGGACTGTGGTCACAAAGGGATGGACAGTATTCAGGCTGGCTGTGGTGTCTAAACGCTGCTAAATTCAGGAGCGTATCACACCAGCAACCACCAGTCTGAACCGCTGACAGGAGCCAGGATGGATCCATGCTTTCAAATATGAATGTCCCAGCAGAACTTAAGACTCGTCAAACCGAGCAAGATTTTTCCAATCAGAAAGCACAAGTGGGAAAGCTGTGATAAGTGGAAGGACCGGGAGACAATGAAGAGCTCACCATAAGTGATGGCTGACCGTAACACAAAATAACATCTCATGTTACGTCCTTATTTATGTATTTGTACCCACAAAGAATACGCAAACTGGGTTTAAAGGGTAACACTAATAAATGTTTTCTTTTCCTTTATTTCACCATACGGACAGCAGAGCAACATCTGGGATGATATCAATTGTCTGTTGTATTAAGATTCCCCTGACAGCCGTATCTCTACGAACTTCAGTTAAATTCTCACAGCTGGGGTAGTAAAACTGAAATAAGTTAGTGCTTCTCATGCTGTGGGACCCCTCGTAAAATGCTTTGAGTACGCACAACCATGGAGGAGAAGGAAACTGGCTGCTGATTCAGCTTTTAACGAGGCTCCATGTTACCTAAACTTTTTCGGCTGTAGTATCATAAGTGCTGTACTTTTTACACCATAAATGTTGACATGTGGTTCAGGAGTAGGGAAATTCCAGCTGATTAGGATCAAAGCTTTTCAAAAGTTGACTGAAACAAACTTTTTGCATCACTATTCTGTGTAGCTTAATGCAGCACAACTGTACAGCACCATAATCTAAGAGGTACATTGCTTCTTTGAAGACATTTCTTAGGAGGTGAGACCTTTTTCATTCAGTTTGATTTTCTTTTTTTTTTTCCTCGGTTTTTGAAATGGAGTCTTCCTGGGCTCCTCCAGACACTCCAGTTAAAAGGAACACATCATCAGAAGTAGTGTTCCTGGCTTTTGTAAACACACTTGATATTCGTTCTGCACAAGCATTCCCCTTTACTGAGTAATACAGGCTGCATTTTAAGACCATTTGAGGATAGTTAGCCATATACAGGCGATTCAGAGCAATGCCAGCAAGGAATACATTTGCTTATTTGTTCAGCACACTGCTAGCATCCAAGCAGTAGAACAGGTAAAAGTGTACTTGGATTTTTTTTTTTTTTGCCGTGCAAAGATCTGAAACATTTCATTTTTTAAGACTGAGTTATTATTTGCCACTTTTTTGTTATTACAACTGCTGAAATATCTGGAATGCACCAACACACGAACGGAGAAACAAAACAATGTTTTTACTGGAGATGTGAGTCAAAGCTCAGTTGATTGTTGTTTTGTGGAAAGCCTATCATCTGCCACAGCAAGTATTCCATGAAGGTCCCTGATAATTAATAATTTGCTTCACAAATCTCTTCAGTGCATAATGAGGGAACAAGTGCCATTGGAGATCTGCGAATGAGACGGTTATCTGCTGAGACACATCAGCCCTGGGGAGAGCGACAGGCTCACTCCTACTGGTAGCACTAACAGGGCGGAAAGAGAAGCCTTCCTTCTATGTTCTCTGATGCACTCAGAAGGTGATTTTTAACTCCGCAGCATCAGTCTGTGTTGCAACTCTTGTTTGTGTCCGCCTTCATATTTTGACAGCCTGACTCAGTGGCTAAGTGAGGTTTGCATCATGAGTGGCAGGCCGGATGAATTCTCTGTCAGTGCTGCTCTCATCCCTGGAAAGTTAAAATATACTTTCTGGAAGTGCCCTCCGCTCTCTTTTTCCTCATTTATGCAACTCAAGACATGAAACCACAATGCCTCGAGTCTCTTAGTCCCCCGCATGACTACGAAATACGATCACAAGATGAATGTCTGTGGCAGTAAATATTGTTACACAAGTGGTTCAGTGAGCTGCTTCAGGGCATTGCTTGGCAATTATGGTCTTAATATCAAAGGATTTCAGTCAAGAGAGCCCAGATAATTATCATGTAGCCAGCATTGTCAGCCAGTAATACATCAAACGTCTGTAAACACAATGCTCATTTAAAATGAGATTTTATGACTCCTGCGTAGTAATCCTGAAGGAGGAGTTATTTCATTAGGTTATTCCTACTCTGTAGAGGCATCTGGGGGATGTTAATTTCAGAAGAGGCAAACACCACTGAGTGAAATTTCAAAATCCAGCACAAATCTAGATTACTCAGTGCTCTGTGAATAAATCGACCTGGCCTTCAAAGTAGCACTGTAAGTGTTGAAAACAGAGCAGAGATGACCTGATAGGAACGCAATACTTCTGAGGATGATGTGCCAATCGTGAGCTAATGAGCCTACAACCAATTTATTATGCACGAATGAAGCCTCCGCTGTCAAATCCCGTGACGACTCAAAATTCTTATCTCTCATGAGCAGACAGGCGATGGCGCAGATTAGTCTCTGAGTGGGAAGACATTGTCAATGGTTTGATTTATTTTCTTTGAGGCAAAGACATTGAACACAGCAGGGGTTCCTTTCTCTAACATCATGCTCGTAATGCTATAGCTGGCTCACATATGAAGCCACACATTAATGTGCAGCATGAAACTAGTTGTGCATGCTCACACACACGTTGTGTAACCCCATAACATACCACACTGATTTGTTAAACTTTCTTCTTTTAGCTCATTTAATAAAATACACATTTATTTCTATGCATGCACAAACTCCATATGAATATTTACTTCACTGGACTTCAACGCCTGTTTTATAAATAAACTTGTTTTTCTTTGAGCATCACCGTACAAGTTCAAAACATTTTGATCCTAATTTGTAGCCATGCCTTTGATTTTCCATTTCTTGGTGGTCTGAGGGAACATAAAATGCAGTACCAGCCTGAGAAGGACTTTCTAACTAAATAAAACAACTTTCACTTTCAGGGCAAACCCAATTTTATGTAGCTCTTCGCAGTACAAGACTCTTCCATTTTTATTTTAGCTTGAAGTAACCATCAAAGATGACATCTGATAGTACAGCTAAGAACAATTCCCAGATCTGTCTGGTCTGAGACTGCAGGCTGAAGTGGCCCAAGTCCAACAGCCCACAGCCAAGTTGAAGCACAAGACAAGTGCCAGACTCAGCCCATTACCACTTCTGGTGGTGTGCCTGAATGGCTTTTGTTAATTCCTTTGTACGATTAATGGGATATTAATACACTTACATCTGCTTCTTAGTGTGGCTTTTTAATTAGCACGGTACTGAACTTGCCATAATTCTCTCTAATTCTCTGCTCATTAAACACAGGTCTGTTAAAAGCCAGGTGAGGGGACGCAGGTCGACATCAGACTTGTTTCACCTGGTTTCCCTCACAGTGAGCGAAATAAATGCAAACATCCAGAAATATTACTCTGAGGAATTTTGGACAATCAGGGGAAGATATGTGCTTATCTTCACAAACTGACATTATACCTGAAACATGACGCTCACAGGAGTAAGCATGTCCATGTGCCACAAGTACCATTCAGTGCTGCTGCATTCGTGACAGCAGAAGGAGTGTATGGGATTATACAAAACCTACTGCAATTGCAGAAACAACTAAAAACTGTGCGTATAATCTGATCCAAGGCTATGTTCAATGTAAATTCTATATTTTATCTCACAGCATTTCCTTTTCAACTATCCTTCAAATGGTGAGAAAGTGTAACTGTTCATTGAGCGTTGAATATTCATAGTTTTCATTTTTCAGCTACAACTGTAGTGTAAGATGCAGCACCATTTATGTATGGCCTAATTATCTGCTCCAGTCTGTCAAAGTCATCAGACTGACTGTCATTGACACAATATGGAAATAATCCTCCCGGGCAGTATTACTGTAACGTGTTTGTTTTGTAGCTCAATGAATTGCTCTATTAATTATTCATTATTCTTTTGATTGTGTGGTCAGATACAGTCGGCTAACAAACTGTAGGAAAATACACAATCTTAGAAATGTACAAATGTACACATCAGAGTTGCAGTTCATAAGCAACAACTCAAACACAGCCAAAAAAATAGAAAATAAATGAATCTAAAATGAAGCCACACTGGTGTCAGTGCTCAGACACTCTGGTTTACTGTGGTTTATAAGGTTAGATAGACACAACATTAGCTGCTGTGTTGGTTCACATGTACATTTGAAATACAGGATCTTTGGTCATTGAAAGATGCTTTCTACAGTAAAACTTCTGTCCTTGTTTTAATGTTGAATGTTGTTTGGCAACACTAATTAAGGTTTAAAACAAGATTAAGTTTAATAACATCACAGAAAAATAATTACACCAGGAAACAATGTTCACAGTGTACGTTAACATGATGTCTAATATTGCACATTGTTTGACCAACAGCGTAGCATAGTTTGACCCCGACAGCTCATTCTGCTCCTCGACTGTCTCCTTGGTTACAGTGTTCTCTATACAGAAGTTTTTGCCGTCTGTGATGCATTGTGTGATTGTTAATGTCCTCATTGTGAGACTCACTGAAAACATCACAGCAGGTTGAGGCAAAACAGTCCTTCACTGCCTCATTAGACTCATCAGATGATGCTGTCTACACTGACAGTTGCAAATATCAAAAAGTGATGTTTATTCAGCATAAAGCATAATTTGAGTTTGAACTTTCACTTTGTTTCATTTCAGCCTCTCGAAAGTGTTTGCTTTGTACTACTTGGGAAATAATTTTGTGGTAGCCATGCGCACACTGGGACAGCTGGCTTGCTGTCAACGGGAGAAGCATGTGTGCCAACTGAACCATGTTAGCAGGCTGTTCCGGTATGTTGTCGTCTGTAAACAGGATATTTCAAATACAACAGCTTCGTCATGGGGCTCTGTCCATGGTGCTGATGGAGCCTAAACTTTACGTAGGAGGAAATGTAGGAAAGTTTGGTGCCAGTTCCTAATTGATGCACAGGTACACAATGAGGTTACTGACAAGTCCACACAACAAGCAACAGCATGGCACATTTCTGATGGCTGCTCTGACACAATTGTCCTATGATGTGCAATGTGTCATACATTTAAGTGGTATGCAGAAGGCTTGATTTATATCTGTTCAGTTCTTGCAGACTCTTGGAAAGCCTGACTGTGATATTTGGCTAACAGAATATATGCTGCCATTTAATTCAATCTCGTCCATGCCAGTCTTCTTGGTGGGTTTTATTGTGGTGCTTTGGCTCACCACAGCTGCTCGCTCTCTGCATCAGGCCGTGGAATGAATTGTCCCAGACCCGACATGAACCTCACAGGCCCTGTGCTCCATAAATCACCTCTAGGTGAGGGTGTACCACCAGCTGTCCAGCTCAAAGGCCAGAAATGACAGTAATCTCAGGTTGCTGCCTCCCAATCTGCAGGCTTGGACAGTTAAATAATAAAAGTCGGTGAAGAGAGCAGAAGTTGGTCATTAAGAGAGCGCTGGCAAGTATGAAGTCACCTGATCCAGACACATCACAGAGATCACTCATGAAGCAAAGTTTAAATCTGCAGCTTTTTTGTCCACGGCATAAGAAACACTTAAAAGTAATCCCAGCATTTCCAGCATGCCTTGAAAGAGAATTTCAACCACAGCAACTGCATTGCTGTTATGCCTAATTATAACGGTGGTATTTAGCAATCAGTTTTCTTAAAAAAAAAAAAAAAAAGCCAAATTATATTGACCATGATCTAAAAAAAAAAAAAAAATTAATAAAAATAAAAAGTTGAAACCGCTAAGGACATGAATATTTTTTACAGGAGCTGCACCATTTATTTATTGTAGTTCCCTTCTACTGAGACGTGCTGGCTTCTGTATATAAACACAATAATCTGTAGCCCTGTTGTGGCAGTCTTTGGTCTCTTGGTGTTACTGGCATGTTTGCTCAGGGATTGTGACTGTGAACTGGGCTCATGTATGCAGCCCAAGCGGTTCAGTCAGTCCACTTGTGTTGGAAGGAGTGCGCATGAATGTACCCAGCAGTGGAAAGTTGAAAGGAAAGGGAAAGGGCTCTCCCTATCATCAGCGATCTGAGCAGCCATAATCCAAACCTGGAGCTCTGATGGTGTCAGGTGAAGATTTAGACTGTGGACAGCTGCAATGTCTAAATCTCTTGCTTTAATGCTGCTGAGTGAGGAAACACAAACAATCACAACCCCGTTGGCTCGGCGCAGTTTGCTGTAGGGTAATTCTCAAATGCCTGAAATAGGCAGCTGCTGACAGTTTCCTGAAGTTTTCCAGGCCAATGTGCTCCCAGAATGGAGGCTGATCAAAAGAATTTATGGCTCCCTCTAACTTTTATTTTTCCCTTATATAAACTAAAGTCAGTTCACACCAGAAAGGTCTCTGATAGTCAGGCAGAGCTCATCAGCTTTATTTTTTAGATTAATATGGAACTCCTCCACATCTGCCTTCATATGTAAAACAGTCAGATTGAACATTGTCATGGAAATATTCCTTTTGATGACTGACGTATTATGCTGCTGGCAGAGGGCAATATTTACTAGAAGAACAGGAGACAGCTGCATACATGTCCCACTTCATCATCGTATACCGTTATCTCATTGATTCAGAAGGTCAGTGAATATGCAGGAAAGTGTGCCTCCCTTTCTGGTTTGTACCATTATTATTCAGCAGAGCCTGAAATTACATATCATACAGAAGGAAACGAATAAATGATATATAATAATATATAATATAAATGGGAGGAATGCAGCCTTGCTGGCTTGATGCCAAACCTGAGGGTCTAAGCAGACGTTAGAGATGAATAGTGTCAGTCGATTCTGTCCTGTTGCACACGTGGGGTGCTTATATGGATCTGAGTTGAAGGTTGCAAATAAAAAGCGGGCTGCATGGCACCGCCAAGCCTGAGGGACGACAAAGCAAGACACTCGATGGAATAAGACTTCCTTTGTTTTCCCTTCACACTCATTAAACAAAACCTCTGAACCCTGAAACACTAACAAGAACAGTTTTGGCAAAAATGCAGCTGAATCATCAGAGGAAAGTGCAGAAATAGTTCAAAACTACATTTTTGCTGGTTTGGTTGAAAAAAAGCCTCAAGGTGATTTTATTTTATCATTAAACAATCTAAAGAAGAAAATCACGTTTTATTACTCACATAAGTGCTGAAATGATCCATGTTCAACCTTCAACACATATATGCTGCATGCAGCTTGCTTCTTTGATTTGTATTTGCTTAGGAAATGAAAACCAACACCGTCCAGCATCAAATGTGTGTCCATTTGCTGAATATGTAAAAAAAAAAAAAAAGAATAAAACAAAACAAAGAACAAAACGACAATCAGTCTGTCTTTTAGAAAGAGTTTTTTATCGGCTTTGAGATGCCGGTCTGGGCTGAGACGAAGAAAGAGACAGTTAAAAGCCAAAGTACATGACAAAAACTTGACAAAAATAGCTATCAGAATATTTCACAGTGCAAAAATCTATAATATACACAGAGTCTGCATTTAATTTACACGGCACTGACATACAAAATACATACTGTAGCATCTCCATCTATAAAACCACAGCTTTTACAGATGGAGAAGAAGGAAACATAGACTAGCATACCAGCAGTAAATAGCACTAGTGAGCGATAAAATCTCCTCTGCCATCATAGGAAGATGGTGCCATTCGCTCATATTGATTGTCATTCTCCATTTCTTCCTGACCATAACAGCAAAGCCACTGAAATGAAGCATTGCAATTAATCAAGAGGGAGTGAAGGGAGTCGTAAAGCGAAGCGTGTGATGACCTTGCCGCTGGCTCACATGGTGAGCGGTCAGATTTCTTTCCAAATTAAATGCTACTTTAAATTTGAATGCGTCTTCTGTGCATAATCCTGTTTCTACCTTTCAAAAACATATGCTCATTATATACCTTTGATTCTAACAATAAGTTATATCTTATTATATATAATTGTTGTCACAGACCAGTACATGTGAATGTGAATTGCACAGCCCCTTTTATACTGTTAAATGTGCAATTTCATCTCAGGTCCACTGCAGGGGTACATTTTAACTGCAATTACTCCGCAACATCTCAAATACAAAACCTGTCAGACAGTATTTCCAGTTGACAAAAAAATGATCACAGAAAACCTGACCTCACATTCAACAGATAATCACACAGAAGCAGCCAAACGGGCAGAAATTATTTTAAAGAGCCTGTAAAAAAAAAAAAAAAAGGGAAAAAGAAAAAAAATTAGATTCAGCAAATTTTTCCAAAGCAGCGCAGCTCCAAATAACAGGGCAACATCGCAATATTCACTTCTGTTTGACTGACATTTCTTAAAAAACCAAAGCGTCCAGCTGTCATAGCTTAATGATGCAGGGCTTCACTAGGAAGCAATAGGTCTGGTGCTGAGTGTCACAAACAGAACAGGAGCATCAGAAAGTGTGGGATGAGTCAATAGGAAACAATACCAATGCCATCCTTCATGCTGCCTTGTGTTTTACATACCGGCTTTATTAGCTATCAGCTGAACCGTCTGGGGTAATGAATAGTTTTCCCTGGCTAAATTCCATTTATTGGCTATTTAGTTTCGAAGCCTGTTGAGGTTCCAAGTGACCGTCACAGATGAATGCGTGACATTATAATTCACTTGGGGCTTGTGTTTGTATTTATACTTGAATGCACATTTCTTAAGTTTCATTTTCCCAAATCTTATGAGTATTCAGCACCACCTTACGAGTTACATCAATGTGCCAATGACACTTTTTTCTTATTAGAAACATTGTGAGCAAGTTGGGAAGTGAATTTTCATTCAGTGTGGATGATATCCGCTTCAAATCATATCATACCATATCATATCCTTAGGAAGCTTTTCTTCCACCATGGCTGCTCATTCAAACAAAAGCCTGCAAGCTACACAAATAAATACGCAAGGAGTAAACAGAACATCACATTTTCACCAAAGAAAAGATTGATTAATGGCATCAAGATCATGAAAAAGGCTGATTGACACTAAAATTAGACAGTGCAGCAGAGAAACTGCTCTCTGTCTGAATCATTGGCTCAACTGAATGTGTAATTGACTCGCTGCTTGCTGCTGTTCAGCTTCGAATAAAGTTTTTATTTCTGTATATTGTTAATGTAGTTGTTGTTTTTGTTTGTTTGCATTTAGCTTCTCTTTGCTTCTCAGCCCTGTGATCGGCAGAACATCAGCACAAAACTCGGCTACTGAAAAACAACAAAGCAGTTGGAGTTGCAGCATCACGTGACAAACAGTTAGAACAAACTGAGGAAAGAATGGAAAGAATAAAAATATTAATTAATAAAAATAAAACATTTTCCTCAATAAAACATGGTGAACATAGATTTTGTACACGATTCCAGAGGATCCTTTGAAAACTGTCCACTCTATTATGGCACATACGAGCAGGACTGTAGTGTTGGCTGATGTGCACACGTGTCTGTGTGTCCTTTGCTTCAGGGGGCCACATCTGTGCTCATCTGGACACAGCACACCCCGTCACAGCTGTGGCCACCGTACGGTACCCTTTGGTATAGGTGACGTTAGGAAGGATTCACCTTCGTAAGCATCATCATAGCCGTCATTCACGTCTCCATCCTGTCAATCATGGCTGACGTTATCACCACTGTGGCATCCAGGACTGTTGTCACCTCACACGCTGCGGTGAATTGACCTCTCACTCACCATTATTCCCGTTTCAGGCTTCAGTCACAGTGAGCACGCTCGCCCAGTTAAGCAGCTTTAGCAAATGACACGTGTCAAAAGCAGCTCTTGTCTCATGCTCCAAGTTTTGGAAAAAGCAGCTGTAACACCAATGTAAAGTTAAAATTAAGTGTCAGTCTTGTCGCTTTGCAGCGGAATGTACCCAAATGAGCTTTTTATTTCCAGACCCATACAGTATTATGTCCTCGCCTGAGCAGACCGGCATTAGCCTCTCAAATTTGAGATATGTCAGGATCTGTTTTCCATTCTACATCTCTGATGCTCCTCTTCAACTGCTGCCACTAGTGCACTTCTCTCCCTCAGCGTGGTGACTTAGGCATATGTCTCCCCGGATTTCAGTGCGACCCGTTCAGAGTCCTCGGCGTGGCGCCCGTTCAAGTGTTCGCTGTTACAGTCATGATGGTACATGAAAGTGGGAACCTCTGAGATGGAGGTGGCTGTGTAGGAGGTGGAGCGCATGGAGCAGTGGTCCTTCCGTCTCTGACCCCACTGGGTCTTATACTGCGTCCACTGTCTCTTCAAAGCTGCCTGCACCTAGACACCAAACACAGGAAACAACTGCGATGAGAATGTTCGAGCTTTTGGAGGTTTGTATTTTGTTGACCATTCCTGAAAAATGACTTAAGCTGTTTCAACAGTGTCTTCTACGTGAATTTTCCATCGGACCACATAAATGTCTGCAGTATGTTCTCTGCTGTTGATGCTGCTTGAACAGTTTTGCTGTTCTGTTTTGACCTAGAAATGATTCTATCAGATGTCCAAATTCACATGCAAATCAATGTGCAGTGGCACTGAGATGGGATCTTGCGACTGTACTAACGCAACAGAAGATGTTGAGAATAACTGCTGCAACATGAGAGGCGGAAAATTTAAACATCTTCTTCACTTTGCTTGAAATGATGCCGAATGGTTCATCCACAATATAACTTCTGTTCAGCTGCAGGCTAAAGATTCAGTCGTCTGTGTCACCCCCTGGGATGTTTGAGGATCTTCCCCTTGGTTCATTTAACACTTGCAGCCATTTGACGAAATATAATAAAGTATTAATATTTGACCTTTGGCCTGAAATTTGAATAAAATCATGCACAGCCGTTCCTTGTGGGTACATTGTAAAATGTTGCCAGAATGGCACCATGTTTACGGTTCAAAGGTACATTAATGTCACTTTTCTTTACAGCTCTTTTGTTTATGGTTGGGTGAAATAGCACTTTAATTAATCATTAACGAAGTCAAAGAGTTGCTGCTGACTCTTTGTCTTCGCTGTTCTGCTCAATTTAACTGATGAGGATACTTTATAACTCCTCCGGTGCTTCACTTATTACATATGCAAAAAATGTTCAAGAGCAGTTTGGTGTCTAAGAGAGCAATGTCCGTAATAGTTATTCTGTGCCTGGAAACCAAATCCATTTGGTACTCTAAAGAAAGCTATTACGTGAGAATCATGCAAGTTAGCCCGAAAGTTAGCCCGAAAGTTAGCCCGAAAGTTAGCCCGAAAGTTAGCCCGAAAGTTAGTCCGTGATGTGATCGACAACTGAGATATTAAATGAAAAGTCTGGGGATTTGCCATAAACATACCACCCATGAAGTGAAATATTGAGATATCTTCCTTTTTCAGCATTTCCTTTCTACATCAAGCGTGAAAAGTTTGTGTTGTCAAAGATCAAATGAAAAATACTTTCTACCACCCGCCTGCCTTAGAAATCTTCTCCTGGAGTCTCTCACCCTATCCTCAGACAAAACACAGAGGCACACAGACAAATGCATTTAGAGAAGATGCATCACAGCAAGCTAGCAATTATGGTGAAGTTTCTCCGTAAAATCTGCCCCACAACACTTTCAGAATCTTTTCCAGTTGGAGTTATTGTAACTCTCCTGACCCCAAATATATGAAATTCAAAGTGATGTGAAAGGAAGAACAGCAGCACGTCATTCATGCTGGAAACAGAAGCTGTTTCACTTCTTTTTTGATCAATCATTAATTGGCAATCAACAAAATGGTCCTG